>NW_026712299.1:19724905-20279905 GCF_030504385.1 Musca domestica
ATACAGCATTTGCTGTTGTGTTTGTTATATTTATTCAAACTCAAACAATGCTTGTCAACTTGTTGGTATTCTCATTTCTAATGGATCTTTAAGTGAATACAGAGCAGGGGCGACAAATGTTGTAAACAAACAGTAAACGAGGCAACATGATCTCTCCAGGCGATTAACAGTGGAATAGAAAATGGGACCAATTAGCATAATTTAGGAATGAATTCCCACAAATAAGGAAATACACAAATTCAGAAACGAATTTGAAATAGTCTTAAAGATTGTATTATTTAAAACAAAATGTAATGTTATACACATTTCCATTAAAATGGAAATCTTCTCGTTGTTGTTATCGTGTTATGGTGACATCCTGTTGCACGGAAATCCCATTCTATCCCATTTACTTCCGAATTGCCTGACATTTATTAATCAGATCACACACGAATGTGGGAAACGTTGTCTCACCTTTTTTGGAGATATGATATTTGGTGGTGGCAACGAAAAACAAAAAACTAAATCTGATGAATTATTGTCATCATAAATTTCAATCTCATCAAAACGTGTGAAAATGAAATCAGATCGAATTTGAATCCTTAAACGCCCAATCTACATGCATGTACACACCCGAGTGTGGGAATCTTTTTCCTTTCCTTTTTTTGTGGAGGAGGGTTATAAAAAATAAACTCAACGAAACAGGTTCATTTTTTGTGGTGTTCCTGTTTGACGACTGTAATTTGAGATGTTTGTCCTTTTTTCAATGGCTGTGTGTTTCACTGATCTACATTGTGATTGATCCTAAGTGAGTGTGTGTTTCGAATACATAAGTGGGAATTTTTCACATAGATTGTGAGGGAAGATATTTCAGATTTCATGGTGAACTGTTTTATGTGTGTACATTTTTAATGTAAAGTAGGTACGGTTAGCTGCTAGTGTTGTTATTCTCTATTTAGAATATTTTATCAGATCTGTACCGTACGTGTTAGGCTGTGTATTTTTGAAAGGAATGAAATAAAATTTAAAGCATTAGTAGGTGTGTCACCTTTGAAGGATATGTGGGAGCCAAGGGCGATATACTTAAAAAGTATTTCTCTTTGTTGAATAGGAAAATGAACAATTGAAATCGATGGGAATTTTCAGTGCACTGTCCCACTCTATAAACAAGTTAGAAAGTATCAGTCGGTTCGCCGACAGATCGTTGATAACATGCCTAAATGTTCGATACGTCATTTACCTATTTTGTGAAATTTCTTGGAGCTGATATATGATATGTTGAAATGTTTGACTGGAATGGTTAAAAACAACATATGAGTTATCCCTGGCAATTTCATATGCGTATTTAATTTAAAATAAATAACTACAGATTTTTACACAAATTTCTTTTTCAATTTGCTCGATGTCCACACTTTTGAAATAATTGTAAAGTTTTGGGCATGACATAAAAATATAAACAAAAATGTGTCATCTTTGAGATCATGAATTGATACATTATATACAAAAAAACAAATAAAACAGTAAATAAGGCCACACGGGAATTTTGATACTATCCACCATTGCGAAGAAACTTTAAAATGAACAAGTAACAAGTTAAAAAGCAGTAAGTTCGGCCGGCTGAATTTGGAAATTTTTAAAAAATAAAATCCTTAAAAAATTCTGTTAAAATTTTAAAAATACCGAATATAGCCGTTATATTGGGGTCTATACGACGTGGACATACATAGGCACTGTTTGTCATAAGCCATTACCATATTCAAATTCGAAACTGTGAATAATGTAGCTAAAATCATCAAAATATCGTATTAAAGGAGGTGCCGTTAAATTGGAGCTGTGCGAAGACCTGGACCAGCATAGACAATTTTCTGTCACAGGCTACAGCATCCATTACGAACTTCAAATACCACATCTCAAACATTTTCGGTGGGTATTGTACCTAAAATCGTCAAAATACCGAATATAGAGAGGTACTGATATATGGGGCCTATACGAAGACTTGGACCCGCACAGACAATTTTCTGTCACAGACTGTAGTTCCCATAACGAACTTCAAATACCAGTTTTGAAACAATTCCTTTGAATAATGTCGCTAAAATCATCAAAATACTGAATATCGGGAGGTACCGTTATATGGGGGTTATACGAAGACGAGGACCTGTACAGACAATTTTCCGTCTTAGGATGTAGTATCCATTTTGAACTTCAAATACCAAATTTGAAACAATTCCCGTGAATAATGTCGCTAAAATCATCAAAATACCGAATATTGGGAGGTACCGTTATATGGGGGCTATACGAAGACGTGGACCTGCACAGACAATTTTCCGTTTTAGGGTGTAGTATCCAGTTTGAACTTCAAATACCAAATTTGAAACAATTCCCGTGAATAATGACTCTAAAATCATCAAAATACCGAATATAGGGAGGTACCGTTATATGGGGGCTATACGAAGACGTGGACCTGCACAGACAATTTTCCGTCTTAGGATGTAGTATCCAGTTTGAACTTCAAATACGAAATTTGGAACAATTCCCGTGAATAATGACTCTAAAATCATCAAAATATCGAATATAGGGAGGTACCGTTTTATGGGGGCTATATGAAAACGTGGACCTACATGGCCCATTTACGAACTTAACCTGCCTACTGGAAAAATATACATGTGTGCAAAATTTTAGCCATCTATCTCAATTCATTCGAAAGATAGCGTGATTACAACAGACAGACGGACATCGCTAAATCGACTTAGAATTTTACGCTGATCAAGAATATATATACTTTGTTGGTTCTGACATGAGTATTTCGAGGAGTTACAAACGGAATGACAAAGTTAATATACCCTCCATAGTATGGTGGAGGGTATAAAAAAGCAGTAAGTTCGGCCGGGCCAAAAAATCCATTAAAAATTCTATACTTTTTAATTTGTTTTGTTAAATTTGTGCTGAATCGATCTATCTAAATATTGGGCAAAAGCCCCTGCTCCAAAAGCTAAGGATAATATCTGGGCAGTGCTCTATGACATAATCTCATAAGTGAAATCTTCCAAAATGGATTTAGACATGATTTAGACATTCTTGTTTTAGATCTATCAGGCTTTTTATTCAATAAAGCAAGTTTTTTTTAACGATACAACATGCACCGCTCAAATGTTGAACTTCGGCACATATATACATATTTATACCCTACACCACAAGGTGGTCAGGGTATTATGTCTTTGTGCATTTATTTGTAGCAGGCAAAAGGAAACAAGATAGACCCATAGTTCCTTTTGATGATCGGCATAGAATCACTTTCTGAGTTGATTTATGCATGTCAGTCTGTTTGTCCGTCTGTCCGTCCGTCCGTCCAAGTATTCTTGTGAACAAAATTCAGGTCGCATTTATTATCCGATTGAGATGAAATTTTCCAAACAACGAACCCTATTGAAATTGGAGATAATCGGTAAACATTTAGATATAGCTCCCATATATATCTTCGTCCGATTTGCTTCTTATTGTGCACCAAACGTGTAATATCAGCCCGAATTCTATAAAATTTAGCACATACATCCAAATTAGGCCTGAAAATAAGTATGCCAAATTTGATCGAAATCGGTTCAGATATAGCTATAGCTCCCATATATATTGTTCATACGATTTGTTATTTTAGTCCTCCGCAGCCGTAATATGCACTCTGTAACAACAATATTTGGGGAAATATATGAAATGCAGCTCAGAAATACATTTGCTAAATTGTATCGAGATCGGTTCAGATTTTGATATATCTCCCATATATAACTTCGTCCGATTTACTTTTATTGTGCACCAAACGTCTAATATTTGCCCAAATGGGATGGAATTTGGCACTTTCGACCGAATTGAGTCTAGAAGATAGTATGCCAAATTTGGTGAAGATCGGTTCAGATATAGCTATAGCTCCCATATATATTGTTCATCCGATTTGTTGTATTTGTTACCTACAGTCGTAATACGCACTCCGTAACAACGATATTCAGGGAAATGTATCAAATACAGCTCAAAAATATCTTTGCCAAATTTTATCGAGATCGGTTCTGATTTGAATATAGCTCCCACATATATCTTTATCTGATTTCAAATTAATTTTTCACCAAATGGGCAATACAAGTCCGAATTTAAAAGATACAAATGCTTCGGCATATTTAGTCCTTTGAATTTTAAATTATAATCATAGGGTGCATGATTGAATTCTCCCATAAAAACTTTTAATTGTTATGTGGAGTTCAACTAAATTAGCAAAGTGGTGTAGGGTATCATAAAATCGGCCCCGCCCGATTTTAGGACTTTCTTTACTGGTTTTTACATATTTCTTAACGTATTCAAAACAATAAGGGAACATTTAGACCATCGCATGTGTTTCGTTGAAATCGTCATCCGTGTAAGAGACAGGAGGACCCGCTATAAACTGACTTTCAACATTACAAAATTCGTGGTAGAATGGATATTTTACCAATGAGCCGATTTGGTGAGTCAATGACTAATTTTGAGATATTAAAGCGCATCACTCAAAATCTATTAGCAATTCCCTCTCCAAAGAGTGGGGTAGGGCAGAAAAATCTATATTTTTGTTCGTTCCATCTCTTAAATATATATCTGGCATTAATCCCAACACCATGCAAAATAGGAGAGGAAAATTTGCGAACGTAACTTGATTACGTTAACTCGTCTGACAGTGAGACCGGTCGATATACAATTTCTTGTGAAAATTTGACTCGAAATTTGATTAGCATACTAAAAGAGTGTTCATTTATTTAAACCTGGAAGAAATAGTCTAGGGACTTATGCAGAACAGCTTTTCTGTCATTTGCTGTATAGTTTACACGAAATATCCACCCAAATGTCCATTCAAATAGAATGTCCCAACTTTAAGTTTATTTAAAATCTGACAGTTCGTTCTAGAGCAGTTATTTAGGCTGGTTTAGTTCACATAGAAGATTTTTGGCCAATTACAATACATAATCTTGCAATGATAAACTTTTTTATCGTATTTACCACCCATACACCCAGAAAACATTAAAATCGTTTCGTATTAGTTTGGAAAAAATCCACCGCCCCCATTTTTATCATAGTTTATAAATCTTCAATACCAACAAACACCAACAACAATAATACAAACGATACAGCAACATTTCACACAAAACGTGCAAATAATAACACCATCTTTTACTAATGATCTTCGCCATGTTAATATAAAAACGCGTAAATGCTACGACGACGACGACATACATATATTTTTCGCTTGTTAGCTTCATGTTTTTCACCCGATTTGCTGCTGGTTCGTACGTTCGCAATGTTGGTTGGTCGGTTAGTTAGTTCCCCACGATGACAACATAACGTTCCAACTTTACGCCGCGGTAAAAAGCAGTAGCAATTACAATTGCCGCAGACATTTTAGCGGGCAATTTAATAGTTTCGTACACATTAGACATCATCTCAAGCGTACATATGTGGTGGTGGTGGTCGTCGCAATCATCGCCATCAACAAGTTGCTATGAAAATTCGTAGACATTTTTTTTCAACAGTAAGCGTGGCAGCAATTTTTTGTCTTAGTGGTGCAACCACAAAATTAAAACTGTATTCTGTCGTAAGAGTTGCCAAAATTTCGATAGCACAAATTGTTAAGAATATTTTTTAAAAGTATGAACAAAATATAAATATAAAACAAGTAAGCAAAGGCTAGAGTCGTGCGGGCCGATCATGTGATGCCCTACAATCCTACAATATATTAGAAGACCCTTTATGTCCAAATCAATTTTGGAAGATTTCGTTTTTAAATTATGTTCCGGAGCACTTCCCAGATATTACCCTTAGCATTGTGAACAGGAACATTTGCCCACTATTTACGCACTCCGTCGTGCTGTTAGTTGTTGTTGTCCATTTTACAGCTAAATATAATCCAATGGTGATCCAAAATGCTAGAATTCTTCCCTGTCCTTAACTCTCCTCTCAGGGGTGTCGATTGGCTTCGACTGTGTGATCAGGAAATTGTTTCTGTTTTTGGTCCATTTCAACCCTAAATATAGTGCGGACATCTTTGAAAACAATAGGCCTAGCCCTTCTGAGCCTAATCCTACCCGCGAAGATCGGACGATAATTGCAATCTATATATAATAACCCCAACCTGTGTTGTAAGGTGAAAAAATGTTACAAAATGTACATTTCAATATTAAATCAAATTAAAACAAGTGGGCAAAGGCTATAGTCGTGCGAGGCCGACCATGCGATACCCTACAACACTGCAATATGTTAGAGCCCCCTTATTTCCAAATCCATTTTAGAAGATTTCGCTTTTGAATTTATGTCACGAAGCAGTTGAGCAGTTGTTGTGGTCCATTTTACAGCTAAATATAATCCAGTGGTCAACAAAAATGCAAGACTTCTTCTCTGTCCTTAACTCTCTTATCAGGCGTGTCAATTGGCTTCAATTGTGGGATCAGGAATTTTTTTTCTAT
Organism: Musca domestica; assembly: GCF_030504385.1. Taxonomy (NCBI): domain Eukaryota; kingdom Metazoa; phylum Arthropoda; class Insecta; order Diptera; family Muscidae; genus Musca; species Musca domestica. The sequence continues at coordinate 19,731,355 of NW_026712299.1, forward strand.
TTTTGGTTCATTTAAACCCATAAATATTTTGCGATCATCTACAAAAGCAAAATGTCTCTCTTTATCTCCAAATTGAGACTCATCTATATGATTTGCTTGTCTACGATATTTGGCTATATTCGTCAACGAAATCAGCATAAAAAAGCCAGAAATTCGCCTTTGGTGTATTTCGGATATCGCCTGTAAGTAATACTGGTATTTTTTCACACAAAAATTAGTGGTCCATTGTACCAGCTGTCCTAAACTCTAACTTTATGTGAGATTTCGTGTCCTTTGGTTTCTATTTGTGACCTTTATAGCGGCTGCAAAATCAGGGAAATTTTTAGTTGTTGGTCTATTTCAACCCCTAATATATTGCGGACATCTTTGAAAACAATAGGCCTAGCCCTTCTGAGCCCAACCCTACCCTTGTGAAAATTTTCGTGAGGATGGGATGATATTTGCAATACTTATATAATAACCCCAACCTGTGTTGTAAGGTGAAAAAATATTGCAAAATATTATAAGTCAAACTGAAAAAAATCGCATGCTATAAAAAATATGAAAAAAATAAAAAAAAATGTCACAAAATACTACAAGATCTATATTAATATCATTATTGACATGTTTTTATGCGATTTTTTTAGATTTGATACTTTTATGCCAAGAGGGCATTCTGAATTGATAAAATTTGTCAAAATCAGTCCAGCCATTCTTGAGATATAAGCATTCTAGCTAACATCCCCTTCCTTTGTATGTACACATTGCATATATTTCGCTACATGTATCCGATATATCTACTATCGGCATCTACGTAACGGACAGAATTAACCAGTTCGTCTATTTGTGATTTCGCCGGGATTAAAATATTCGCGGTTTAATGGAAATTTTGACTTTTATTTAACACAAACGTTATGGTCTATTTCACCCACCAAATATTACCCGATTACCATCACAATTGGAAGGCTTCTGCCTAGTCCTAAGCTCTAGCCCCATGCTAAATTCCGCGTCGATAGGACTATAATTGCAACCTGTAGAGTAACTGCAAAATCCGGAAAATTTTCAATTTTTGGTGCATTTTAACCCCAAAATATTATGTGACCATCTCCAAAAGCAATAGGCTTCAATTCTGGCCATAGCCCCACATCCATTCCAAATTTCGTGAGGATCGGGCCATAATTGCGACCTGTAGAGTGATTACAAATGAACATGGACAGACGGACGGACGGACATACAGCTCGTCGAGATAGGAAGATCCATGTATACTTTTCTATGTGGGAAACCAATATTTCGAGGTGTTACATAAGTTTTGCCCCAATCAAACTTATAATACCCCCAACACATAGTGTTGTAGGATATAATGAGTTAGATGGACAAAATGTTACATCAAGAAAAATCTGTATCGATTTGACTGAAGACATTTCATCCTAAACAAAATAGCAGTGAAAAAGTTTAGGAAGTCATATCCATAGAAAACTTTCAATATCCAATATATTATTGCCCGATGTTATTATAGAAATGAAATTTAGTTACTCGGACGTTAAAGACTTTTTAACATGCAACGGTAACCTTTAGCAGCAGACTGCTACCCCACTGTAATGTTATAATAGTGTAATATACTAAGTGTACCAACAACATCCGCTAATGTGGCAAAATCGTTTGCTGGCATTGATCACAACGGCAAATTTGAAATTAGTTATAGCGCCGCAACTAAAGCAAAGTTCATAGCCCAAAGGTGGCTACAAAAGTCACCGCCAATTGCATAAACGTGAATAAGTTTTTTTCATATCATATGAATAACAGGTGTCTTAGATTTTTCTTAACCAAATCGGACAAATGATTAATGAACATTTTGATTTACAGTTAGCTTCACTTAAGCACATATTGCACAGGGTTAGCCAGCTTAAATTACATTATAAGTATTGCGTAGGTGGACGAGTAATGGACATGACTTTTATCGTTTTGAACAATGAGTTTCGTAATTAAAAAAAAATGTAGAATATTTAAAATCTAGTACTAGAAGTGGGAAAATTTAGAAAAGTTATTAAGTATATTACGTTCTTAAAAAGATTTTAATTTGGATTATGTGTAATTGTCAATAGAAACCGTAAAATTGTACTTTATTATGGAAAAGCACGGCGATCAGTTCTATATTCTAAATCTAATTTTGGTTCGAGAAAATATAAATTATACATATACTTTTGTAAAGAAAAGAGGAGAAACGTTGTATGTGCACATTGGAATTCTGGAGTTCAGGAGGCGGTAAGAGTTAGCTTGATCAGATATCACAGTCAGGTTATTACCTCATCAACTCCCAGACGAAAAGGCGAAGTCTAAAATCTAGTAATTTTGCATGTAGATGTCTCGTGATGAGTGATAAGACTGGATTTTTAGAAATCTGTACTAAAAGATACCAATTAATATTCAGTCATCGTCAGAATTCTAAAAATGTTTAGGTAGCGTGTATGAAAAATACAACAAGTTAAAAAACAGTAAGTTCGGCCGGGCCGAACTTTGAACACCCTCCACCATTTGGAAGGAATTTAGAAATTTTCAAAAAATAAAATCCTTAAAAAATTCTATACAATTTTAAAAAAATACCGTAGATAGTAATTATATTGGAGTGTATACGACGTGGACCTACATATGCATTGTTTGTCATAAGCCATTACAATATTCAAATTCGAAACTTGAATTAAACGGTCAATAATGTATATCGGAGCTGGGAGAAGACCTGAACCAATACAGACAATTTTCTGTCACAGGATGTAGCATCTATTACGAACTTCAAATACGACATCCTGGACCTATACGAAGACCTGGACCTGTATAGACACTTTTCTATCACAGACTGTAGTTCCCATTATGAACTCTAAATATGTAATTTGAAACAATTCTGGTGAATAATGACGCTGATCATAAAAATATCGAATATAGGGAGGTACTGTTATATGGGGGCTATACGAAGACGTGGACCTGTACAGACAATTTTCTGTCTTAGACTGTAGTATCCGTTTCGAACTTCAAATACCAAATTTGAAACAGTTTCGTTGAATAGTGTCGATAAAATCATCAAAATACCGAATATCGGGAGGTACCGTTATATGGGGGCTATATGAAAACGTGGACCTACATGGCCCATTTACGAACTTAACCTGCCTACTGGAAAAATATACATGTGTGCAAAATTTTAGCCTTCTATCTCAAATCGTTCGAAAGATAGCATGATTACAACAGACGGACAGACAGACAGGACATCGCTAAATCGACTTAGAATTTTACGCTGATCAAAAATATATATACTTTGTTGGGTCTGACATGATTATTTCGAGGAGTTACAAACGGAATGACAAAGTTAATATACCCTCCATAGTATGGTGGATGGTATAAAAAGGCACCAAGGAACGGTATAGTTATCAAAGGCCGGAAAGAGATAGATGGATAAGGTCACTTTACCCTTTGAATACAACAGGTACAAAAAAGGAATTGTTTAACAGGAGTAAAACATTTGAAATATTGCATGAAGGGGATGACATAAGCTGGAAATCGCGGTTGAGCGGCTATAGCTATTAAATTTTGTGTTGGGGTATAATGTGCGATTTCGGAAACAAAGCATTAAGGGATAGGAGAAAAAGGTAGAGTGGTAAGTCAGAGCTATAACTTAGCAATTTGTTATTCGGACTTGTTTTTTCGAAATATGTACTTATGTACAATCGTGCAAAAAGTTCAAGGTGGTTCAAGTTTTCCAATTTTTTATACCCTCATATGGCTGCAGAGCCTGGCTTGCCATATAGAAATCACGGTTTTAGAACCCAAATCTCTTTGGGCGAAATCCATTTCAGGACATTTGGGGTCGATCTAGAGTGTCGTTCCGTCTGTCCTGCCGATCATTATTATAGAAGGAAGTATTGTAAATGGTCCAAAATTGGTATATCTTAAAATTATTACCAATCGGTCTCTATCTTCTACCTCCTCCCCAAAAGGTAATTACAAAAAATAATTTTCCTCATTAAAAAGAAATTATCATCCAATTTTGTTAAAATTTTGCAAATCTTAATATCTTAGTATCAATGATAGATCACGGTCTACCTCACCAAGTACCTCTCCCATCCATTAAACTCGAAAAACGCGTAATGAGCATTCGATTCCTTAAAAATTCGTCACAACTTAATACTTCTATCAACACAAGATCTGTTCTGAAGATGGTACATATTGGTCCATTCCTTCTGGGACCTCTCCTACAAAGCATCAATATTCTGAATGACCAAAACGATCATAAAAGGCGAACTGAGCATCCAATTCTCTTAAAATTTCAAAAATCCCAATATTTCTACTAAAAACCAGTAAACAAAGTCTTGAAGTCGGGCGGGGCCGATTTTATGATACCCTAACCACTTTGCTAATTTAGTAGAGCTCCACATAACAATTAAAAGTTTTTATGGGAGAATTCAATCATACATGTTATGATTATAATTATAATTTAAAGTTCAAAAGACTAACTATGCCGAAGCATTTGTATCTTTTAAATTCGGACTTGTATTGCCCCATTTGGTGCAAAATTAATTTGAAATCAGATAAAGATATATATGGGAGCTATATCCAAATCTGAACCGATCTCGATAAAATTTGGCAAATATATTTCTGAGCTGTATTTGATATACTTCCCTGAATATCGTTGTTACGGAGTGCATATTATGGCTGTGTGTAACAAATATAACAAATCGGATGAACAATATATATGGGAGCTACAGCTATATCTGAACCGATCTTCACCAAATTTGACACACATGCTTCAAGACTTAATTCGGTCGTATGTGCCAAATTCCATCCCATTTGGGCAAATATTAGACGTTTGGTGCACAATAAAAAGCAAATCGGACGAAGTTATATATGGGAGCTATATCCAAATCTGAACCGATTTCGATAAAATTTAACAAAGGTATTTCTGAGCTGCATTTGATATATTTCCCCAAATATTGTTGTTACAAAGTGCATATTACGGCTGCGGAGAACAAAAATAACAATTCTGATGAACAATATATATAGCATTTTCAAATTAAATGAAACCTTTTGCAATTCAAATGAAACTTTTTGCAGCGGGAATGAAACCTTTTGCAGTGGAATTGAAACCTTTTGCAGTGGAAATGAAACCTTTTGCAGTGGAAATGAAACCTTTTGCAGCGGGAATGAAACCATTTGCAACCGAAATGAAACCTTTAACAACCGAAATGAAACTTTTTGCAAATCAAATGAAACTTTTAGATTTTTAGAAGAAAAAATAACAAAACATTTTTATTTTTAGTAGGTTTAAAATTAAATTAACTAATTATAACTAATATATAGTTAAAGAGGAATTTTTATTGATTATTAATATTTATGTTTTTATAAAATTTTTTTTTAAAGCGTCCATAAAACACAAGTGTAGATGCAGAAAGATTGAAAAAAGTTTTTCAAGGTATTTTTTTTAAAGGACCCGAATTTGGTATCTTTTTATAATCTCCTCCATGGAAAGGAGGATATATTAAATTTGTCATTCGGGTTGTAACACCTCCAAATATTCGTCGTAGACCCCATAAAGTATATACAATCATGATCATAGTTGATTTAATGATTTCCACTTATCTGTCTATTGAAATCACGGCTGCTCTATCTCCATAATCAATAAAGCTGCGAAGCGGGAATCCTTTATTAGGTAAGATTAATAGTATACAATAACTATAAAAAATTGTGGTAAAGCTTAATTTCACATTTCAGTCCTGGCCATACCTATAAAGGGCAAAATTTGTTTGAATTTCTCTTTTTAGCGTTAAGCATTTGGAACTTAATAATATGGAAGCATTTTATATAAAATCAATAAAGAACCATTTGTTATTACAATAATTGAAAATTTAAGAAATAATATAAATAAATGTAGATATTTATAATCAATAAAAAATCCTCTATGTCAATATATTAGTTATATTATTATTAATTATTAATTGATTTAATTTAAAAGCTACTAAAAATAAAAATGTTTTGTTATTTTTCCTTCTATAAATTTAAAAGTTTCATTTGATTTGCAAAAAGTTTCATTTCGGTTGCAAATGGTTTCATTTCGGTTGCAAAAGGTTTCATTTCCGCTGCAAACGGTTTCATTTCCACTGCAAAAGGTTTCATTTCCACTGCAAAAGGTTTCAATTCCACTGCAAAAGGTTTCATTTCCGCTGCAAAAAGTTTCATTTGAATTGCAAAAGGTTTCATTTAATCTGAAAATGCTATATGAAACCTATCAGTATATCTGAACCGATTTCGATAAAATTTGGCATACTCATTTTCAGGCCTAATTTGGTTGCATGCGCAAAATTTCATACTATTCGGGCTGATATTACACGCTTGGTGCACAATAAAAGGCAAATCGGACGAAGATATATATGGCAGCTATATCTAAATTTTTACCGATTATCTCCAATTTCAATAGGGTTCGTCCTTGGGCCAAACAAATGTTGTTTGGAAATTTTCATCTCAATCGGATAATAAATGCGACCTGCATTTTGTTCACAAGAATACATGGACAGACGGACGGACGGACGGACTGACATGCATAAATCAACTCAGAAATTTATTCTATGCAGATCATCAAAAGGAACTATGGGTCTATCTCGTTTCCTTTTGCCTGTTACAAACAAATGCACAAAGACATAATACCCTGACCACCTTGTGGTGTAGGGTATAAAAATATTGTGTGAAAGTGGAACATATAGAACCAGATACGAAATGGACAATATTGGCCAACTCCCACAGAACCTCCTCCATAAAGGTTCAACAATTTATAGAATCATATTGCACGTCAAAATATATTATATATATTAATACGTCCATTGGATGAGGATATATATCTGCCGGTAAAACCGACTGATACTTTAAACTTGTATTCCAAAATCCACCAAATTTTAGATTTCCAACACTTTTCCTTCCCAAATACCAAAATTTATTGCCATTTATTATTACAATTAGTAGTAATAATATTCCAGAGCCAAATGTTGTAAAGTGATTAGACCTTCGACTTTTAACTCCATCTTTCCATCTGTGAAGGGCTTAATCTCACCGGACCCTTATTTCCTCCATTTCCATTCAATAATATAGCGATATATTGTTTTACAAAATTTTCCATAACTCGGTTTAGCAATTTCACTTCTTACAAAAAATAGATTAATTTAATGCACATGTATGTGTGTGTGTAGATGTGATCATAAGTATATTGCAATACATGCAGTTTTTTTTCTACCGTTATAGTGCATTTTATGCCAAGTTCAATAATGAAAGCATCATTTAACATAAAAATAAAGGTACGCGACAGCAACAACGATGACGACCACATGTGCTGCGGTTGACTGTTTCTTTGCCAGTCTGCTTGAATATTGCTCCACACCAAAGCCACCTAGGTTTGTGTGGATCCGCATGTGCAACATGCACCACACACTGACACACACACTGTAGCAAATGCACCATAAGAGCAAAAAAATCGAAAGAAAACGTGTGTCGTGCCCAGTGCAATGAAATGCGTTAGAGATGAACTCATAAACGCATTATTGTACGCTTACGTTTTTTTGTTGCCATTTTTTATCCAGCCTCTTTTTTCTTCTAACAGCCACAACGCTTTCTTTCAGACTCAAACCACATGTGTGCTGTTTTTTTTTCTTCTGTTTGTTGATTTTGTTCCTGCAACCACAAACGAAAAATGACTATGACGGCGACGACAGGCTAAAGAAAGCCCACATGCTACTTACGTATAATTTTCTTCATCTTCGGTTCAAATCAAATTGAAGATTGAGTTGGCAGCAGCAGCCGCGGCATCGGCAACAGCACCAAAACATCTGGAGCCACAATTGTAACGAAAAGGTAAACGAGGAATAGTCGCAAACAAACAGACAGACTTCGCCAACAAACAATAAAGCTCCCTTATTAAATAAATGCTCGTAAATGGTTACAAAGGAGACAGAGAGAAAATCAAATGCTGTTGAATTGCTGCCGCGTATTCGCATGGCATTAGTTAGCGATGATTGTTGTTATTGTTGTTGTTGTTCGGTTGGTAGGTAGTTAAGTAAATGAAAATGCTTAAATAGCTATGAAATATTATTCGATCAGTTTTGGGTGCTGCAGCATTGGTGCTATCGCATTGCAAATGGTATTCTTAGTGGTACGAAGTATATGGTATAAGTATATACCAGTTCATCCATATACTTATATATATATATATAAGTATATGGATGAACTATTAAGAATAGTTTCTAGTATCTTAACTTCATTATTTTATAGACAATCCGAGTTATATCACAGATTGTTTAATTCACATGTTTTAATCTATATATATTTAAAGGACTACCGGCCCACCCATCTATAATATTTATAAGCATCGATTTGTGTCAAAGCTTTTTTCATATCATTTTAAGAAATGTATATGTTCATACCCTAAAACACTGTGGCGAGGGCGAATTAAAATTTGAATTGAGCCAACAAGTTTGTAACAACTCAATGTGAGTGTAAGATACTCAATGTGAATGTGAGATACTTTAACACTAAATCAGATGAAACATATATATATGGGAGCTATAGCTATATCTGGACCGATTTTCACCAAAATTTTAAACACTTTGAAGCTTTTAGGCTGAATTCCATTGGAAGTGCTAAAAATAAAGCCTTTTGCGCTGATCTTTGTCATTTGGTGTACAACAATCCTGAAATCGGATAAAGATATATATGGAAGCTATATCCAAATCTGAACCGATCTTGACAAAATTTAAAACACATATTTTAAAGCTGTATCTGGTACATATTACGCAAGTGAGGGTCTTTATCACCAAATCGGATAAAACATATATGTGAGAGCTATAGCTATTTCTGAACCGTTTTTCAAAAGATTTGAAGTACTTTTTTCTGGGATAAATTCAGTCGGAATTGCCAAAATAAAAATATATATGCCTATATCCTAGACTGATCCGATTTCGATAAAATTTAACCGAGGTATTTTTGAGCCCCAAAAGTTATCTGGTACCAAATATTATTCTTGTGGAGTGCATGTTACGTATGTGAGGGACTTAAAACCCCAAATCGGAAGTAACATATATATGAGAGCTATAGCCATATCTGAACCGATTTTCACCAAATTTTCAGTGCAGGATGAATTCAGTCGTATTTGCCAAAATTAAGGACACTTGAACTGATATTGGCCATTTGGTGGACAATCGAAATCGGATGAAGATATGTTTGGGCCAAACAAATATTGTTTGGAAAATTCTTCTTAATCGGATAATAAATGCTACCATTTTGTTCACAAAAATACATGGACAGACGGACGGATGAACAGACGGACTGACATGCATAAATCGACTCAGAAAGTTATTCTATGCAGATCCTCAAAAGTGACTATGGGTCTATCTCGCTTCCTTCATGTTACAAACAAATGCGCAATCCGCCCAAACTTGGTACATTATAATTTTTTTTATAACTTAGATCGAATTTGAAAATGGGCAATTTCGGATCACTCCTCCCGGCACCTCCCCCACAAAAGGTCTTCATTTTTGAAAGAAAATAATTTTCCTCATAGAAAGAGCAAGAATTATCCGATTTTATGGCCCCACTTCTAGTACATTTTAGTGCCTCCACAACAGTTGTAGTTCTGGTATATTTGGTACACTTTCGTATTGGGTAAACAGATAATGCTTGAAATCTTAAAAAAGCTTGGAACTCTGAAAATTTTGTACGATGCATGGAAATGTGATTAAAAAATTAGATCGAATTGAACAAGTGGTGAGTTTTAAGTGCTAAAAAAGCACAACACAAACACGTATAACGAGGTAGCAGGCACTTGCTAGTTTAGTAAAAAGATGAAGGTTTTTGAGCTTTTGAGGGAGAATCACCAGCAAGAATAGACCAATATATTCTATGTTCGCATTAGCTACAAAATTGGACATTGTTTTCGAACCTTATGAGAATTTTTTTTAAATTTTATTCTATGTGGAATTTCTTTTGGAAAACCGGTAATGAATAATTTTTTTTCGGATAATATATCCGTTTTGCTATTTTCAGAAAGAAGAATTAACTAAGGTTTTAGAAGAATTGTTGTATTTTTTCCTCAGAAACGATATTTTAGTTAAATGTCATTTTAAGTCGACCAATAGGGTATTGCTAAATTCACATATTATTCTCCTAATGGTTAATACAAACGATTACTACTGGTCTTGGCTAAATCTCCTTGAGGTAATCATTGTTTTGAATATGGGTTTTAATAACGCTGCAGCCACCAGGTTATCATTTCTAGCTGTTGTTGTTATTATTATTGTTTTTTTTTTCTACCATAGCTGGGGCAAAGGAGATGAAATAATGTTGGGAATACAACCAGCGAAGAAACTCATCCACTCTCGCCGGTAGACAATATGATTCCTACACCGTGTTTTTCATATTTTTCGCTTTAAATTAGTGCGCGTGATGATGGTGTTTAGATATTAAATGTTACTTGTTTGGCAGTTGTTATTTGTAATTGCGGTACGGATGAACGAATAACAGCCACAAAACTTCTCCTTGGAGACAAAGAGGGAAAAACCGAAACACGATGATAAACTTTCTTTTCGTCGAACAAACAGTTGTTCGGTATTAAATTACCGAAAATAAAGCGAATAAAAGCAGAGAAAAAGAAAAGCCAGCGGTAAAGTCAAATGTGGCATTGTGACCACAGAAAAAGGGCTTAAATTCTCTGAAATGCGTTAACAACCTCCTTTTGTAAAGTTCAAACTGATAGATTGAGTTTGACAGAAAAATGTTAAGCTTTTAATGATGGAAAAATGTTATTTAGAGGAAATAAATAAACAGTTCATGTTTATTGTTTAGCGAAAAGATAAGGAAAAATGGGTTCAACCATTGTCCAGAAACTTTAGGGGTTTCCACTGAATGTTGCAAACGAATAGCGATCGGTATTACAAATTCAATTCATTACCAGAAAAAAAATAAATAAATAAATAAGAAATGCAGCGTAAACGTACTATAAATTAAACCATTTATAATCCTCCATCCTTTAACTTCAAATAAGGTTTCATTTATTGTGAGAAATACACTAAATAAGAGTCAATAATAGCTATTAATAAGTAACAAGTAAAAAAGCAATAAATTCGGAAGGGTCAAACTTTAAATACCCTTCACCATTTGAAACGAATTAGAAAATTTTCAAAAAAAAAAAAATCCAATAAAAATCTTATTAAAATCTTAAAAATAACGAATCGGAAGGTGCCGATATATGGGGAGATAAATGATATTGTGGACCTTTATAGACAAAACTATGTCTGGGGATAAAACACTCACAAAGAACTCCTGGTGTAGAATTTCAGACGATTTCGTTGAAAAATGTGTCTAAAATCATCAAAATGACGACTGTTGGGGCTATACGATATCGTGGACCTATATACATAATTATCCCCCAGGGGATAAAGAACTCATAAGGAACTCCTAGTATGGATTTTCAGACCATTCCATTGGAAATTGTGGCTAAAATCGTCAAAATACCGAGAATCGGGGGTACCGTTATATGGGGGATATACGATATCGTGGACCTATATAGACAATTATCTTTCATTGGGTAAAGTACTCACAAGGAACTCCTAGTATGGATTTTCAGACCACGCCATTGGAAAATGTGGCTAAAATCGTCAAAATACCGGAAATCGGGGGGTACCGTTATATGGGGGCTTTACGATATCGTGGGCCTTCGAGCTTCCAACATGACCTGCCTGCAGACAAAAGACAGATCTGTGCAAAATGTTAGCTTCCTATCTTAATTCGTTTTAGATCTAGCGTGATTACAAAAGACGGACAGACGGACGGGCGGACAGGGCTAAATCGTCTTAAAATTTTACGCTGATCAGGAATATAATTTTTTTTTTTTTGGGTCTAAAATTATTATTTCGATGAGTTACAAACGGAATGGCGAACTTAATATACCCTCCATACAGTGTATGGTGGAGGGTATAAAAAACAAACAAAGAAATGTCGAAAGTCGTGCGGGACCTACTTATAATACCCTAAACTACTATGCCTATTACGCAAATCTATCTGTAACAAATTAACGTCTCTCCGTCTGTTGAAATCACGCTACAGTCAAAACGAATTCAGATAAGAAGCTAAAATTTTGCACAGATATGTCTTTTGTCTGCAGGCAGATCAAGTTCGAAGGTCCACGATATCGAGCTAGGTTTGTGCTGAATTGGACAGTTTTTTTTTTTTTAAATTCCAAAAATGTTGTGATACATTCGAAAATTGTACATTTTGTGCTTTGTTTGTTTTGTGCCGCTAATATTTTTTCGTTATCTCTTACCAAATTCGAAAAAAAGATAATTTCGAAAGTATGCTAGAATTGCAATTTTCGAATTTCAAAAATAAATAAATAACAGCTGTGCTTGCTTTGTGCCACCTTTTGTCATTTATTTTATTCTCAACATCTTTAATCTTTTTCGAGATATGACAATTTCGAAAAAACAATATTTTTCAGAAAAATCGCTGTATTTTTTGTAAAAAATCAAATATCGAGATGTGGTAAATTGTGCAAAGTTTTGCTCACTGAGCACAAAAATCGTCCATACAGAACGAATTTCCATCAACAAAAAATCCTTTACTCATCGTTTGAAACGCAGTGTTTAATCATGGTTTCGTAATTTCAAATGGTTTGAAATGAGTAGACTTCGCAATGGAATTTCTCGATAAATGCATAGATAATATTGACTATGCCTTGCACAGTTCCTCCTTCGCTGAAGTTTTTATACCATATGGCTACAGAAGGTACATGGTTGCCCATATTCGACGGACCCATCTGGCAACGCCATAACTTTTGACAGAGATGTCACATCGCTTAATGACATACCGTGTTTGAAGCGTCAGTCCAAGCAGATTTTACCATGAACCAATACGCGCCACGCGAGCGCTCTGAAATAGTTTAAATTTACATTCAACAGAAGAAGTCAATTGTGAAAACTCAACGTGCTTTTAAAACATTAAAAAATGTGAGAAATACGCCTTCTAAGAACACCATTAAGCGTTTATACGAAAAATTATCGACTGATAAGGCTCTTTCTAATCCGAAGAGGCCATATGAAAGTCGACCAAGGCGATCGGCCGAGAATATCGCTGCCGTACGAGCCAGTGTTGAGAGGTCTCCAAGAACATCCCAAAAACGCCGTTCTCAGCAGTTGGGCATGGCTCGGTCCACTTTACAACGGATTATTCGCATTGATTTGCATTTGTTCCCGTACAAAATTCAATTAACGCAAAGAATGTTGCCTGCGGACAAGCCTCGTCGATTGGAATGGGCCCAAAGGGCCCAAATGTCTGTCGAATATGGGCAACCCTGTATATATCATTTGATACGGCCAAAACGTGCCGCATCGAAATAATGGCTTTAGACCCTGGTCTTGGACCAGAACATGTGGAGTCGATCTAGGGGTGCCAGTTCGTCTCGAAGAGAATATCCGATTTGGTCCAACATTGCCACAAGGGGTCAAAATTTTAAATAATTAAACTCTTATAAAACGTAAAATAACATTCGAATTGTCTTTAAATCTCATCCATTTAATTTTTTTACCAACACAAGATCTGTTATGAAGAAGGAGTAGAAGGGAGCACTCCTTGTGGTACCTCCCCCAGAACGAGTCAAAATTTTGAAAATGAATTTGAATATCCTTTTCAAATTGTTCTATCCTTACAAGTATCGTCGTTCATCAGTTTTCATTCTCGTCCTGAAAATTGCAAACTTTGTTAAATGAAACAAATGATTTAAGACACGAACTTAATAAATCATAATAATTCCCTATTCTCATTCGGTCAATATTCAGCCTCATTCCTTAATTTATTAAAAAGTTATATTCAAAGGTTTAATACGATTTTTAGTCGATGATTCACCAAAAAACTTCCACTTTCGACATCTCTTTCTTAAATTAGTTATACAATGGCAGAATTTCGAAAGAAGAAAAAATCAACGATCTCTAAAATTATGATACTCCCTACCTACCCCGTTTTTATTTATTATTTTTGCTTGCCTGCTTGCTTTCTTTCTTCTTTAAAGTAGTGCAAATTCATCTCGTTCATTTTCATTAGCTTTCTATGCCAGTTAAGATTTTAAACGAGCCAAATCGAATGAAAATAAACGACGAGCCCGTCAAAAATACGATAACGTTTCCAGCAAACGATCCGAGACAAATCAAACGACAAAATGGCAACGACATCTAAGACAACGACGACGACGACGATGATGATGACAGCGATGGTTATGCTTTGCTGATGACGATGATAATAATGACGACAACGCAAAGCTGGTGAAAAAAATAAATAGCAACAAAAAATCACCGGAGATCAGTTGATGATAACGTGCGCATTTGTTTGTCACGATATTGTTTGTATTCGAACCAAAGTGTTTGCTGTTTTCCCTTCAACGCTTAAACGCTAAGGTGTTTGAGTTTGAAAAAAATAATAGAAGCAACAACAATACAATGCAGTTTTAATTCACGTGGTAAATCGCACCTTCCATCCAAGGGCTTTTTGTTAACAGATATGATGAGATACCCTTTTGTCGCCACTTTAGTCTAAGTTAAACTAATAAACCTTAGCAAAACGTGCCCATTAACAGATGCATTTAATTTTTTTGTGTTATTGAAGCTATTGCAATAAATGAGTATACTTAGTTAGTTATTAATTTGGACATACATTTGTAATAAAGAAAATATATTCAATTAGCCGCTACCATGTTAGTGAAAAGTTCATAATCATAGAAATCATAATTCTATCTGGTCTACCATGAATACTGCAATTTTGGATTTCCTTTTTTTCAGAATTGTTACTTTACCCTTTCATAACACATCTTTCATTTCTTATATATATATGTTAAACAAAAATAGAGAAGATTTTTGATTTTGAAGTTTATCTAAAGGTGACAATTACAGACCTATGCGGTATTTTGCATGGGGAGAATCTTTTGGGCAGGGTAGAATTATTATACCAATTTGGCTACACATCGGACAAAATTTGGAGGGAGAATTGATAATAAATGGTGTGTGACAAATACCAATATTTCCATTGAACCGCAAATAGTAGAGTAGAGGAAATTATGTTATCGTCCAATTATAGCATGAAGGTGGGGTTAGGACCACAATAGAAGACCATTCTTTTTAAAATTTTTCGCAAAATATTTGAAATGGACCAAAAAGGAACGACAGCACATATCACTGGATTTTAGAGTTTAGAACAGGGCAAAGCCTAGCATTTTGAATGGCAATCGGATCGGAATACATATTAGTACGACAGAGTGCGTAAATATAAGGCAAATGTTAGCGGTAACCAAACCAAAGGTAAAATTTCTGCAGGACTGTAAGAGTGAGATAAAAAAACTGCAGCAAAGTCAAACTACATAAAAATAGTTAAATTTCCAAAATACTCCAGCGGAACCTCGGAAAATACTGAAGCGCGGAACCTCGTTTTGTGAACATTCGTGGGTAGCGCGTGCTGAGTGCGATTGGTGCTGAGTCCTGTTGTGCCCAAAATGTTTGCGTGCCCAAGGCTTTAATACACCCTCCAGAATATTTTCGCGATAATATTCGGCATTTATTCTGATGCCACGGTCGATTAATACGAACGGAGAGCGACCATCGGCTGTTATGGCGGCCCACACCGTCAACATGGACGGCGCTTGAGTTCTGGTGGCCAACATAAGGTGCACATTTTCAGCTGACCTCTTTGCCAAGTAAACACAATATACATATATTTATACTCTACACACAAGGTGGTCAGGGTATTATGTCTTTGTGCATTTGTTTGTAACATGCAAAAGGAAACGAGATAGACCCATAGTAACTTTTGATGATCTGCATAGAATCACATTCTAAGTCAATTTATGCATGTCCGTCCGTCCGTCTGTCCATGTATTCTTGTGAACAAAATTCAGGTCGCATTTATTATCCGATTGAGATGAAATTTTCCAAACAACATTAGTTTGGCCCAAGGATGAACCCTATTGAAATTGGAGATAATCGGTAAAAATTTAGATATGGCTCCTACATATATATTCGTCCGATTTGCTTTTTATTGTGCACCAAACGTGTAATATCAGCCCGAATAGTATGGAATTTTGCACATACATCCAAATTAGGCATAAAAATAAACATGCCAAATTTGATCGAAATCGGTTCAGATATAGCTATAGCTCCCATATATATTGTTCATCCGATTTGTTATTTTTGTCCTCCGCAGCCGTAATATGCACTCTGTAACAACAATATTTGGGGAAATATATGAGATGCAGCTCAGAAATACCTTTGCTAAATTTTATCGAGGTCTGCTCAGGTTTCGATATAGCTCCCATATAAAACTTCGTCCGATTTACCTTTTAGTGTACACCAAACGTCTAATATTTGCCCAAATGGGATGGAATTTGGCGCATACGACCGAATTGAGTCTAGAAAGAAGTATGCCAATTTTGGTGAAGATCGGTTCAGATATAGCTATAGCTCCCATATATATTGTTCATCCGATTTGTTGTATTTGTTACCCACAGACGTAATATGCACTCGTAACAACGATATTCAGGGAAATATATGAAATACAGCTCAGAAATATCTTTGCCAAATTTTATCGAGATCGGTTCAGATTTGGATATAGCTCCCATATATATATATATCTTTATCTGATTTCAAATTAATTTTGCACCAAATGGGCAATACAAGTCCGAAGATACAGATAAAGATACAAATGCTTCGGCATATTTAGTCCTTTGAACTTTAAATTATAATTATAATCATAGCGTGTATGTTTGAACTCTCCCATAAAAACTTTTAATTGTTATGTGGAGCTCTACTAAATTAGCAAAGTGGTGTAGGGTATCATAAAGTCGGCCCCGTCCGACTTTGCGAGTTTTTTTACTGTTTTTTTACTCAAACTGCTGGACAACGAATGTTTTCTCATCGGAGAAAACCAAATTTGGCAGTTCAGCACTTTCGGCCAAGCGAAGCAAGCTCTTTAAAGTCTTATTATCTGCCAAAGAAGGACTACCCGACCTTCACCCATTTTGAGATAATTTCGTTCAAATGTGCCTAAAATTTTCTGTCATAGGATGTAGTATCCATTGTGAACAACAAATTGTAAATTAGAAATAATTTTTGTAATAAGAGGTAGTATCCATTAGGAACTCTTAGAACAAAATGAGAAACATTTACGGTGAAAAATGATGCAATAATGAGAAAAATACCGTATATTGTGAAATACAGTTATGTGGTTAAACTTGTAACTAAAACGACCAAAACCACCTTAAATCTATAAGACCTAACCCAATACCACAAAATTCTGCGGCTTAAATCTATATGACCTAACCCAATATCACAAAATTCTACGGACTTAAAATACATTTGGGTAAAATGTGATCAACCTTCTTAATTTCGTTCGGTAGCTAGAGTAATTTCTACAGTCAGAAGATCAAGGCTAAATCAGCATATAAATTTAAGCTGATCAAGAATTTGTATACTTTGTAGGAACTGAAATAGATATTTTGAGGTGCTACAAACGGAATATATCCTCCAAACTATGGTGTAACAATTTTGTTGGGACTTGCAAAAATATTCTTTGACAAATGACAAAAAAACGATTAATTTCGTCTTTAGGAAATACTTTAAAAAAAAACAGGGGTATAGTGGTCAGTGAAAAATTATTTTTAAAACAATCACGACAACAGTGCTCCTTAAAAATATTCAAAAATTAAATCCCCGATTGCAGTGGCTCTTGAAAAAAATCCTACGCAATCCGCTGCGGTTGTTGCTCCTTTAGAAATATTTTTAAATGCCCGTGAGAGTTGTGGTTCCAGAAATAATATTCTCTAAAAATACTCGAGAAATTTTTCTTAAAAATCCATAAAAATATGGTCCTAGAAAACATATTCCTTTAAAAATCCACAGTTGAGTTAGTCTTAAAAAATGTTCTGTTAAAAAATCACCACTTGTCGGTTCTTTAAAAAATTGATAATCGTTTGAAAAAATGTTAAAAAACTGGTAAAAAATCTATGATTTTTCGGAAATTTTAAAAATCTATGAATGAAAATTTCCAATAATATTCTCTAAAAATCCTTGAGAAAATTTTCTTAAAAATCCATAAAAATATGGTCCTAGAAAACATATTCCTTTAAAAATCCACAGTTGAGTTAGTCTTAAAAAATGTTATGTTAAAAAATCACCACTTGTCGGTTCTTTAAAAAATTGATAATCGTTTGAAAAAATTTTAAGAAACTGGTAAAAAATCTATGATTTTTCGAAAATTTTAAAAATCTATGAATGAAAATTTCCACTAATTGACCGACATTTGTGTTGTTCATTAGAAAAATATTATTTCTAAAGTCCCTGAAATAATATCCAATTAAATTAAAATAATGCTTACAAAATCCAATATCTGTTAAAAAAATTCATTAAACAATGCACAATTGTGTGTCCATAAAAAAATTTTAAATATTAAATTTTTTTTAAAAAAAGTCTAAAAATAGCATACTTTAAAATGGCCATAACTCCGTAAATATTGACATTTCGGGGATTTTAGCTATTATTTGTGATCATACTTTAAAATGGCCATAACTCCTTAAATATTGACATTTCGGGGTTTTTAGTTATTATTTGTGATCACTTTTTAAAGAAGAAAAATATCATACTTTAAAATGGCCGTAACTCCTTAAATATTAACATTTCGGAGATTTTAGCAATTATTTGTGATCACTTCTTAAAGAGGAAAAATAGCATACTTTAAATGCCCAAAACTCTTTAAATATTGACATTCGGCGGTTTTTAGCTATTATTTGTGATCACTTTTTTAAAGAGGAAAAATAGCATACTTTAAAATGGCCATAACTCCTTACTTTGTTCACTTGTTAAAGAGGCAAAGGAAAAAGGTTTAAAATGGCCATAACTCCTTAAACTCTAAAAAAAGCTGAGTTCGGCCGGGTCGAACTATTTTTACCCTCCACTACTTGGAAGGAACTTGATTATTTTTTAAATTCAGTGGAAACCTTTATGTGGGGGCTATACAAAGACGTGGTCCTGCATGAGCAATTTTTTGCCATAACCTGAAATATATCAAATGCGAAATTTGAAACAATTCCCGTGAATAATGTCGCTAATATCATAAAATTTTCAACAAGTCCTCCAATAATTCCAATTCCGAGTCGCTAAAATACACTGCAATTCCCTGCCTTTCCTCCCTGGTAAACATTACCATAAACAAACGTTGTTTTTAAAAAAACAATAATAATGAAATTAAGCCTGACCATTTTGCAACAACAAAATACTATGGTATCCCGAACAAACAAGCCAACACTGTTCTATCCTTCAAAACTCCACATTTGTGCAAGCCTTTTGATAATATATTCTTTAAATAATAACCGATCGTTACGAATCCAACTTCCAAATTAAAGCCTATTTGGCTAAGCATTACGTGGACTTAATTTAAAAACAGGAATATTTTTGATCATTGCAAGATACAATTTGAAAATGTGATTATATGGGAGTTTTACCAAAACGTGGATCCGAATTTTTCAATATAACCAACGAATACCTGGACAATTTTAAAAATATTTTCTAAACTGTAAAACGTAAAAAGTCACCACTACCGCCTGTAACGTTAAGATATAGAGCAAAAATACCTCTGCGCAATAATAATGCGTGAATATTAATTTTTGTTCATTTCGTTCAAATCTGATGCCCTTTGGTAGAACTTGTTCCAAAAAAAAAAAAAAAAAAAAACAATAGCTAACTGTTGCTGATGCTGCTGTACAACAAATGCTGTGGGTTAAAAACGAAATCAGTTCATCCACATCCATTCAGGCAGATATCGAATGCTTCCGACAAACACTACACGTGAGCTAACTAAAGGGTTTATTGTTGTTAGGGTTTTTTGCTCCAAAACAAAAACAAAAAAAAACTGCCAACAAAAAAATCTTAAAGCGAATAAAAAGTTGCCATCGTTTTCTTTTTGGTGTTGTAGTTGTTGTTGCTCTCGTCTGATGATCTAATTTGGTAACAATTGTTTGTCGTGCATCTTTTTTCTCGTTTCGTTTGGTGATCCCCACAGTCGTTGCCTTTGCCATTGTTGGTGTTATATTTTGTGTCGTTTTATTGTTGCTGTTGTTGTTGCTATTCATTGACTCGTTACGATCGATTTCAAAGGTAAACGAAGGAAGAAATACAATTTGGAGACCACAACAACAATCGGTGTGTACTTGTAGGGATGTCAGTATGTATACTGTCAGGGAATTTTTAAAAAATGCTACCTGACACCCTGAAGCTAGCTGAAGTAAATTTTTCAAATAATTTGGAAAATATGGCTGTTGATATATTTTTTATAAATAGCGTTTCCACATAATAAGAATAGAAAATTTGGCCAAATCTTAAAAAGTAAAGATTACTAGATATCGGTGAAATCCTTAGATGGGGACTATAACCGATATGACCCTTTTGATTTACCAATGATTCGGGATATAATCCAAAGATCCTTGTCAAACTTCAAAACTCTATCCAAAATGTTGTAAAATATATCTTAAACTATATTTTAATCTGTGATTTGTTGTGAAATTTTGTGTAGAATATTTTGCCTTTTGACACCTTCCGTCTAAATTTACGTTCTATGTTACTTTAAGGCTTAACTTGAAAAAATAATAAGGAACAATTTACCAATCAGTTTTTTGGGAACATTGTAGTCAATATTTGTTTATTTAAAATGAAAATACAGATTTTCAATAATATTTTTAAAAAGGTCCAAAAATACACTTTGGTTTCTCGAATGATGATGATTAAAAATTTCCACTAAATAAACGTACTATTTGTGTCTGCAGAATTTCAAGGAACCTTAATCAGAAAACCTGCAATGTTCGCATTGTACATATTTCCAAAACCACCCGAAATCTCAACCCAACACGCCCTAACATCAACATACCTGATTTTAAGCTTCACCCGTTTATGTTAGGATTTTACCTCTATCCGTTCACATAATTCCAAATGGTGCCAAATTTAGTGCATTTTTGAACATTTGGTATACCTAATGTTCGAATTTCCAAAAACCCATTGATTCGTCTATCCAATGCTGCGCCACTTCAATTTTAGTACATTTTAGTTCATATTTCCAAATTACATCGACATCTTAACCATATCTCACAAAAATTATCCTTATATCAAATTTTAGTATACTAACTCTATTCAATCACTTAAATAAAATAAAAATTGTAACATTTAGTAATTTTCGTACTTTTTAGTACATATATCCAAAACCATGTTCAAATCTAAAACCAAGAAACTAACATTGATCCCAATATCGACATTTCAAAATTCCAGCTTTTTTCGTTCAACCAAACACATATTGTACCTAATTTAGTTCCAATTAGTACAGTTCTTGCATTTATTACACATTTCCAAAACAACCTCCTAAAAGTGATTCTCGTACAAAATGTCACCATTTTACCTCTATCGGTTCACATAATTCCAAATAGTACTAAATTTAGTACATTTTGTACACTCTTTGTTAAAACTTAAAAAAGCCCTTTTGGTTTATCTTTCCTACACAATATCAGAAATCCTCATTTTAAATTTCTCATTTCCATATCTGTCCATATTTAATACCGTACAAAAATTCATCTCAATACAAAATTTTAGATTTCTAACAACTGCCAAACCAACGCAATAACAGTGACACCAATACCAAAAATCTCAAATTTAGTACCATTTAGAACAAATCTTATACTAATGCTTTGGTACGCCCCATCAGTGATCCTCATTCCATACATACACAGTAGTTCAACGGATTGGTATCCGGAGATTTTGGAAATGAAACGAAGAATCTCATTTTTGAACCATTTTTGGGTTTGCGCGTGCTGAGTGCGATGGTGCTTAGTCCTGTTGGAATGTCCAAGGTCTGCGGCCAAAATGTTTGCGTGCCCAAGGCAAACTGCGGGACAACAAACTTTTTCTCATCGGAAAAGACTAAATTCGGCACTTCACCACTTTCAGCCAAGCCAAGCAACTCTTTAGCTCTTTTGAGGCTATTTTCTTTCTGTTGCGGTGTAAGTTCTTGCACTTTTTGGAATTTCAATAGCTTTAGCCCGATCTTATTTTTCAATATTTGCCGAATGGAATATTGCGATTTGTTCAGCTCACGAGCCATTTTTCGGGCACTGCGATGAGGGTTTCGATCAAGTAGCTTCTTTACTTTTCGAATCATTTTTGCTGATGTTGCTGTTTTCTTCCGTCCACTTGCTCGACGTCGGGCTACGCTACCAGTATCACGGTAACAAGCGATGGTATGAGACGCAAAAGATTTATTCACATGTAAATGCTGGAGTGCTCTAACGATAGCCACTTATGGTTTTCCAGCTAAATATAAAGAAATCACACTATCCCGCTTTAATTCCATTGCGAATAACTTTTTCTGGTAAATTTTTACCAAAATGCTTTTGTACACTTGTAAACAATATATTGAGCTGTCACTGGAATAATTTTAACAGCTGTCGGACGAGTGACTTAGAAATGACAGCAGTCTGAAGTAGGTTGTAGTTTATTCATCTCACCCTTAGCAACATGATTTCAATTATTTTGTACTTTTAAGCTATATTTTTATACCCTACACAATTTTTGGCTTTGTCATTTAGTTTGTTACTCCTCGAAACACTCATGATAGACCATACAAAGTAAGAAGGCTAAAATTTTGCTCATGTGTGTATTTTGCAAATAGGCAGGTTATGTTCGTTATTGGGTAATGTCGGTCCGTACAACGATATCTCTCGATATTCGGTATTGTCATGATTTTAGCGACATATTTTAGACCGGCTTTTTTTTCAAATTTCGAATTCAAAGTTCGTAATGTATATTACATCCTCTGATAAAAATGAATTTTGCATATAACGGTTTTCATTTAGGTACTCATATAATGTTGTTCATTCAGCGGTATTTTTCGGATTTTTTTTTTCAAATTCCTTCCAAATGATGGAGTGTTTTTAAAGTTCGGCCCAGGCGAACTTAGCTGCTTTTTTACTTAAACATAATAATTTCTGCAAATTTTGATTTAATAATTACCAAGAAGAAGATATTCATGCAAAAATGTTAGAAGGTAGGCCCCCGTTTAGGTATAGCCCTCATATGAAGGTATGTCCTGATTTCAGCTATTTTCGTGGTCTTACCGAAATTTTTCAACTGATTTGACCCTTATTTGCCATCATGAGCTGAAAACTTCTTCGCAGAAAGTTTTTAAAGGTACCTCCTGATTTTACCTATTCCGAAGGTTTTGACCATATTTTCCAATCGATTTGGCTACAAAAGTTGTATTTAGGATACGTTTGATTAGGGAACCATCTAAAAGAATAATTTCGATGTAAGTATATATATATGGTACAGTCCTTACGGTATAGTTAATGGTCATCAATTACACTGACAGATACAAATGTGATATTTTCTTCAGTTCCCACTCTTCGTAAGCGTGTTGGTGGTTTATTGTCCAACAACCTAAATTTGGTGCAAAAATTGTTCGCAATAGCCCTAATAGCCGGTCTATTAAACCGAGCACACATTTTGACGATTCAACGATTTGCGATTTCTCGTTTGGAAGACGATTCATGGTTGAATTATAGGCCAAACTTTAGATGTTTGACAGTGAACACGAAATGTGTGTGAGCTGTTTAAATCAATGTTGCCAAAAAAGATAATAGCTACAAAATAGCCTTTTAATAAGATTCAATAGGTCGGCTTAACGGTTTAAGGGTTGGTCGGTTTTACGTTTGCACAAAAAAACCAGTAAAGAAAGTCTTAAAGTCGGGCGGGGCCGACTTTATGATACCCTACAGCACTTTGCTAATTTAGTAGAGCTCCACATAACAATTAAAAGTTTTTTATGAGAGAATACAATCATACACGCTATGATTATAATTATAATTTAAAGTTCAAAGGACTAAATATGCCGAAGCATTTTTATCTTTTAAATTTGGAATTGTATTGCCCATTTTGTGCACAATTAATTTGAAATCGGATAAAGATATATATGGGACCTATATCCAAATTTGAACCGATCTCGATAAAATTTGGCAAAGATATTACGGTTGTGGGTAACAAATATAACAAATCGGATGGATAATATATATGGAAGCTATAGCTATATCCGAACCGATCTTCACCAAATTTGACATACAAGCTTCTAGATTCTATTCGGTCGTAAGTGCCAAATTCCATCCCGTTTGGACAAATATTAGACGTTTGGTGCACAATAAAACGTAAATCGGACGAAGTTATATATGGGAGCTATATCAAAACCTGAACCGATCTCGATAAAGTTTAGCAAATGTATTTCTGAGCTGTATTTGATATATTTCCCCAAATATTGTTGTTGCAGAGTGCATATTACGGCTGCGGACGACAAAAATAACAAATCGGATGAACAATAGATATGGGAGCTATAGCTATATCTGAACCGATTTCGATCAATTTTGGAACACATATTTTCAGGCCTAATTTGGGTGTATATGCAAAATTCCATACAATTCGGGCTGATTTTACACGTTTGGTGCACAATAAAAGGCAAATCGGGCGAAGATATATATGGGAGCTATATCTAAATTTTGACCGATTATCTCCAATTTCAATAGGGTTCGTCCTTGGGCCAAACAAATGATTTGTGAAAAATTTCATCTGGATCGGGCTATAAATGCGACCTGTACTTTGTTTACAAAAATTCATGGACAGACGGACGGACGGACGGACATTCATAAATCGACTCAGAATGTGATTCTATGCAGATCATCAAAAGGAACTATGGGCCTATCTCGTTTCCTTTTGCCTGTTACAAACAAATGCACAAAGACATAATAACCTGACCACCTTGTGGTGTAGGGTATAAAAAATCTATAACATTTTGGCATCCCTAACTTTTCGTAAAAGCAAAGTGTCTCAACTCACAACCAGATAGTAGTATTTATATAAGTGTGCGCATATCCACAGCATAATACTTGTATTGAACTTACAATTCCTGTGGATATACTGTCTTTTTCGTCTCATACATACCTACCTACATTTATGTATGTGCATATAGATGTGTGAGAGTGTTGGTAACTATTGAATATGTTTATTTTTCAATTTAATAGCTAATATGCTTGATTTGCGATCAATTGGTTACGATAATGAGATGGAAGAGCGCACCCATTTCGAGACTTATAATTCTGGGGTATTTCGTCTCCTCCCCTGGATTTAGTTGGATTTCTTTCGTCTTCTTCGAAAATCCGTTCTATGAACGGTGGACTTTGTCTTCTTTGTCATCGTCGTCGTAACCATTGGCGACGAAACGACGTTTTGGAAAAAGGGGTAACGATTTGAGATGTGTAAAATTTATAACGTTGTTCAATTATGTATGTGACCAATAGGGCGCAAATGTGTGTGTGTGTGTGAGTTAAATAACGTTTGGAAAGCGTTTGCCGAAAAGCTTGTCGAGGTTTTCAAGTGTATTGAACCATTTAGCTACGTTTTTTTCATTAAGATCTTTTTTTAATGTTTTTTTTTTCAATATTAATATGCTTTTGCTTTGTTGTTGTTTTCTTTGGTTTTCATTGGCATCGTTTTGATGGTGGCTTGGGCTTGATTTGATTAGGGTTCAAAGCGGAAATTATTTTATACGCTATGGTGAAATTTCTAACAGTTGTATTTATCTGATGTGATTAAAACCAAACTCAAGGAATAGAAACTGACATCCGACGACCAAAAGGCAACCAATATTTTTACGACATTGGAATTGGATGAACTCTATCTTGGTGCGACATAAAGTAGGTAGGTAGACATAAAATTATCTTTTTTAGGTTGTAGTGTTTTTTTTCTGGTTAGGACTAGGTACTTTTATTTCTAATGGGATCTATTAATATTAATGGGATGTTACGAATTTCTTATATGAAATTTTTGGGCGAATAGAAATCATTTGAAAAAAAAAAAACATTATCAACATAAATTCTCAATATATAGAAATAATATTTAACAAAAATATGTAAATCATTATTTGACAAAAAAATTCTCGAAGAAAGGTCAAAAGGTTAAAAATTAATTTAATAACTACAGGGGAAATCCAGAATAGTTTTTATACCATACACCACATAGCCGTAAGGATACTATGTCTTTTCGCATTTCTTTGTAACATGGAGAAGGAATCGAATTAGACCCATAGTTACTTTTGACGATCTTCATAGAATCATTTTCTGAGTCGATTTATGCATGCCAGTCCGTCCGTCTGTTCGGGTATTTTTGTGAACAAAATTCAGGTCCTATTTGTTATCCGATTGAGATGAAGTTTTCTAAACCAAATTTTCTTGTCCCAAGGACGAACACTATTGAAATTGGTGAGAATCGCTTCACGTGTAGATATAGTTCCCATTTATATTTTCAACCGATTTCGCGTTTATTGTATACCAAATGGCCAATATCAGTCCAAATAACCTGAATTTTTGGCACATCCGAATGAATTCTGTCTAGAAGCAAGTACATCAAATTTGTTGGAAATTGGTTCAGATATAGCTATAGCTCCCATATATATGTTTCATCCGATTGGGTGAGGGACTTAAACCCTCACATTCGTAATATGCATTCGACAGCAATGATATTTGGTACCAGATATCTTATAGAATTTGGCAATGTCCTTGCCATATATATCCTAAATACGATTTCACGTTTATTGTGCAAATACTGGCTAATATCAGCCAAAATGGAGTGAATTTCGGACGTACGTCTCCATTTGTTGGAACTTGGCTCCGATATATATTTTTTAATATAATCCTTCTCGAAATGATGTCATAGAATGCATGATAGCAGTCTTATTTGGTATAAAAGTTAAAAATGTCTCCGTCAAATTTGGAAAAAAATCCATGCAGAATTGGATATGCCTCCCACTGAAACCAAATTATAACTGTTCTAAAGCCAAAGGTTGATAGATGGTGTGATCTACTTCAAATAAATTCTTTGTTACGGGAGCTTTACTATATAAACGTGGAGGTGCAGATCAGACCCGCCCGACTTTTGCTTTTCCACCAAAGATATTAAATGTATATTAAGGTGCTTAAGTAATATATTTACTTGTGCTAATAAATTCATATTGAAGTTGGATTCTCACTAAGCAATTAGAGCAGTACTAATTAGGTTCAATGAATGGTTATATTGTTTTTATACCCTACAACACTATGTGTTGGGGGTATTATAAGTTTGATTGGGCCAAAAATTATGTAACACCACGAAATATTGATTTCCCACATAGGAAAGTATATATGGATCTTCCTATCTCGCCGAGCTGAGTCGATCTAGCTATGTATGTCCGTCCGTCCGTCCGTCCGTCCGTCCGTCTGTCCGTCTGTCCATGTTAATTTGTAATCACTCTACAGGTCGCAATTATGGTCCGATCTTCACGAAATTTAAAATGGAGGTGGGGCTAGGGTAAGAATAGAACCCAATTTCTTTTGGTGATGATCACATAATAATTAGGGGTTGAAATGGACCAAAAACTGATAAAATTCCTGATTTTGCACTTGCTCTACAGGTCGCAATTATAGACCATTCGACGCGGAATTTCGCATGTAGCTAGAGTTTAGGGCTGGCAAGAAGCCTACCCATTTGGGTGGACACCGGATAATATTTAGCGGGTAATATAGACCATATCTTTTTTGTTGAAAAAATTCAAAATTTTTCATTAAACCGCGAATATTTTAAATCCCGGCGAAATCACAAAGCCATGACAAGGTTACTTCTGACCTTTACATTGATGTTAATATCCAACATAGCAAAATATGTGCGATATATATGTTTATCAAAGAAGATATGCTTGAATAATCTCTTATATGTCGAGAACGTCTGAACTGATTTCGACAGTTCTCATTAATTCAGAATGGCCTCTTGGCAGGAAACATAAAACGTCTAAAAAAATCGCATAAAAATATCTCTCTAAAGATGAAAATATTGATTTTGTAAAATTTTCTCATATTTTTTCAATTTTGTCATATTTTTGGCATATTTTCATTTTGAATCAAACATTTGGTAATATTTCTACAGCTAACAAAACTAAGTAGTTAGGATGTCAGGATATCATAAACAGATCGCATTTATGGCTCGATTCTTACGAAATTTTGCATGGAGATAAGATGAGGGTCAGAATAGGGGTTGAAATGGACCAAAAAACTGCAAAATTGTCAAGAGGTCGTAATTATCGCCCGATCCTCACGCACATTTGAATGGGGGTTACCGGACCTTCAAAAGCCAAGCAGTTTTGGATGGCCATCCAAAAATATTCAATGTGCGAAATAGTTTGCCAACTTTTGTAGACAAAATACGAAAATGTCCATTCCAGTGACTCTTTGGAGAATTCACAAATACAGGAAAGACGCACTTCTATTTCGTTAACGCTGATTTCATGGAAGAATATAGTCAAATGTCTGTATCTCATATAGATGCGTTTCAGTCAAAAACCAATAATAAATGTTAATCTTTTGCCACTTCTAAGATATTATAGGTCTTTGGGAAATATTGGTTCCAGATCTAGGAAGACCATTAACCAATAAATTGGAAATGAGCAAATTAGTTGAAGTTGCTATTATTCGAAAATTAGAGAACGAAACCTGATGGTTTTCTTTTATTATTTGTCACAATATCTTGTGGAATTCTTTCGAGTATCTCGCCTATATAAACAGTATCGTTTATTATAGTGTTGTAGGGTATTCAACGGTCGGCCCCGCTCGACTGTAGCCTTTGTAGCCTTTTAATATAATCCTTCTCGAAATGATATGACATGCATTCTATAGCAGTTTTATTTGGTATAAAAATTAAAAATGTCCTCGTCAAATTTGGGAAAAATCCATGCAGAATTGGATATGCCTCCCATATATTAGTTTCCACTGAAACCAAATTATAACTGTTCTAAAGTCAAAGGTTGATGGATGGTGTGATCTACTTCAAATAAATTCTTTGTTACGGGAGCTTTACTATATAAGCGTGGTGGTGTAGGTCAGCCCCACCTGACTTTTGCTTTTCCACCAAAGAGATTAAATATATATTAAGGTTCTTAAGTTATATATTTACTTGTGTTAATAAATTCATATTGAAGTTCCAATATCCAATTGGATTCTCACTAAGCAATTAGAGCAGTACTAATTAGGTTCAATGAATGGTTATATTGTTTTTTTTTATTTAAGAGATTTATTGTACAGCTAATTACAATAAATTAGAAAAAGCGTGAAAAATTCCTATGTGCAGGGTGCATTTTACCTCTTTTCTATACATACAGGATGAGATGAAAAGGCTACAATCAAATTCAGGTTGTTGTCATTTCTAAGCCACTCGTCCGACATTTGTTAAAATTATTCCAGTGACAGCTCATTATATTGTTTACAAGCGTACAAAAGCATAAAGCCATAACAGCCGATGGTCGCTCTCCGCTCGTATTACTCGACGGTGGTATCAAAATAAATGCCGAATATTATCGCGAAAATATTCTGGAGGGTGTATTAAAACCTTGGGCACGCAAACATTTTAGCCGCAGACCTTGGACATTCCAACAGGACTCAGCACCATCGCACTCAGCACGCGCCACCCAAGATTGGTTACTAAAATTAAGTTCCTCGCTTCATTTCCAGCGCACAATGGCCACTAAAATATCTCAGGATACCAATCCGTTGGACAATTGTGTCTGGAGTATTTTCGAAAGTAAGGTTGGCACTAAAAAATATCAAAGTGTCGATCACCTAAAGCAAGCGCTTCGCCGGGAATGGACCAAAATACCGCAGAGCAACATTCGGGAATGACATAATTAGTATACCCTCCATACTATGGTGGAGGATATAAAAATGAATAGACCAAATTAAAATAATTCACAAGAAGAATAAAAGTTTTTCATAATTATTTTTTAATTACAGCCAAAAAAAATCGGAAGTTTACTTTTGCGCCAAGTTGTTTAAATCTAACTCAGTTGCAAGTCATCATTTTCAATAGCAAAAAAATTTAATGGTACCATTCGGAGTAACAAATTTAATGTACCCTGCATACTATGAATGGTGTAGTGCATAAAAATCATAGTAATTTTAAAAAGTTGAAACAGTGAAAAATCAATTAGGAAGAGACAAAAATCGGGCGGGGCTTACCATATGACACCACAACTACACATTTAGCAGTTTGCCTAAAATCATACTAAATGTGATCGTTATTGATTGCGTGTTAAATGTTTAGAGACGGCTTGACTTTAACATTGAATGGAGCCATTATATTTTAGCTATATCTTAATCGTTCTCCGTTTAATTTGACGAAAGTACCATCGCCATAATAATATTTGACATATTTGCTTCTACAAGAAATTTGGTCGTATGTGCCATTCATCTATCGCATTTTGCTGATATTACACATATGGCGCCCAATAAAATAAAATTAGGACAGCGATAGGGCTAAAATAAACAACTTATTTTCATTTTGACTTTTATAATTCAATATCTATATCTAAATTTGAACCGATTATCGTCGATTTCAATAAGGTTTGTTCTTGGGCTAAAGAAATGATTTGTTGAAAATTTCATCTCAATCGGACTATTATTTCAAAAATAGATTGACAGACAGACGAACATGCATACATCGACTCCGAATGTAATTCTATGAATAAATGCACACAACCTGCACAACAGTGTGGTGTAGGGTGGTAAATTGAATGGTATTTCTAGACTTTATCTGATGTTATTTACCGAACATCATTGTAATGGGCGCATATTACTGCCATGGGTGATTAAAGGCTTATTCTTTTGAGACTATCGAAAGTTCGCTCCCTGTAACTGTCTATTTCTGCCTTTTACTCGGACAATCGAAACATAGCAATTTTTTAATTTTTGTTTCAATTTCGTTTCAATTTCCATACAAAAGCATAATTTAATTACAACGAAGGACTAAGAAACAATTTGTAAAGTTATGTAAAGCTGGTTTCTTGTTATGCCTACAGAGGACATAAATCAAATTGGGTCTGATCGCAATAATAAAGTCGGAAGACATTCACAAAAAGGACATTATATCCTGTAGCACCGTGTGGATATTAAAATGGAGCGATATTCTCTTAAACAATGAAAGTCTTGCAGTCACAGTTCAGAAAATGTTGAAATTGATGAAAAGACAAAATTTACACTTGAATGGAGGAAAGGGATATTTTGGAAAGTTCCAGAAAGAAATTATTTTCGAAGTGTCAAATTTTTTACTTTTTTACGAAAAAGCAAATTATGGGATATTTATATTAAGCCTTTTGTAAAATCCTTACATACTAAATTCAAAAAGGTGCAAGTACATAAAAAGCTTGAAGTCATGGCTATTAATGCCGAATTATAATGGAAAACGACGCACAGTGGGGTGAGATGACCACAAACGGAGATTAATTCAGGGAAGCATTCTATCGCTCTGAAATTTTGCTCAGACATTCATATTACTTCTATTATGTTTGGCATTAAAAATGGGACATAACGGTCCACGTTACTCCCATATAGCGTTACTTCCTGATTTTTGGTATTTTGAAGGTTTCGGCCAAAATTTCAAACCCAATCATGACATTTTGAGTTCGGAGAGGACAAAATCACTCCCTGCTAAATTTTGTGAAGATAAATCCACTATCAGTATTGACCATATATAACGGCATTTCCAAATTTTAGGTATTTTGGAAATTTCTCCCTGCAAAACATATATGGCATTTCCTAATATTAGGTATTTTGAGGGTTTCAGACAGAGTTTTTTACAAACTTATAATTTGGTATTGGAAAAATTACAAAAATTTGAGTAAAGCCAGAAAAATAATTTATCCTTTCTAAAATCTGAAGACAAAAAGGCTACATATTTTTATGAGAAAGGAATAATTATAAAAAAATATGTATACAAAATTGGCTGGTAATTAAGCATTCCGATCTGAAATAGAAAAATCATCCTTCCCTAAATCTCTCTCATTGTCTTAAATTGGATCATCAGTCCAAATTGAGGGTGAGGCATTTAACCTCACCACTGACTTTTTAAAGAGACTGGAATATTTTTATATATAGTTTAGAATTCCAGTTAATAACAGGATAAAACGCAAGAGAAACTTATTTAATAAAGAGCAAAAAAAAAACAAATAAAACACAAAACTAGATCAAAGTACATTCACCGCAGAATCAGTTGACTATTTTCACCATTTTTTAAATTAACCCTTTCAGTGTCAATGAAAATTTTTGTCGAGATAAAAATCTGAAATTCCGTACTAATTTACTAAAATGTGCTCAGAAATTTGAAAACGAAACTAATAGAGTAGAACTGCAATATTTTTAAATGGCGAACGTGTCTGTTATTAAAAAATATCAAAAATAACGGTTCGTAAGAAAAACAAAAAATGGCAAAGAAAGAGAGTACTTTTAAATGTCAAATATATTTGACAAAAACACTGAAAGGGTTAACAAAAACGGATAAAAACGGCAAAAAACGGCGCGAGTTTTTGTTGATTATGAAAGATGACATTCCATACTAAAAAATTAAAATTTTAAGACCTTCTCTATATAATTTTTTTAAAAATCCATATACTTTTCAGATATGGCGAAAATATGGTCATATTTTGAATTGATTTTTATAATATATTATGGCATCATTATTATAATATATTATGGCATCACATTTTGAGTTCGGAGAGGACAAAATCACTCCCTGCTAAATTTTGTGAAGATAAATCCACTATCAGTATTGACCATATATAACGGCATTTCCAAATTTTAGGTATTTTGGAAATTTCTCCCTGCAAAACATATATGGCATTTCCTAATATTAGGTATTTTGAGGGTTTCAGACAGAGTTTTTTACAAACTTATAATTTGGTATTGGAAAAATTACAAAAATTTGAGTAAAGCCAGAAAAATAATTTATCCTTTCTAAAATCTGAAGACAAAAAGGCTACATATTTTTATGAGAAAGGAATAATTATAAAAAAATATGTATACAAAATTGGCTGGTAATTAAGCATTCCGATCTGAAATAGAAAAATCATCCTTCCCTAAATCTCTCTCATTGTCTTAAATTGGATCATCAGTCCAAATTGAGGGTGAGGCATTTAACCTCACCACTGACTTTTTAAAGAGACTGGAATATTTTTATATATAGTTTAGAATTCCAGTTAATAACAGGATAAAACGCAAGAGAAACTTATTTAATAAAGAGCAAAAAAAAAACAAATAAAACACAAAACTAGATCAAAGTACATTCACCGCAGAATCAGTTGACTATTTTCACCATTTTTTAAATTAACCCTTTCAGTGTCAATGAAAATTTTTGTCGAGATAAAAATCTGAAATTCCGTACTAATTTACTAAAATGTGCTCAGAAATTTGAAAACGAAACTAATAGAGTAGAACTGCAATATTTTTAAATGGCGAACGTGTCTGTTATTAAAAAATATCAAAAATAACGGTTCGTAAGAAAAACAAAAAATGGCAAAGAAAGAGAGTACTTTTAAATGTCAAATATATTTGACAAAAACACTGAAAGGGTTAACAAAAACGGATAAAAACGGCAAAAAACGGCGCGAGTTTTTGTTGATTATGAAAGATGACATTCCATACTAAAAAATTAAAATTTTAAGACCTTCTCTATATAATTTTTTTAAAAATCCATATACTTTTCAGATATGGCGAAAATATGGTCATATTTTGAATTGATTTTTATAATATATTATGGCATCATTATTATAATATATTATGGCATCACATTTTGAGTTCGGAGAGGACAAAATCACTCCCTGCTAAATTTTGTGAAGATAAATCCACTATCAGTATTGACCATATATAACGGCATTTCCAAATTTTAGGTATTTTGGAAATTTCTCCCTGCAAAACATATATGGCATTTCCTAATATTAGGTATTTTGAGGGTTTCAGACAGAGTTTTTTACAAACTTATAATTTGGTATTGGAAAAATTACAAAAATTTGAGTAAAGCCAGAAAAATAATTTATCCTTTCTAAAATCTGAAGACAAAAAGGCTACATATTTTTATGAGAAAGGAATAATTATAAAAAAATATGTATACAAAATTGGCTGGTAATTAAGCATTCCGATCTGAAATAGAAAAATCATCCTTCCCTAAATCTCTCTCATTGTCTTAAATTGGATCATCAGTCCAAATTGAGGGTGAGGCATTTAACCTCACCACTGACTTTTTAAAGAGACTGGAATATTTTTATATATAGTTTAGAATTCCAGTTAATAACAGGATAAAACGCAAGAGAAACTTATTTAATAAAGAGCAAAAAAAAAACAAATAAAACACAAAACTAGATCAAAGTACATTCACCGCAGAATCAGTTGACTATTTTCACCATTTTTTAAATTAACCCTTTCAGTGTCAATGAAAATTTTTGTCGAGATAAAAATCTGAAATTCCGTACTAATTTACTAAAATGTGCTCAGAAATTTGAAAACGAAACTAATAGAGTAGAACTGCAATATTTTTAAATGGCGAACGTGTCTGTTATTAAAAAATATCAAAAATAACGGTTCGTAAGAAAAACAAAAAATGGCAAAGAAAGAGAGTACTTTTAAATGTCAAATATATTTGACAAAAACACTGAAAGGGTTAACAAAAACGGATAAAAACGGCAAAAAACGGCGCGAGTTTTTGTTGATTATGAAAGATGACATTCCATACTAAAAAATTAAAATTTTAAGACCTTCTCTATATAATTTTTTTAAAAATCCATATACTTTTCAGATATGGCGAAAATATGGTCATATTTTGAATTGATTTTTATAATATATTATGGCATCATTATTTTTAAAACTTTTTTACTCAAAAACACTGATAACAACCTGTATTCGATGTTTCAATTTCAAAAATGATCACTTTTGATGAGAAAAAAACTAAATTATTGCACTTCAAAAATCCAAGGATAATTTTTTTCCTCCTTCTTCCGAAAAAAGGAAATATTTCTTAACTTTGCCACTGTGTAATTAGAAAACTAAACAAGGTATGACTTTAAAATTTTCGGTACTGATGTAGAATTTAGTGTTCTATAATAGTTTAAAAACATTTATGCCAAAAGACGAATTTTATTTTTTAATTAATCTCCGTGTTGTGTGATTTCACCCCTCTGTGCGACGGCAGGATTTTATTGCGGCCCTTTATGAAATGTCATAAAATATGCCTAGCCAGGACTTCAAGCTTCTTATGTACTTGCACCTTAAGTTCAAATTGTTCTTTATGAAAAATTGACATAAGCCATTGTTAATTATTTTTTACTCAAAATTTATTAACATTTCGAAAACACATAAAGAATTGACTTTTTGTCACATTAAGTTTCATTTGACATTCCCAATTTACTGCATTTGTCTTTATTATTTTTGGTCGTATCGGACAATTATTTTGTCATAGTTTCATTCAAGTATAGTATATCTTCATATGTATGAAATAAAGCCATTCAAAAGAAAATTCCCCCACATTTCATTCAATAAAATAAAAAGATAGCAAAAGTTTTCATTTTCAAACGATTTTTGTATTTTGTTCTTTTTTGTTTGTTTTGTAAATAAATTATTTCAATATTAAAACTAAAAAACATTTCATTTATGTGTGTTTGTATGTCGTATAAAAATATGTATATAAAAAATAGATTACCAAATAATTGGTATTTTTTTATTTATATTTCTTATAACTACTTTATAGATATACTTATGTAAATATTTTTTTTTAAAAAATTCATTTTATAAAAAATAGTTTTTTGTCCTCCACTTAAATTCTAAAAAGAAAAAAAAAACTAAACATTGTCTTCCATTTGTTTTGCTTGAAATTAAAATTAAAAAAAAAAAAATATTCATACATTTTTTACAAAAAATTATACATGAAAAGAAAGACAAAATATAATAATTATATAATACATTTGTACAGGCACTCTCTAAAAATTAATTCTTTAATAAATGCAGTTTTCAAGAAAGGAATTTGTTTGTTTGTTGTTTTTGTTTTATACAAGAGGCTGACTAGAGATTTTAATAGAAAAAAAGAAAATAAAAAGTTAGGCTCTGCCTTTTTTTAAGGAGTAAGCAAACAAAAAATACTATAAAAAACACCAGGTTTATATAGAAGGATGTTGTAGGTTTGATCAGCACATGTATAAGAGAGGAAGTTGAGTTGCAGTTGGTTATTTTCAGGAAAGTGCGTTTTTTTAGGAACTAATTTTTGGTGGTTCTTTTATTTTTCTGTTTTGTTGTATGGCAAACGAGATGGGTATTCGAGATAGTTGCTAGTGTGGTGGTTAATGATCACCATAGGTTGGATAAGCCACGAGATCATTGCTGCTAGATTGGCTGCCGCTGGTGTTGCTGGCCGACGAGGATCCTTGGCAACCGCCCTCGGAGTGCTTGGTCAGCAGCGACATGCGGCTAAAGGTTTTCGAACAATTACTGCAGGAATATTTCTTGATGTCGGAATGTGTCTGTAGATGGGCCCTCAGGTTGGAGCGATCAGCAAAAGCACGATGACAATGTTGGCAACTGAATGGTTTCTCACCGGTGTGGGTGCGTATGTGTCCCTGCAACAGCCATGGTCGCGAAAATGCCTTGCCACAGATGTTGCACTTGCAGGGCAGGGTGTGGGTGCGAATGTGCATTTTCAAGGCGCCCAAGGACACGTAGGTTTTGTCACAATCCTTGCAACTGAAAGATTTCTTGACTTGATTCCCCTCAGCCGCTGGACAATGGAACTGTTGATGCTTCGTCAGTCCCGAAAAGGTGGAATAAGATTTTTGACAATCGGGACATTGGTAGCGTGGTGGACCACTCTTTTCTTTTTTCACTGGTGTTGAGGTGGCTGTGGGTGGATGTGTGGCACTTGATGATGTCTTGCAGGATGAGGCATTCGACGAGCTATCAATGTTTTCACTTTTAATGTAAATCGATGATGATGCGGATTTGAGGGGTGATGTTTTGGCACTGTTTTGTTGAGGTTTGAGGGACAAATCTTCCGGCACAGGCGAGGCTAGAGATTCGGGTGTCAATGATCTCATTGAATAATAGGAAGATTCAGAGTAGGCTGGTGAGATGGGTGCATGATGGGGGGCATAACCCAATGCATAGGAGGCTGGTGTTTGATGGTGACCATGATAGGCTGGCAAAGGATAAGGCATAAAACGATGCTGACCATGATGATGTTGATGGGAGGCTGGAGAGCTGGGCATTTGTCTGACACCAATGGGTCGGTGAATGACATCGGTGCGCATGGGTGGTGAAACGGAGCTGGAACGTCCGGACAAATAATGATGTGGTGGTGGAGGCGAGAGAGAACCTATTGAATCTGAGGGCGAACTGGGAGACAGTAGCTCTCCACGAAGTGGGGAAATTTGTTGAGCCAAATGGGGATTGTTGATGGTGCGATAGAATTCAGCCGTATACGGAGACATGTGGAAATTCCATGGCTGTATGCCATATTTGGGATATGTGGGAGTTGGCACAACAACGGAGGCAGCTGCCGCTGAAGCGGCTGCTACAGCAGCTGCAGCCGCCAAAGCTGCCGCCTGGGTGGTATTTGCATCGGCACCATGATTATCCTCAATTTCCACACAGTCAATCATTTCATCATCCTCCTCCCCGCACATACTGTCATCATCGGTGTGATCGACATCGACACCTTCATCTTCACAACAATCGCTGACATTGATCATCTCATCCTCCTCGTCTTCGGCCAACGATGAGGCGATCTGTTTGCTGCTGGATTCCTTTTTCAAACTCAAATTCTCTGGCTCATCGTCATTATCCAATTTAATCATTTTCTTGGGGTTATCCATGGCGGCCGATGTATCCTCTTCATTATCATCGAAATGATAATGAACTGGTCGTTTTTTCAAAGGACACTTGCTGTAATTTTTTTCCACTATCATATCCTCAATGTTGTGCATTTTGATTGTTTTTTCTTTCTTTATTTTTAGTTAAATATTTTCACAATTGTTTCTTGTTTTTTAATGTTTGTTGTGATTATTTTTGTTCTGTTCTGTTTTTATTTTCCGATCATGTTTTCCGGCTTTTTACGAAATTCTTTAGGTCAGTAGTAACACAAAAACCGAATTTCAAAATTAAAAAAGAAATCAGAATAATGAATGAAAATGTTTTTGTTATTCCGTTTTTATTTTTTTTTAGAACACAAGCGAATGCGATGCGAACTCAAGCAAAGGCAACGAAGAACTGTGCTGGAGCATCACTCTGGGCGAGTTTATATAGGCCGAGGAGTTTTCAACCACAACTCAGCAACTTCAAGAGGGGGAGAGAAACCAATCATGAGAGTCAATGTTACACTCTTTCTCTCACGTGCTCTCTGTGAATGAGTATCACCTGCCGTTTATTATTTGAAACTCTCTTACCATGCCTTGTCTGCCTATTTCCTTCCTTGGCACACAAAACATTCATACGCACACACACCGAAGAAGAAAACAAACAACAACAATGATTGTGGTGGTGGTATTACTAACAAACACACACACTCGGCCTATGTGCTTTGCAACCACCAATCGTTGGCCCGTTCGCTATGAACCGCTATGCCGTGCCAGAAACCTGTTTGAATGACTGTTGTGTTCGCCAACCACTAGCCAGCCAGCCAGATAGCCGCACATGTTGTTTGAATTAACGCGTGCCGTTATTATTGTCTGGCTGTGGAATGAACCAATGGCAGCTGATACCCATACCAATACAAGGTGTGTGTGATATATAAGAAATCTCATTACCAACAAATCTGTTACTCTCTAGCGCTCTCTGTTTTTCTTCAAGAAAATCCCGCTCTCAATCTCTGAATGCTCTCCATAAAAGAGTAAAATTTAGTTTGGCTCTCCCAAAATCACCTGAATTTGGAAAAAAGAGCAACATTACTCCGTTACTTTTGTTGTTGTATTGTCGATCTCAAGAACCTTACGGCACTGGGACCACGGTTGCCACTCAAAATTTTTTTTCGGGACCAAAATTCATCAAAAAAAGGACCAAACCAAACAAAAAAGGACCAATTTGTTTGCATTTTTTTCGCATATCCTCAATGCTTACAATATTATTTAACAAAACATTTATTTAACACAAAAAGTAAAAATGAAGTGTAAAGATTTCTAAACATTAACAAAAAGTGCTTCAATTCAATTTGCACATAAATACATAAAACAAATTAATAGAACAGTGTGGCTTGTTTGTTCGGGATACCGTAGTATTTTGTTGTTGCAAAATGGTCTGGCTTTATCCCTTTATTGTTGTTTTTATAAAAACTACGTTTGTTTATTAGTGGAGAACGATGGTAATGTTTACCAGGGGGTAAGGCAGGGAATACCTAGGTTTCGGAAAGAGCCACCAATCCTCATCAGTTCCCTTGTTTTTGTCTGGGATATTCTCCCCAGAAGTTATTTTAAAAACAAGTAAGCAAAGGCTATAGTCGCGCGGGGCC
Organism: Musca domestica; assembly: GCF_030504385.1. NCBI lineage: Eukaryota > Metazoa > Arthropoda > Insecta > Diptera > Muscidae > Musca > Musca domestica. The sequence continues at coordinate 19,770,789 of NW_026712299.1, forward strand.
GACCATGTGATACCCTACAACACTACAAAATGTAAGAAGCCCCTTTATGTCCAAATCCATTTTGGATTTCCATCAGGGACATTTGTCCAATATTTACGCACTCCGTCGTGCTGTTAGTCTTTGTGGTCCATTTTACAGCTAAATGTAATCCAATGGTCATACAAAATGCTAGAATTCTTCCCAGTCCTTAACTCTCTTCTCAGGCGTGTCGATTGGCTTCAATTGTGTGATCAGGATTTTTTTCCGTTTTTGGTTAATTTCAACTCTTAAATATATTGCAGACATCTTTGAAAACAATAGGCCTAGTTCTTCTGTGCCCTACCGTTTTCGTGAGGATCGGACGATAATTGCAGACTGTATATAATAATCCCAACCTGTGTTGTAATGTGAAAAAATAATACAAAATATACACTTCAATACTAAGTCAAATTGAAAATATCGCATGCGATAAAATAAATGAAAAAATAAAAAAAATGTCACAAAATACTAAATAATCTATATTAACACCATTATAGACATCTTTTTATGCGTTTTTTTTTTAGATGTTATTCTTTAATGCCAAGAGGCCATTCTGAATTGACAAAATTTGTCGAAATCTGTCCAGCAATTCTTGAGATATAAGCATTCTAGCTAACATCCCCTTCTTTTGTATATATACATTGTATATATTTCGTTATATATATCCGATATATTTACTATCGGCATCTACGTAACGGTCAAAATTAACCTGTTCGTCTATTTGTGATTTCGCCGGGATTAAAAATATTCGCAGTTTAATGGAAAATATGACTTTTATTTTACCCAAATGTTATGGTTTATTCCACCCCCTAAATATTATCCGATGACCATCAAAATTGGAAGGCTTCTGCCCAGCCCTAAGCTCTAGCCCCATGCTAACTTTCGCGTCGATTGGTCCATAATTGTGACCTGTAGAGCACCTGCAAAAACAGGAAATTTTTCAGTTTTTGGTCCATTTCAACCCCTAAATATTATGCGATCATCTCCAAAAGAAATAGGGTTCTATTCTGACCTTAACCCCACCTCCATTTTCAATTTCGTGATGATCGGGCCATAATTGCGACCTGTAGAGTGATTACAAATTAACATGGACAGACGGACAGACGGACGGACGGACATACATAGCTAGATCGGCTCAGCTTGGCGAGATAGGAAGAGCCATATATACTTTCCTATGTGGGAAGCCAATATTTCGTGGTGTTACATAATTTTTGGCCCAATCAAACTTATAATACCCCCAACACATAGTGTTGTAGGGTATAATAACTTCTATGACAAAAAACATTTTTTTACCCAAGTGACGGGATCGTAAGCTCAATAGAAGAGGAACAAATTAACATAAAATTTATACAGATATATTGATATAAATGTATATAATAAAATATAATAAAAATAATATAATATGATGGTGATTCTATTCTAAGCCCAGCCTATGTGTTTTACTGACCAAACATAATGAGGCTCTGATTTTTGCGCACAAAGTTCTTTGGACAGCATTATATTATTGATTGAACTGAACTCTAATTTATTCCTTAATTTGGTTTTGATAAGAGAAAGTTCAAAAAATTTACGTTCTGCTGCCGCCAAACTATGTGGAAGGCTCATTAAATCATATACAAAATCAGTCAATTCTTGAAAACATTTCTCATCCATACCGTTTTTATATAAACTAACTTTTTCCCAAAATACGCAAACGTCCATATCAGGTTTAAGATTACTGTTTAAAAGTCTTAAGAGTTTCCATTGTGTTAAAATAATATCTATATCACATTTAATTAAATGAGAAAAATTGCTTACTAAAGGCATTATTGAAGTTTCTGTGTCTGATAGAACTTTGTTGGGAGTAACTATGCATAAATTTTTTAAATCAGTTCTTCCAAAGTCAAACCGTTGCTGAATTTGTTTCAAAAATTCAACGTAAAAGTTTAAAATATTTGTTTTAATTGTGATTCGTTGCGAATCCGTAAATTTATCGCTTTCAAGAAAGTTTTCTGCGCTACTTCCTATAAAAATATTTTTAGCTTGCAGATATTTCGTTTTGTCATGTATATTAAAATTTTCTAGACAATCAATATTTTTTACAAAGTCGTTATGCATAAAATTACTCAAAAGTAGTTTAAAATGTACTTCAATTTGGGAGTACAAAAAGGGTAAGCGAACTTTTTCAGATTGAAACTCTTTATTCAGGGTATTAATTATTTTCAATACGTAGGCCAAAAACAACATGTAAACTTTTAGTTCCGGATCACCCATTGAATTCGCTAATTCAAATGCACTAATGCCACTTACTTCAAGACACGAGGATAAAAAATATAGTCGAAGCGCTTCCCACTGTTCATTAATCCGTGCAATCACACTTTCCAGAGCGAGCCAACGAGTAAAAGAAATTCCAAGTGTTTTATGAGGTTTTACGCCACAATACTCCTGAAATTCCTTGAACTCGTTGATTCGCTTTGGGCTGTGCGAGATTTGCCAATTTCTGATTTGTAAACAAAAGAAACAATTGACCAGTGTTGTCAATTTAGCTTTTTCCCGCTAGATTTAGCTTTGTTTTTTGACTGACAGGTAATATTGCCACTTGATTTACTATTGTGGGTTGGTAAAATTTGATTATATTTTCAAGTGTTGTCAACGAATCAAATCTTTCGCTTTATGTGAACCGTGTTGATTTTCGTAAATACATTTTTAAAGGCGTGATGAAACACTCAAAATTTCTTTGTATCATAATTGTAAACATTTTCATAAAAGGGACCAAATCAGAAAAAAGTGGACCAGTGGACCAAACGTAAAAAAAAGGACCATTTTTGGTCCAATTGGACCAAAGTGGCAACCGTGACTGGGACTCTTTTAGCAGCACCTTACCCATTCATGCATTCAGTGAATTTTGTTCGTACAGCTGTTGTGTTTAATTTTGTTTTCTTCACTCTCTGTCATGTCTTGTGCTCTTTCGGTTAACTCTGTGTGGCACCATCGTTCTGCTCTGTTGCATTCAACTTGGCTTCGTTTGCTTCGATCGTGGTTTTTGTTTTCCTGGTTGGGCACACGTTTCTTGTCATTTCATGTTCGAATCACTTGAATGAGTGCCCCAGTGTTTTGTTGTTGTTGTTATTCAACAAATATTTTGAATGGGGCTGGCTGTTGTGTGTGTTGGTGCTTTGTAGGTTCTCTTCTTTTTGTCAGCCACGGAGTACACCATCAAACACTGAGTAGGAGGATTAGTGGTTCAGTGGTTCTTTGTGAGTTCCTGGTTTTTTAGTTAATGTCTCAGCTCGTTCGTGAGCAGTCTAAAAATAGACTTCCATGCGTTAAGGACAGGTGGTGGCCGTCGTCGTCGTGGTTGTAGTTACTTCCCGTCTGTAAGGATTTTTACCATAGAAAAAAAGGAATATGATGTTGAGGAAAGAATCACTTGAAATTGAATCGAATTGCACCTACCTATACACCATGCTAAATGGCAATGTGTTTGTTGTTCTTTACAAAATATGGAAGGTCTTTTGGTGTATTTTGTTTTAGCAAAGCAAGTGGATATGATACTTGCGTCAAGAAAGATTCCAATTAAAATTAAAGGAATTTTTGGAAAGATTGATTAAAATTATATTTGTTCACGAAATAACATTAAATTTTATTCAGTAAAGAAGAAATGAACCGAAAAAACAGATTCTCTACGAAAACGAAGTTTACGACCTTCTCATCTTCGGAAAAAAATAAACTAAGTCTATCTTGTGATCTTAAATTTAGAAGAAAAATATTTTCCCTGACTTTAAAAATGAAAATGTACAGGTTGGCGAAGTCAAAATAAGGGATCGTTTATGAACGATCGAAGGGAAATTAATACGGAAGGAAAACATGAATTCTAGTTATATTTTTTGGAAAATAGACACAGAATTTGTTATTTTCGTTTGAAGTCGTACCAAAACATGCCCTAAACCTCATATGTTAAAAATGTATATTCCCAAACAATATCCTGCCGATGGTGTTTCTTAGATTAGAGAATTTTTAATATTAATTATGCTTTATTGTAAAATTTGTTAATTTAGCAAAACCATGTTGCTGCTCAAATTTATTGTAATTTTTTATCACACATTTAAAAAAAAAATTTCAGTCAAAATTAAAAGCAATTATAAAGTTAAAAAAGGTTCAATAAATTAAACCGTCTATAGCTGAGACCACGGACATATTTTCCAAAACATTGTGCAAATGCTTTCAAATGCGAATTCAAAACTATTTATATTTCTTTTTGAAATTTAAATTGTTATTCTGATTAAAAATTGTCACATCATCATAATTCGGGATTTCCAAAAACCATTAAAATAATGAGCTAAGTTGATAATTTTGGTATGATGAATTTTCTCCTTCTAAGAACGCAAAATGCCAACTTTCAAAATACCTTAATTTGTTGAGTATCCTTATTTGGAGAATAAATATGAACTAAATAAACTTCCAGAAATAGAAAAAATGAGCATCCATCATCTAGAGTAATACCTGTTCCTTAAACTGAGCACAAAGAGCACCCTGGGATAAACTTTTCTGAATGTTGATCTTATCCAATGGTTCGGAAAATTGTGCAGACTAAAGAGGGAGCATACAAATAAACAAAATTGAAGGCCAGTTTCTGCAAGACGATTCGAAAATTACATTTTAAATTTTTTTGAGCTGAATTGTCGATTTTGGAGTGAAGAATCAGAAGCCAGAATCATTGCAAAAGCTTCCAATACATAAAAAAGTCACAGTTTGGTGCGGTTTATGTGCTGATGGCATCATTCGACCGTGCTTATATATATTTTTTGCAGAAAATGAAAGAACTTAATTTCAATCACATGTAGTTCCAACAAGACGGTGCCCCATGCCAAACAGCACGCGTTACAATGGTTATTAAAAGGCTAGTTTGGTGAAATTTTTATTTCACGTTCGGGAACGCCTTGATCGTCCGTCTTTAATAATGTTTTGTGGAGCTTTATTAAAGTTCATGTCTATACAGACGAGCGCGCTTCAATTAATGCATTGGAAGACAACATCAAAGCATTTATTCGTGAGATATGTTCCGAAATGTTGAAAAGGCAATGTAGGTCCACGTTTTGGTGTGGCCCCCATATATCGGTACCCCCCGATATTAGGTTTTTTGATGATTTTAGCGACATTATTCACCGGAATTATTTCAAATTTGGTATTTGAAGTTCGCAATGGATACTACAGCGTATGACTGAAAATTTTCTATGCAGGTCCATGTCTTCGTATAGCCCCCATATAACGGTACCTCCCTATATTGGGTATATTAATATTTTTTGCTACATTATTCAACAATTTTTTTTTCAAGCCTCGCATTTGAATATTGTAATGGCTTATGACAAAAGTTGCCCATGCAGGACGTCGGCGTCGGCGTATAGACCCTAATATAACGGCTACATTCGGTATTTTAAAGATTTTAACAGAATTTTTAACGGATTTTATTTTATTTATTTTTATTTTTTTTTTTTTTTTTTTTTTTTTTTTGAAAATTGCCAAATTCGTTCCACATGGTGGAGGTTATTCAAGGTTCAGCCCGGATCCCCCATATGGAACAGATTATTAGGTTTTTCTTAAACTATTATTTTCTTGCTTGTTTTGAGGCGTCTTCTCACGAAAAGATAAACATTGAGAGAAGCAGATTCCTAAGCCTATTTTAACCTGGACATTTACCAACTAAGTCAATTTCTCTCAGTTTTCTGTAGCAAAAAAATCAAAGTTTATTTTTTTTAACTCATTGTTATAATTTGGTATATTAATATTTTTTTGGCAAATTACATTTTTGGAAAGCTGAAATAAATCTTCAAGCATTTAAAACAAATATATTTTATGTATAATTTATATATTTACCTTTTTCGATATAACATACTTCTGTTCAAATAAATTGATGTATATCATTGACATAAGGCATTAGGCAAATATTAAATGGCTAGGGAGACATAGTTTTATACGACATATGGATGATCAAATACACAATCGAGCTTTAACCTAAAATCGGAGTCTAACATAATAACTTGACTCCGAACGATTGTTTATAATATTTTTATGGCTGGACAACAGCCATGTTAAAGTAACCGAACAGTTTAATGACGATGAATATATAAAATCTTCTCCACATAAAATAGATTAAGTTAGGTATAAGTGCAAATGATAATAGTGAGAGGACAGTGTTGGAATTTTATTTTGGTATACCTTAGTTATTCTGTAGTTGCAAAATTATCAGACTCAGTGATTTTATTATGTTTTTTTATAAAAACATTTTTTTTTATTAGTGAATTGAATTGTATTATGTGCTAGATGGCAAGGCTGGGGCAACTTGAAGAATCAATAATATTACATAGTTAAATTTAGAAAAAAATCAAAATTTCTGCTAAGTACAGATCCAAGAACTCTTTAGCTTGCACAAAAGTTTGATGTCGTCCAGGATATTTTGCATTAAAAATAGCTGTGCATAACGATGCATACATTCAGGCCACGTAACGGGAACAACATATTTTAGCTAATCGATTTAGCTGTGTTTGGTATTTTACTATTTCACTCAGTGGTAACAAACCCTATTTCGAGAACAATCCTTGTAATGTCTCTATTTCAACTACACCCACACAGTGGACCGCTTATGATAATGATTTTAGTTAAATTAATTTCATAAGCGTTTTAAGTAGACATTTTTGCAAGTAACAAAAAACAAATAATCAAAATGCAATAATATCGTTGTTGGATTGTTATTCACGATAAATTAGAACATTCAGCCCAACCAGAACGTAGTACTATCATCCGTAATCCTTAAATACACATATAATTATAATCTCAATTTTCCTTTGTGATCCTTGTTAATTTTTATAAAATATTGATTCCCAATATTTTCAAGTTTAATACCTAACTTGAAAACCTTTAAACTATTTACGTGAAATAGCTAGCTGTATGAAAAAAAAACACACCCGAAGTATTTTGTCCGTTACAAACCCGACAGACAACCCAACGCATTGAACACTGCATTGATTCTGCGAAGTAAAGTCGCATTCTCCACGATTTCTCTGTTAATCGATTCAGTAAATTTTAATATTGAGCTCTTATTGATTTTATACCACTTACGCTCTTTAATAATTCCCATAATATCTGTTTCAATTCCAATCTATACCACCCACAATATTCTCTTAATTAATTTGTCTCTTTTTGATGTTTTCTCTTTGATAACATCGTGACACAATTTCTTCTCTTAACAATCTCTTAACATAAAAAGTGGTAATCAATTGCTCGATAATCATTTTCGACTTTAGTTGAATCAAAGCATTAACAGAGAATATTGTATTAAACATTTCAAAGAGTTGGATACCGAAATATTTTTATACGTTTTTGGAGTTGGAAAATATGTTTTCAAATGATTTAGCTAGTCCTGAAATTGATATATGTAAATAAGCTATTTTCGAGTTTTTTTAAGATTTAGTAAATGAACCATAGCAATATGGTTTAGCTATATGAGTACCGCAACTCCAATTTTAAAATATGTGAAAGGATTTGGGTATATTTATTAAGTATTTTTCAGCTTTTATTTTGTATTTTGATTTGAAATTAGCAGCAGTTTTAATGTGCTTACCGTGTGTGGTCTGGCATTTTTCTTATGATATCTGGGATTTTTTTTTAACAAGACAAAAAACACTGAGATTCTCTTAAGAGTGCGTGCAATAAAACATCTGATTCGGAGCCCTTGGAAGAAATTGTTTGCTGGAGACCCGATAATACCAATTAGTAAAAATTCAAACTGATTTACAAACTAGCCAAACTACTTAGCTTTATATTTTGAAGAATGGTTTTCAGAGAAAATTTCACATTAAAGTATGGTAGTATCATACTTTGAATACCCTCCGCCATTTGGAACAAATTTGGCAATTCTCTAAACCAATAAAATCCTTTAAAAATTTTGTTAAAATCTTAAAAATACCGAATGTAGCTGTTATATTAGGGACTATAAGACGACATGGACCTGCATAGATAACTTTTGTCATAAGGTATTACAATTTTCAAATGCAAAACTTAAAAAAAGTCGGTGAATAATGTAGATAAAATCATCAAAATACCGAATATCAGGAGGAACCGTTATATGGGGGCTATACGAAGACGTGGACCTGCACAGACATATTATACATGTGAGAAAAATTTTATCAATCTACTTCAATTCGTTCGAAAGCTAGAGTGATTTCCACAGACGAATAGACGGACGGACATAGCTAAATCGACATAGAATTTTATTTTATTTTATTTATATTTTATATATATATATACATATATATATATATATATATATATATATATATATATATATATATATATATATATATATATATATACTTTGCGGGGTCTAAAATGTATATTTCGAGGTGTTACAAACGGAATGATAAACTTAATATACCCTCCATACTATGGTGAAGGGTATAATATTTTTCATAGACTTTTCCGCAGACAGGTCAAGTTTGAAGATGAGCTAAATCGGTCAATATTTTCCCCGGAACTCCAGATGTTTAATATTTTGATGACTTTAGTCACAGCTATATGGCTACAGAGGGTATATATCATATGATAGACCAAAAGGGTTTTAGACCAAATCCTTTTCTGGATATTTTGAGTCGATATAAGGGTGTCCAGTGATTCTTTTAACACTTGGTGTATCTAAATATTTCTCTCAACCAGAGATTCGATGTGAATGTGAAACCTGTCTTCTCCTTCTGATACCTCCCTCAATATTTTGAACAATTACTGTATCTGATGAAGTGAATTGTTTCGGTTCACTGTGTTTGGCATACCGCCCTCATTTGAAAATTTTCCAAAAATTATCAGATATCTCGTAATATTTATATTAGGCATAGGTCAGATATGAAATGGACAATATTGGCCAACCCTTTCGTAGCATCCCCATTAAAGGGTTAAAAGCTTGAACAAACATTACACAAGTCAAAATATATTCAAATATACAAGAATTTGTTGAGGTAAACATTTGTCAGCAAAATCAACTAATATTTATTAATTTGTTTTAATATAATTGTTAACAATTTGATATTTATACCCTACACCACAAGGTGGTCAGGGTATTATGTCTTTGTGCATTTGTTTGTAACAGGCAAAAGGAAACGAGACAGACCCATAGTTCCTTTTGATCTGCATAGAATTACATTCTGAGTCGATTTATGCATGTCCGTCCGTCCGCCCGTCCGTCTGTCCATGTATTTTTGTAAACAAAGTACAGTTCGCACTTAATAAGCCGATTCCGATGAAATTTTGCATAAATCATTTGTTTGACACAAACCCTATTGAAATTGGAGATAATCGGTCAAAATGTAGATATAGCTCCCATATATATCTTCGTCCGATTTGCTTTTATTGTGCACCAAACGTGTAATATCAGTCCGAATAGTCTGTAATTTTGCACGTACGATCAGATTGGACCTGAAAATAAGTATGCCAAATTTGATCGAAATCGGTTCAGATATAGCTATAGCTCCCATATATATTGTTCTTCCGATTTGTTATTTTTGTCCTCCGCAGCCGCAATATGTACTCTGTAACAACAATATTTGGGGAAATATATCAAATACAGATCAGAAACACATTTGCTAAATGTTATCGAGATCGGTTCAGATTTGGATATAGCTACCACATATAAGTTCGTCCGATTTACTTTTGAATGTGCACCAAACGTCTAATATTTGTCCAAATTTGATAAAATTTGGCACTAACGACCGAATTGAGTCTTGAAGCTAGTACTTCAAATTTGGTGAAGATCTGTTCAGATATAGCTATAGCTCCCATATATACTGTTCATCCGATTTGTCATATTTGTTACCCACAGCCGTAATATGCACTCCGTAACAACGATATTCAGGGAAATATACCAAATACAGCCAAATTTTATCGAGATCGGTTCCGATTTGGATATAGCTCCCATACATATTTTTATTCGATTTTAAATTAATTGTGCACCAAATGGGCAATACAAGTCCGAATTTAAAAGATACAAATGCTTCGGCATATTTAGTCCTTTGAACTTTATATTATAATTATAATCATAGCGTGTATGATTGAATTCTCCCATAAATCTTTTAATTGTTATGAGCAGCTCTACTAAATTAGCAAAGTGGTGTAGGGTATCATAAAATCGGCCCGCCCGACTTTAAGACTTTCTTTACTGGTTTAGGTTGGTAAATCCCTTTCGGATATACCATTCATAAATATTAGCACTTAACAAGCTCAGCACGACCTTCCAATATAAAACTGCATTTTGGGACATTGGATCGTTTAGTTTTGATTGATTCATAATTTGACTGATGAATGACAAAGTCTCTTTACTGACTTACTGCCTTTTCTACATCAGTTCTTGTACAGTTATGGTATACAATATTAGAACACCTATAACTAGAATTAGACATACTTGTATTTCAATGCAAATCGAATCACTCACTTCACATTAACATCGCCTGAAGGCAAATATTTAACTAAATTAGGAAACAATTTTTTTTTCAAAGCATATTCATATCGAGGTGATTTTAAAAATTTGCATTAAACTTCAATTTCTACGGTTCTCTAACGCATAAGAGATCTATGTATTCCAAACTTTCGATTGCCAAATTGAAACTATCCCTCCCAACGTTTACATGCAAACATATATTGATCGATATTCTCTGTTTACGGATATCATTAACCAACCTGACACATTACCAATTTAGTCAGCTATGGGCTAGCTAATGGGTCACTGCGGAAAGTTCATGTTTGTTGTCGTTGCCACTGACATGCCAATAAATCATTGGTGTTTCTTGTTGTTTTTGTTTTGTTTTGAACTTTTCAATTAAATTCCATGACGAATTTAGCCTGAAACTCTGCCCAAGCGAATTTTAGTTGCAGTCCGGTATGGATCAAGTCGAAACAACGTTTTTTGAGCGAGTGTGTGTATGTGTTTAACAACAATAAATAAATGAGTGGACGACTAAACACTTTATGCCGCAACATTTTAGGGTGGTACTGTTATTTGTTTCTTGGGTTTTTTTGTCAATTTAAACTCCAAAAGAATTGACAAACATTTAGTGATCGTGTTGAAAGTTTTTTTTTAACATTGCTACAATTAGTTGTACAGTTTTATTTGGTGTGTTTTTAATAAATTTTCTTTGGTATTGTTTGGTAAAAAATTGATAGTATTTGTGTTTCGCTGTTCTGTATACCATCTCTATATTGGTGAAATCCCTTAATAAAAAGCAGGTAAAAAAGCTGTAAGTTGGGCCGGACCGAACTTTTAATACCCTCCACCATTTGGTACAAATTTGGCAATTTCAAAAAAAAAAAAAAAAAATAAATAAATAAAAAATAAATAAAATCCTTTAAAAATTCTGTTAAAATATTAAAAATACCGAATGCCTATACGACGACGTATACCTGCATAGGCAACATTTGTCATAAGTTATCACAATATTTAAATGCGAAACTTGAAGAAAAATATGTTTATATTGTAGCTAAAATCATCAAAATACCGAATATCGGGGGTGCGGTATATGGGGGCTATAGGAAAACGTGGACCTACATGGCCCATTTTCCGTTTTATGCTGTAGTATCTATTACGAACTTCAAATGCCAAATTTGAAACAATTCCGGTGAATAATGTCGCTAAAATCATCAAAATACCGAATATCGGGAGTTACAGTTATATGGGGGCTATATGATAACTTGGAATTACATGGCCCATTTACAAACTTAGCCTTCTATCTCAATTTGTTCGAAAGATAGCGTGATTACAACAGACAGACAGACGGACAGACACACAGACAGACAGACGGACATGGCTAAATCGTCTTAGAATTTTATGCTGATCAAGAATATAGTATGGTGGAGGGTATAATAAGTTTGTTTTGGCATTGATACATATCCTCATTCTATTAAATTTCATTCAGAAAAATTCCTCCATGACACTGAATTGTCATTCAGATCTTCCAGGTTGGCATAGCAATGGGGCTAACTTCTGACCGAGTGCAGAGATGGATAATTTAGATGTTGAAAACTTTCGCTAATAATGGTTCCAATTTCCAAATCCAGCCTTATATTTATTTTATTTCAAATTTAAGAACTTGAGCTCATCCAATCGTCAAATAACAAATTTGTACTATTTTGTGCCTTTGAGTACAGTTCGTATCGCAAATCAAAGAATTCCAAAAAATCCCATCTTTTTATACCCTACACCACAAGGTGGTCAGGGTATTATGTCTTTGTGCATTTGTTTGTAACAGGCAAAAGGAAACGAGATAGACTCATAGTTCCATTTGATGATCTGCATAGGATCACATTCTGAGTCGATTTATATATGTCCGTCCGTCCGTCTGTCTGTCCATGCATTTTTTGTAAATAATGTACAGGTCGCATTTATTGTCCAATTCAGATGCAATTTTGAACAAACAATTTTTTTGACCCAAGGACGAACCCTATTGAAATTGGGGATAATCGGTCAAAATTTAGATATAGCTTCCATATATATTTTCGTCCAATTTGCTTTATATTGTGCACCAAACGTGTAATATTAACCCAAATGGAATATGGGCTACGTAGTAAGGATATTCGGAGAAATATATCAAATACAGCTCAGAAATACCTTTGCCAAATTTTATCGAAATCGGTTCAGATTTAGATATAGCTTTCATATATATCTATCCGATTTCAAGTTAATTGTGCACCAAATGAATAATACAAGCCCGAAGTCCTTTGGACTTTTAATTATTACTATAATTATAGTTGGTATGATTTAATTATCACAAATTCCCCATTAAATCTTTTATTTGTTATGTGAAGCTCTACTAAATATGCAAAGTGGTGTTGAGTATCATATAGTCGGCCCCACCCGACTTTAAGACTTTCTTTAGACCGAACTTTAAATACCCATTTGAAAATTAAAAAAAGTTGAAAATAATAAAAATAAGTAAGCAAAGGCTATAGCCGTGTGGGGCCGACAATGTGATACCCTACAACACTACAATATTTTCGAAGTCCCCTTGCATCCATATCCATTTTGGAAGATTTCGTTTTTCAAATAATGCCAAAGAGCCCTGCCCAGAGGTTACCCTTAGGTTTTTGACCCGGAGAATTTAGCCAATATTTACGCACTCCGTAGTGTTGTGAAGTATTTAAAGCAATTGCACACGAAAGTTGTGGTCCATTTTACAGCTAAATATAATCCAATCATCCAAAATGCTGGACTTCTTCCCTGTCCTCAACTCTCTTCCGATGCGAAATTCAGTGTCGATTAGTTTTCAATTGTGGCCTATAGAATGACTACAAAATTAGAACATTTTAAAATTTATTAGACATTTAAACCGTTGAATGCATATCTCAAGAAAAATAGGCTTCAATGCCGACCCTACCCCCATGCAAAATTTCGTGAGGATCGGACGATAATTGCGACATACATATAATACCATCAAAACGTAGTGCTGGGAGATGTAAAAATTTAGAAAATTTAAAATTCAAAATTGTAAGTCAAATTGAAAAAATCGCATGCGATTAAAAAATATGACAAACATGGAAAAAAATGGTATATTATCCCGCGATTTTCTTAAATTTTATCCTTTTCTGGCAAGAGACTATTTCGAATTGATGTGAATTGTGAAAATCGGCCCAGCGGTTCTTGATTTATAAGCAGAATAAATGAGATAATTTTTTTTTTACATATATACTGCACCTATTTTGCTATATATCCGATTTCTTGGCTATTAGCATCACTTTAATGGTCATAAGTGATTTTTTAATGTATTTGTGATTTGTCTGGGATTAAAAATACTCGCGGTTTAGTGGAAATTTTCCTATTTTCTAACATAAATGTTAGGGTCTATTTTACCCGCTAATTATTGTCGGATGGCCGCTCAAATTGGTAGGTTTCTGCGTAGTCCCAAAATCTAATTCCATGTAAATTTCGTCGATCGGTTCATAATTGTGGCCTATAGAGCAACTGCAAAATCAGGAAAATTTTCTGTTCTTGGTCCATTTCAACCCCTAAATATCGTGCGATTATCTCCAAAAACAATAGGGCTCTATTCTGACCTTAACCCCACCTCCATTTTAAGTTTCGTGAGGATCGGCTCATAATTGCGACCTGTAGCTTGATTACAAATTAACATTGACAGACGGACGGATGGACATACATAGCTAGATCGACTCAGCTCGGCGAGATAGGAAGATCCATATATACTTTCCTATGTGGGAAACCAATATTTCGAGGTGTTACATAATTTTTGGCCCAATCAAACTTATAATACCCCCAACACATAGTGTTGTAGATCTATACGAAGGCGTGGAATGCAGGTAAGTTTTGTCAATATTCATTTCAATAATTTCGAATATTTCGAATACGAAACTTGAAACAATTCCGGTGAAAAATGTCGCTAAAATCAACAAAATCCCGAAAATAGGAAGCTACCGTAATATGGGGGATATACGAGAAAATAATAATAATTTTGTCACTCCGCTTAAGGGAGTTTGTAACCATGTGTTAGAAAAAATACCAAAAGACCCCTTTGTTGACTCGCTTGAGGGTTTATTTTTCGGCCAACATATTCTTAATATTTTCCGAGATACCGAGGAATCTTAATCCGAATTTTTCAAAAATTTTCAAGTCTACTCCCGAAAAAAAGGAAACTTGCCCCCTCTGTTTAGGTTACTTTAGGAAAAAAAAAACTCTGAAAATGCCGATACACGTATCTTGTATTGTAGCTGTACTTTCATGGATTTTCTGGATTTTCCCTTATTTATTGAAAAAAAAAAAAAAATTCATTTTGTGTAATGAACCCCATTAAAGTTTTCTAAGTTTCTTTCTGTGATCGATAAATAATTACTTTTCGTGTTCTTAAAGTACGAAATTCCAGAAACCCAGCCTTATGTCACCCAAGATTGTTCCCGGTGAAACGTTCAAAATTTCCAACTCTTTCATTGATCTATTCAGATAGAACATTGCTGTACATCTTAGTACTTTTTGTAGCCTTGTATAACGAATTCCCTAAAAACCCAACCTATATCATCCATATCCACCACTCCGATTTTTTTGGTAAAATTTAAAACTTTCAATATAAATGTTGTACCCGATTTTATACTTTAGTTTTCTTGGTCCCTTAAAGTACCGATTTCCAAGCCACCATCTCTCTCTTCTCTGTACCACGAGTTATGAAAAATCTCTATTTTCTATCTCTAAGCGACCGCTCACTAATAATATCGTACCATGTAGTACTGTTTAGTATTTTTCGTACTACCTACAGTTTTTCTCCTTAGTGCGGATGGTATTATTATGTTTTTTTTTTTTTTGTTTTGGGACAAATGTTCGTTCTGAATATTTGCCGTTCCTCGTGGATCAGTAGAATCACTTTTCCAATTGGACGAAATTGGTCCGCAAAATGCAGTTTGTAACTATTTTGGATGATCCCGAAATATAAATCGCAACTTCTGAAGACGCGGACCTACAGACACTCCCAAAAACGATCGATAGACATATGTATATATGTATGTGCCATAACATACATACATTCAACGTTTAGAGCGTAATGATTCGTACTATTTGTAAGCATTCGTTTGTCGCTGCCAGCCATATTATCGTCGTCACCCTCGTCGTCGTCGTCGTTGTTGTCGTCGTCGTGATACCAAATAACACAACGAAATTTAAAACATGAACACCTGGATTTTTTCACCATTGAATGAATGTTCAGACGAATGGAGCGGGTATTGGCCAGTATTATCGTATGTGTGTATGTTTGTTAAAACGTGTGCTTAAAAATCATACCAGAAATACGAGTGTGATATGTACAAGTCGATCGGATCGACAATGACGACGATGACTATAACAACAACAACGACGACGACGAGCATAATAGATACAGTAGTATGAATATTACGACGATCACCATTGATCACTTCTAATAAACATACAAATTTATGTTTTTGTTATTGTCGTGTTCGGTTTGATGTTGTTATTGTTGCTAGTATATATTTTTTTTTATTAATTTATAACCAATTGGACGCCAGACTTTCATTGAGTAGGCAAGCATTCGTTGTTGTTGGGATGGTTGGTTGGCGTTCTGCCAAAGGTAAATTGAAAATCGTTAGAACATCTACTATCTAATATCGAATTCGTAGCAGCTGTTTAAATAACATCCAATACATTGGTATTCATATTTAACTCATGATAATAATTGACTCATTTGCATAGAAGTAATTATGGTATTTAACTGCGTTTATATTTAAAAAATTGATTATGTATGAATTTTATTGTTTATATCCGTATAAATACACATATATGTAGGTATATGCTTGGAAACAAATATTGTCATCAGCTTATTGATTTTCATATACAATTTTTAGGCCTAATTATTTTTAGCAGTTTTTGAAGAATATTTAAAAATGTGATAGTGCTAATCGATGAACTCATTGATATAAGAAAAAAGTTAAAACGACAGATGTATACGCTCAGCCAACGTTCAATTATTTTAATATATTTTGACTTCTGTTATGATTTTTCAAATTCTTGACCCTCTATGGAGGCTCCGAAGGAATGGGGTAAAATTGTCAATTTCGTATCGGAGCTTAAAAAAATAATATAAATATTGCTACGTGCCAGGTTAGGACCTTCAATTTATATGAGATATGTGATAATTTTTAGAAAATGTTAAACTGTGTGTGAGGTACCAGATATAGTAGACCGAAGTATTACTTTTACATACTTCATCTAGTACAGATAAAAATATTTGAAATCAGAAAATCAAACATTTATAGGGTGAGATAAAAAAACTGCAATGAAGTCAAACGCAATAATTTTTATTTTTTATACCCTACACCACAAGGTGGTCAGGGTATTATGTCTTTTTGCATTTGTTTGTAACAGGCAAAAGGAAACGAGATAGACCCATAGTTCCTTTTGATGATATGCATAGAATCACATTCTGAGTCGATTTATGCATGTCCGTCCGTCCGTCTGTCCATGTAAAGTACAGTTCGCATTTATTGCCCTATCCAGATGAAATTTTGCACAAATTATTTGTGTGGCCCAAGGACGAACCCTGTTGAAATTGGAGATAATCCGTAAAAAATTAGATATAGCTCCCATATATATCTTCGTCCGATTTGCCTTTTATTGTGCACCAAACGTGTAATATCAGTCCAAATTGTATGGAATTTTGCACGTACGATCAGATTGGACCTGAAAATAAGTGTGCCAAATTTGATCGAAATCGTTTCAGATATAGCTATAGCTCCCATATATATTGTTCATCCGATTTGCTATTTTTGTCCTCCGCAGCCGTAATATGCACTCTGTAACAACAATATTTGGGGAAATATATCAAATACAGCTCAGAAATACATTTTCTTAATTTTATCGAGATCGGTTCAGATTTGGATATAGCTTCCATATATAAATTCGTCCGATTTACCTTATATTGGGTACCAACGTCTAATATTTCTCTAAATTGGAATTTGGCACATATGACCGAATTGAATTGAAGCTAGTATGTCAAATTTGGTGAAGATCGGTTCAGAAAAAGCTATAGCTCCCATATATACTGTTCATCCGATTTGTTATATTTGTTACCCACAGTCGTAAAATGCACTCCGTAACAACGATATTCAGGGAAATATATCAACTACAGCTCAGAAATATCTTTGCCAAATTTTATCGACATCGGTTCCGATTTGGACATAGCTCTCATATATATCTTTATCCAATTTCAAATTAATTGTGCACCAAATGGGCAATACAATTCCGAATTGAAAAGATACAAATGCTTCGGCATATTGATTCTTTTGAACTTTAAATTATAATTATAATCATAGCGTGTATGATTGAATTCTCCAATAAAAACTTTTAATTGTCATGCGGAGCTCTACTAAATTAGCAAAGTGGTGTAGGGTATCGCTAGATCGACTCCAAATGTCCTGAAATTGATTTGTTTCAAAGAGACCTAGGGTCTAAATCCGTTCTTTCGATGAGGCACGTTTTGGCCGTATCAAATGATATATGCCTTCTCTAGCCATATGGCTGAGGGTATAATCATGTGACCAACTCTGTTCATTCGAATTATGTCCAGTCCAATCTAAGGCTGATTGTAAGCAAATTAACTGGATATATATAGATCACTGACATCCAAATTGGGGGATATTAGGATTGATACATATTAAAGCTAATGACTATAGGAACAAGCTCTTGTATACATAAGTAAGACACTTATCTTCATATTGCGAAGAAAATCAGACGGATGCAGTTACATTAGTAAGAAATTTGATATGTGTGTAGGTTTATCATTTTTTCTCAAAACAAATTATAAATTTTCTTTACGAAAAGCTTCCACAAAATATCGTCTAAAGTGTTTAATGAACCATTTAGTTAATGAGACTTTCATCACTTTTTTCCCTCTAATAACACAGACACAGATACAAAGGCTTTATCGACTTTTAATGATCTGGCACAGAGCAACCCTTTTAAGATGAGAACAATCTATGCGTGGCGGCAAATTAAGCAACGAATCTAAAAGAATAAAGGAGACTACATAAAATCATTGTGTGTGATCAATAATTTTGAATCGTTTATCAACATAGAGATCACTTGATGTGGAAGAGGGAAAAACAAATTACAATTTCGGTGGTCCTTAGAATCAGAACATTGGACTGGTGCCGGGCAAAGTCATGAGAATTGGTTGCCGTTGAAAGACTTATCAAATTAAAAAGATTTGAGGCAAAGTCATAACTAAAGATCATTAACACATAATCAAAGGAGCCAATCTTGATTGGGATGAGTTGTAACAGGCTTAGGTAGATGTTGTTATGAGTGGAAGTTTTTTTCTATTAGAGCCTTGAATTTGAAATAGTCATCAGATTATTTTCCTTTTTTGGTTTCCATAAAGGCATAGGTCTTGTAGTTATTAATTTTGGTAGGAGTATGTGTTTTCCTTTAATATTTTATATTAAGTTTGTCATTCCGTTTGTAACACCTCGAAATATACATTTTAGACCCCACAAAGTATGTATATTCTTGATCAGCATAAATTCTTTGTCGATTTATCAATGTCCGTCCGTCTTTTCGGCTATCCGTCTGTCCGTCTGTGGAAATTACTCTAGCTTCCGAACAAAATGAAGAAACTAGATTTAAAATTTACTCAAATGTGTATTATGTCTGCAGGGCTTTTGGTATTAAAAATGGGCCATGTAGGTTCACGTCTTCGTATAGCCCCCATATAACGGTACCTACCGATATTAAAATTTAAATTTCGTTATAGATACTACGGCTTAAGACAGAAAATGGGCCATGTAGGTTCACGTCTTCGTATAGCCCCCATATAACGGTTCCTCCCGATATTGGGTATTTTGATGATTTTAGAGACATTATTTACCGGAACTAGAACTAGGAACTAGATACTACAGTATACAACAGAAAATGGGCCATATAGGTCCACGTCTTCGTATAGCCCCCATAACGGTACCTACCAATATGTGGTAATTTGATGATTTTAGCGAAATTATTTACGGGAATTGTTTCAAAATTAATATTTAAAGTTCGTAATAGATAATACGGCTTAAGACAGAAAATGAGGCATGTAGGTCTCCCCATATATCGGTTCCTCCCGATATTCGGTATTTTTTTTTTTTTTTAGAGACATTATTTACCGGTACTATTTCAAATTTGGTATTTGAAGTTTATAATGAATACTACAGCCTATGACAGAAAATTGTCTGTGCAGGTTCATGTCTTCGTATAGCCTCCTTATAACGGTACCCCCCGATATTGGGTATTTTGACGATTTTAGAGACATTATTTACCGGAACTATTTTAAATTTTGTATTTGAAGTTCGTAATGGACACTACAGCCTATGACAGAAAATTGTCTGTGCAGGTCCACGTTTTATAACCCCCATGATACCTCACTATATTCGGCATTTTGATGATTTTAGCTACATTATAAACAGATTTTTTTTAGTTTCGCATTTGAATGTTGTAATAGCTTGTGATAAAAGTTGCCTATGCAGGTCCACCCCGTCGTATAGACCATAATATACGGCTACATTCGGTATTTTTAAGATTTTAACCGAATTTCCAACGGATTTTATTTTTTTTTAAATTGTTAAATTTGTACCAAATGGTGAAGGGTATTCAAAGTTCGGCCCGGCCGAATTTACAGCTTTTTACTTGTTATGAATGGTTTTTATATGAATTAAGTATTAACATAATAACTGGAAACTGTTATATTTACTAAGATATCTCGAAAACTAGAGCAGACATAAGAAAACTAAGCAAATATTTAGGAATTTTATACTTTATCACCTATATTTCAAAAACACTTAAGCCTGATGCCGATTATATAACAGCTGGTAAATTAACTGACTCTCTCTAACAAGTTTATTATTTTTTTTTATTAATTTTTCTAACAAAGCGACGGAAACTTGTTAACCTATATTAAAGTAAAGTAATTTACGGTCTTAACGATTCATCAACTACCAGACGAAACGGCTGAAGGCTGGAATTTTGAAAATTTTGGGTGAGGGTCACTCTTATTCCGAAGAGATCAAATAAGACTGGGTTTTTGGGGATTCGAACTAGAACGGTACGAAAAGTATTTAAAGGTACCAAATATGGTACCCTTTGTAGTTCATGAAGCAGTAGAGCTAAAACTAAATTTGGAATGAGTGTCAATGATGGAGTATATGATAGATGTACCAAAGAGTTTTTGGAAATTCTTATAGTGCGAATAGAGCTAAAAACTAGAAATTTAACATTACTGGCGGTGTATAAGATTGGGATATGGACTAAATTTTCGAAATTTGTACTTATGTTCACGAAAAGTTCTACATGGTACTAAATTTTGTACAATTTCAATTTGGGTGAACTGGTAGAGCCAGAATTCTGAAATTTAGAAATAAGATTACTATTCCATACTAGGACTGAGGAATATAGGTAGTTTTGGAATTTCGTACTTTGGAATTTCGCACTAAATTTAGTTTTGGGAGAACCGATAAAGTTAGAATCCTGAAATTTGAAAATAAGATTTCTTTTGGATTATATGATGTAGGCAGTTATGGAATTTTTGAATTATGATAGGTATATGAATGTAATTTTGGAAATTTGTACTTAGATGTACTAAAATGTAAACTGATCCTAAAATTTGAATTATAATTGCTGCTGTAGTGTAGGATTGGGGCAAGCAATTTTGAAAATTCGCACTCATATGTACTTCATGGTACTAAATTTGTTACAATTTGTATTTGGGCTAACCGATAGGGCTGTACATTTGGATTTGGGTGAAGGTGGGAATCTTGAAATTGGCGGATGAAGGAATCTTTGGAAATTCGTACTTATGTGGAATGGTATTAGATTTAGTACGATTTGGATTTGGGTGAAGCGATAGGTCTGGAATCCTGAAATTTGGAAATAAGATTTCTATGGGATTGTATGATTGAGGTATGGAGGTTTTGGAAATTATTTGTACTAAATGGTACAATTTTTATTTGTGTGAACCGATAGAACGGAAATCTCGAAATAAAGTCACGGTGTCCGTAATTAAGGTATGAATGTAGATTCGAAAATGTGTAATATAATTGCTCGAATAACATTAAATGGTACTGGGTGAAGGGATAGATCTTAAACCGTGAGGTTATATATTGCGATAACTGTTGATATTTAGGATTGAGATATAGAACGGTACTAATTTCCAAAACCGTTCCTAAAGCACTAAATGTTACTAAATTTGAAATTGGGTATATGTATAGAGTTGGAATCCAGTAATTTGTTATTGAGATCTCTGTTGGTACCTGGTGGGGTTTTTGCAAATACGTTCTAATAATTGTTCAAAAAGTACTAAATGGTACTAATTTTGGATTACTCTTGGTGTCTACAATTTGATGTGGGTGCATTATAGTAATAATTTTTCTATCATTCCTTCCGAAAAAGGAAAAACTTGATGAATGTATAAAACATTGAAAGTCTGAAAATTTTTAAAAAAATTTTCTCAAACTCAGCAAATTGTACGTTTTATTTACTAACGGCCGGGCCAAATTTTGAATACCCTCCACTATTTTGAACGAATTTGGCAATTTTCAAGTAAAAAAAAATTTATAAAAACAACAATAAAGGGATAAAGCCAGACCATTTTGCAACAACAAAATACTACGGTATCCCGAACAAAAAAAGCCACACTGTTCTATTAATAGACAAGACACGGTCGACGAAGGGGTTTTTGTTGTAACAGACAAAACCAACTTACATGGTTATGCTACTTCGTTCAGGCTGAACGAAAGCATAACAAGTGGAGAAAGATGTAAATGTTTATAAGTGCGGTTGTAAGATTTAGAAGACTTTCCAAGAGAATTTTAGTTTTATTTAATTCTTTGGTTCCTCTTCTATTGAGCTTACGATCTCGTCACTTGGGTAAAAAATGTTTTTTGTCATAGAAGTTATTTTTAAAATAACTTCTGCGGAGAATATCCCAGACAAAAACAAGGGAACTGATGAGGATTGGTGGCTCTTTCCGAAACCTAGGTATTCCCTGCCTTACCCCCTGGTAAACATTACCATCGTTCTCCACTAATAAACAAACGTTGTTTTTATAAAAACAACAATAAAGGGATAAAGCCAGACCATTTTGCAACAGTAAAAAAAAATTCTGTTAAAATCTTAAAAATACCAAATGTAGCCGTCTAAACGACGACGTGGACCTGCATATGCAACTTTTGTCATAAGCCATTATAATATTCAAATGCGATTCATATCGGTGAATAATGTAGCTAAAATCATCAATATAGGGAGGTACTATTATATGGGGGCTATACCAAAATGTGGACCTGCACAGACAATTTTTTGCCTTAGGCTGCAGTATCCATTATAAACTTCAAATACCAAATGAAAATTAATTCAGATGAATAATGCCTCTAAAATCATCAAAATATCAAAGGGAGGTACTGTTATATGGGAGCAATATGAAGACGTGGACCAGCACAGACAATCTCCTGTTAAATGCTGTAGTATCTATTATGAACTTCAAATACCAAATCTGAAACAAATCTGGTGAATAATGTCGCTAAAAGTATCGAAAGTACCGAATATCGGAAGCTACCGTTATATGGAGGCTATACCAAAACGTGGACTTACATGGCCCATTTTCAATACCAAAAGTCCTGCATACATAATATACATTTGAGTAAAATGTTATAAACCAAATGCATTTCGTTTGGAAGCTAGAGTGATTTCCACAGACGGGCGAACATCGCTATATCAATATAGGATTTTAGGCTGATCAAGAATATGTATACCTTGTGGGGTCTAAAATGTATATTTCGAGGTGTTACAAACGGAATGACAAACTTAATATACCCTCCATACTATGGTGGCGGGTATAAAAAGACCTAACACGAACTGTTTGGCCGAAGTTAAGATTTGTCAGTGGACTTTTTGCTGACGAAGTAGCGGGCACTTGCTGGTTATGTATACACATTCATCATTGCGTATGTGATATTTCTTTTCATTCTATTTCTCCTATTAACTACAATTGGCACACTTCCTTTCCATGGATACACCTTTATTCTTCTAAAATGAGACAAATCTACCAAGTAGTTGTTCGGGATCCGTTTTCATTTAAACTGTTTACACTCAATGAAATCGCCTTTGTTTGTTTTCTTTTCTTGTTTTTGGAAAATCTTTTTAAAAATATAAAAGATAGAAAAATGAAAAGGACAATGCGTGTGTTGGTTTATCGGTAGATTATTTATCCAGATCGACAATAAAAGGATCTAAAAGCAACACAATCAAACAAGATTTCCGTTTTTCTCAATTTTTCACATTTCCTGTTCTATACTTCCTCACAGTACCGTTGTAGTTTCTTTAGTCTTCATGGACAATTCGAACATCACCATTTGGACTCATATTTCAGTTATGCCGTTATTCTTGGGTGCTCATTTCATTGATATCCTGTAACTTCCTCAATGTTTTGTTTTTCCTTTTAAACGATTTGAAACAGTTTTGTTGGTTTTTGTTCTATTTTTTGTTGGAAAATTTTGTAACTTAATCTTAAGTGGAATATCCTTGATATTTTAGGGGATGGTTTTCCTCTCTATATCTCTCTCTCTCTAAGTCCATTCAGTAACAGTTGTTTATTTTTATGTTGGAGTCCTCGTTCATTGAAGTGGCAAACATATTGGGGGTCATCGCCTTCAAAGTAATACTTGTTTGAAATATTTATTTAGTTTTGCTTGACTTAGTTGCTGTGTTCTCCAAACATCTGCTTTTTTTAGAGTACGACAGGGAATTTTCAGCGATAACGGTTTACGTTTTATTTATAATAGTTTCTTAGAATAAAATTTGCGTTGTTGCTTTCATACATTGAACGATGATCTTAAGAGTGCACCTTGTGCAATAGTTTTATCTGTAGATGCGCAAAGAAATCCGTATGAAAGTTCTTCTGTATGTGTAAGATAATTTTGAGAAAAATAATTCACCTTAAATTTTCCGCGTCTAATCATAAAATTCCAATATAAAATCACATTATAATTTCCGTGTTACTTTAGTGATGGGTTCAGAGTTTATCAGTTTAATGAATGTTTCAAACATTTGTAGGGCAAGACCGACCTCCATTGTATATGGAGGTTACACCTTCTTGACTAGCTAGATCCTGTCATGAAACCGTACTAAAAAAAAATCAAAATAGTTTCAAGGCTTTTTAGGCAATTCCCGATTTGTTTGCATACACCACAACACTATGTGTTACAGGTATAATAAGTTTGATTGGGCCAAAATAACTGTCAGATAACGCATATATAGCAAAATATATACAATCTAATATTCTCATATATCAAGAAGGAATTTTTGACTTAGGTATTGAATTGTATATTTTTATACCCTCCACCAAACATAGTATGGAGGGTATATTAAGTTCGTCATTCCGTTTGTAACTCATCGAAATAATCATTTAGACCCAACAAAGTATATATATTCTTGATCAGCGTAAAATTCTAAGATGATTTAGCCCTGTCCGTCCGTCCGTCTGTTGTAATCACGCTACAGTCTATACGAATTAGGAAGCTAAAATTTTGCACAGATCTCTCTTTTGTCTGCAGCAGGTCAAGTTCGAAGATGGGCTATATCGGTCCACGATATCGTATAGCCCCCATATAACGGTACCCCCTATATTCGGTATTTTGAAGATGTTAGCCACATTTTTCAATGGAATTCTCTGAAAATTCACACAAGTCGTTCCTTGTGAATACTTTACCCCCTGAGAGAGAATTGTCTATATAGGTCCACGATATCGTATATCCCCCATATAACGGTACCCCCGATATTCGGTATTTTGATAACTTTACCAACATTTTTCAACGGAATAGTCTGAAATCCACACTAGGAGTTCCTTATAGGTACTTTATACCTCGGCAGAAAATTATCTATATAGGTCCACGATATCGTATAGCCCCTATATAATGGTACCGGTATTCGGTATTTTGACGTTTTTGGCCACTTTTTCAATGGAAGTGTCTAAAATTCCACAAAAGGAGTCCCTTGTGAGTATTGTACCCTCTGAAAAAGAATTGTCTATATAAGTCCACGATATCGTATATCTCCCATATAACTGTACCCCCCGATATTCGGTGTTTTGAAGATGTTAGCCACATTTTTCAACGGAATTGTCCGAAAATACATACAAGGAGTTCCTTATGGGTACTTTATACCACGGAAGAGAATTACCTGTATCGGTCTACGATATTGTATATCCCCCATATAACGGTACCCCCGATATTCGGTATTTTGATAGCTTTACCCACATTTTTCAACGGAATTGTCTGAAAATCCACACAAGGAGTTCCATGTGGTCACTTTATACCTCAGCACAGAATTATCTATATACGTCCACGATATCGTATATCCCCCAAATAACTGTACCCACCGATATTCGGTATTTTGATGATTTTGGCCACATTTTCAAATCGTATTATCTAAAAATCCACACAAGGTATTTTTTGTGAGCACTTTACCCCCTGAAAGGGAATTGTCTATATAGGTCCGTAATATCGTATATCCCCCATATAATGATACCCCCGATATTCAGTAGTTTGATGATTTTAGCCACTTTTTCCAATGGAATTATCTGAAATTGGAGTTCCTTGTGAGTACTTTACACCCAGACATAGATTTGTGTTAATAGGTCCATAATATCATATATAACCCCATATATAGGCACCTTCCTATATTAGATATTGTAAAGATTTAAAATAAAATTTAATGGATTTTATTTTTTTGAAAATTTTCTAATTCGGTCCAAATGGTGGAGGGTATTCAAAGTTCGACAAGGCCGAACTTACTGCTTTTGTACTTGTTTGTAATATTATTTGCCTTACAACACTATTGATCTGTTCCAGAACAGCAAGAATGTAAAAATTTTCTACTACGATAGTCGATTTTTGGTCTGGAACAGAGAACATGTGCTGTGAGTTTTTTATACAGGTCGCAATCATCGTCCGATCCTCACGAAATTTTGGATGGGGGTAGGGTTAGGATCAGAATAGAAGCTTATTGTTTTGGAAGATACCAGTAGATATGGAATTTTTTAAGAGATTAGAGTTTAGAATGGCGCTGAAGCCTAGCATTTTGGATGGTCAATTTTGCGCCGAAAAAAACAGTGAAGAAAGGTCAAGAGTCGGGCAGGCAGACTTTATGCATATTCAGTGGTTCTACCCTTTACAAATAAACGTTTATATTGGGAATTAATGTGAAGTGGATCGCACCAGCTATTAACCATATTTATAGCGTATTATAGTTTTTAAGAAGTTATAATTTGGAATCAGAGGATATTAATATATCGGATGTATATTCAACTCTAAATGGATTTCTATCAAATTTGACGAAGTATTGATATTTATTTTAAAAACAAGGAAGCAAAGACTATAGTCGTGCGGGGCCGACCATGTGATACCCTACAACACTACAATATGTTCGAAGTTCCCTTATATCCAACTCCACTTTGGAAGATTTTGTTTTTGAAATAATGTCAAAGAGTCCCGCCCAGAGGTTACCCTTAGTTTTTTTATCCGGAGAATTTAGCCAATATTTACGCACTCCGTAGTGTTGTTAAGTACTCAAAAAAATTTCAGACGAAAGTTGTGGTATATTTTACAGCTAAATATAATCCAATGGTCATCCAAAATGCTAAACTTCTTCCCTGTCCTTAATTCGACTACAAAATTAGAAAAAAATATTTTTTTTTAGTCTATTTGCACCTCTAAATGCACATCTTAAGAACAATAGGCTTTAATTCTGACCCTAACCCTACCCCATGCAAAATTTCGTGTGGATCGCACGAAATTGCGATATGCATATAATATCCTCAAAACGTAGTGTTGGGGGGTGTAAAAATTTAGAAAATTTACAATTCAAAATTATAAGTCAAATTGAAAAAGTCGCATGCGATAAAAAATATGACAAAAATTAAAAAAAAGATAGACAAAAGATATTTACTTTTTATTGGTGTATTTTTCTGCGGTTTTCTACGATTTTATAGTTTTTTGGCAAGAGACCATTTCGAATTGATGGGAATTGTGAAAATCGGTCCAGCGGTTCTTGATTTATAAGCAGAATAAATAAGATCAATTTTTTTAAATATTTTTTTTTTATACCCTACAACACTATGTGTTGGGGGTATTATAAGTTTGATTGGGCCAGAATTTATGTAACACCTCGAAATATTGGTTTCCCATATAGGAAAGTATATATGGATCTTCCTAGCTCGCCGAGCTGAGTCGATCTAGCTATGTATGTCCGTCCGTCCGTCTGTCCGTCTGTCCGTCTGTCCATGTTAATTTGTAATCACTCTACAGGTCGCAATTATTGTCCGATCTTCACGAAATTTAGAATGGAGGTGGGGTTAGGGTCAGAATAGAAGCCTATTTCTTTTGAAGATGATCGCCAAATGTTTAGGGGTTAAAATGGACCAAATACTGAAAAAATTTCGGATTTTGCAGTAGCTATACAGGTCGCAATTATAGAGAAATCGACGCGGAATTTAGCATGTAGCTAGAGTTTAGGGCGGGGAAGAAGCCTACCAATTTGGGTGATCATCGGATAATATTAAGCGGGTAAAATAGACCATATCTTTTGTGTTGAAAAAATTCAAAAATTTTCATTAAACCGCGAACATTTTAAATCCCGGCGAAATCACAAAGCCATGACAAGGTTACTTCTGATCTTTACATTGATGTTAACATCCAACAAATCGGATATATAGCAAAATATGTGTGATATATATGTCTATCAAAGAAGATATGCTTGAAAGATCTCTTTTATGTCGAGAACGGCTGAACTGATTTCGACAGATCTCATTAATTCAGAATGGCCTCTTGGCAGGAAGAAAACACGTCTAAAAAATTGCATAAAAATATCTCTCTAAAGATGAAAATATTGATTTTGTAAAATGTTCTCATATTTTTTCAATTTTGTCATATTTTTGGCATATTTTCATTTTGAATTAAACATTTGGTAATATTTCTACAGCTAACAAAACTAAGTAGTTAGGATATCAGGATATCATATACTGATCGCATTTATGGCCCGATCCTTACGAAATTTTGCATGGAGATAAGATGAGGGTCAGAATAGAAGCCTACTCTTTTTGGAGATGATCGCCATATATTTAGGGGTTGAAATGGACCAAAAAACTGCAAAATTGTCAGCAGGTCGTAATTATCACCCGATCTTCACGCACATTTGAATGGGGGTTATCGGGCATTGCAAAAGCCAAGCAGTTTTGGATGGCCATCCAAAAATATTCAATGTGTGAAATAGTTTGCCAACTTTTGTAGACAAAATACGAAAATGTCCATTCCAGTGACTATTTGGAGAATTCACAAATACAGGAAAGACGCACTTCTAACTTTTCGTTAACGAATATAGTCAAATGTCTGTATCTCATATAGATGCGTTTCAGTCAAAAACCAATAATAAATGTTAATCTTTTGCCACTTCTGAGAGATTATAGGTATTTGGGAAATATTGGTTCCAGATCTAGGAAGACCATTTACGTGCAACATCTACCAATAAATTGGAAATGAGCAAATTAGTTTAAGTTGCTATTATTCGAAAATTATAGAACGAAACCTGATGGTTTTCTTTTATAATTTGTCACAATATCTTGTGGAATTCTTTCGAGTATCTCGCCTATATAAACTGTATCGTTTATTATAGTGTTGTAGGGTATTCAACGGTCGGCCCCGCTCGACTGTAGCCTTTGCTTACTTGTTTTAATATATATTGTACCTATTTTGCTATATATCCGATGTCTTGGCTATTAGCATCACTCTAACGATCAGAAGTAATCTTTTAATGTATGTGATTTGGCTGGGATTGGAAATATTCGCGGTTTAGTTTACATTTTCCTATTTTCTTACATAAAATTAGCCTCTATTTTACCAGCTAATTATTGTCCGGTGACCGGCAAAATCGGCAGGTTTCTGCCCACTCCTAAACTCTAACTCGCATCGATTGGTTCATAATTGTTGCCTATAGAGCAACTGCAAAATCATGAATTTTTCCTATTTTGGGTCCATTTCAGCCCCTAAATATTGTGCTATCATCTCCAAAATCAATAGGGTTCTATTCTGACCATAACTCCACCTCCATTTTCAATTTCGTGAGGATCGGTTCATAATTGCGACCTGTAGCTTGATTACAAATTAACATGGACAGACGGACGGACGGATATACATAGCTAGATCGACTCAGCTCGGCGAGATAGGAAGATCCATATATACTTTCCTATGTGGGAAACCAATATTTCGAGGTGTTACATAATTTTTGGCTCAATCAAACTTATAATACCCCCAACACATAGTGTTGTAGGGTATACATATATGTCGGGGCAATAAATATATATGGGGACCTAGTTTCAACAAATGTCGTATTTGCTTCCAGGATGGACAGTTTGGCTGATCTTCTTTACCCTCTTCAAAGTTAATTCCTCGTTCACTGTTGCAACTACTCGAATTCTCGGAACTATGCATCCCACATTTAAAGCTATTTTTGGAACAGAAACATTTTTTCCGTTTCAAGTGTAACACCTATGGCAACAATACTGACGCCAGGGTTTCTCTTTCTCTCTCTCTCACCGTAACATCCTTCACAAGTGGCACACGCCAGATGTGCGATGAATTACTTAAAAAGGATAAAAACGCAATATTACAAAACAACTCAGTCCATTAGGGATCAGTGTGAGTGGTGTCCAAACCCGGTGGCATTAGGATACAAGCCTTGCAATATGAACTCTTTGGCCTCCTGTTAAATGTTACGCATGCGCTGAAAGAAATTATGCTACTAAAATTGACACACAGAAAAAACAACAAACATGAGTTTAGAAGTGAAGAGCTATCATATTTCGCCAGAAAATGTTACAAAAAATAACCCCTAACTAGGAGGGAAAACCACCCCTTTGTCCCGACCAAAGATCAGAAGGTGCGGTGATCTTCAGTAGTCATGTCATTCATCAATTCTATTCAGGCATGGATGTGCGCATGCGACCCCTCCACTCAGCACCATTAAGGGTGGTGTAGCATGGCAAAGGAATTTCAGTGACAGAAATGACAACGACATGTGTTGCACAACGTGTGTTACGAATTATTGTAGCTAATGTATGCGCTGATTATCTATCTGTTGGCTTTTCGCTATGACTTTAAAAATGTTAACCCGCTGCCTTAAAATGGGGTGGATGATGCGCATTGCAGTTAAATTTTAATTTTGATAGTCAATGTTTGTTTAAATGTGGGTTTAGAGTTGAAGGGTATTTGAATGTGTAAAAATAATTATTGTTATACCCTAAGCCACACTGTTGGACCATTAGCTCCTTTTCATAATTTGCACAGAATCGTATTCCGTCTGTTTTACTTTTTGTATTTTTTACTGATTTGGGACCCGCAATATTATGTCCTATTTATGATTGTTATGTCCCTCTCCCATATCACTGAACAGAGTATATATAATTTTGAGCCCGTTTAGAATAAAGTTTTCCTATCTGAGAATTATTTCGAGCAAAACAACACACGCAAAAATTTATTTGAATTGAAAACTGCACCCTTCTCTGTAGACCATAATGTAGGGGATCTTTTTTTTTTTTTTTTTGAAAATCGTTCGTCATTTGGCATTTGTGCCAAAGCGACCCTTTTCAAATTGATAATAGAATGATTGTCTTTATCAGAATTGATTACATTGCTGTACATTTTGGCTTATTACTCATCATCATGTCAATAATGGTTTGTCTAATGATGGCCACGACAGATGGGCCAGGATAGATAGATGATGGCACTGAGGGATGAAGTTCAATCATTGTTATTGTTGCTAATAGTTGCAAGCAACAGTAATTTAATGAATTACTTTTTTCAGTTTATTAATTGAGTTATATTCTTTTAATACCCTTTTGTTATGGTTCAGTTGGAAAAGGGTTATGTTAACAATATAAAGAGAACAGTTGCCTTTTATGCTGGTAAATTAAAAAATGAAATAGTGGTACAAATGGAAACTCAAAAAACTGAAATTAGGCGGTTATATGGGAGATATATAAACTGCATAGCCAATTCCATTGGAAACCTGCAAATACCTCCTACCGTTGTATGGTGCTGCCCAAAATTTTGACCAATATATAATTAATTTTTTCAATAAAACCAGTAAAGAAAGTCTTAAAGTCGGGCGGGGCCGTCTTTATGATACCCTACACCACTTTGCTAATTTAGTAGAGCTCCACATAACAATTAAAAGTTTTTATGGGAAAATTCAATCATACACGCTATGATTATAATTATAGTTTAAGGTTCAAGGAACTAAATATGCCGAAGCATTTGTGTAAATTCTCAATTAATGCTCAATTAATTTGAAATCGGATAAAGATATATTTGGGAGCTGTATCCAAATCGGAACCGATCTCGATAAAATTTAGCAAATGTATTTCTGAGCTGAACCGATTTCGATCAAATTTGGCATACTTATTTTCAGGCCTAATTTGGGTGCATATGCAAAATTCCATACAATTCAGGCTGATATTACAAGTTTGGTGCACAATAAAAGGCAAATCGGACGAAGATATATATGGGAGCTATATCTAAATTTTGACCGATTATCTCCAATTTCAATAGGGTTCGTCCTTGATCTGTGCAATAAATGCGACCTGTACTTTGTTTACAAAAATACATGGACAGACGGACGGACAGACGGACGGACGGACGGACATGCATAAATCGACTCAGAATGTGATTCTATGCAGATCATCAAAAGGAACTATGGGTCTATCTCGTTTCCTTTTGCCTGTTACAAACAAATGCACGAAGACATAATACCCTGACCACCTTGTAGGTGTAGGGTATAAAAAAAAACTTACAGACAAAATATTATCATGATTCAAATTGTAGTCGTTTGGATCAATTTATTTAATAGATAGAGTGAACCATCTTAAATATATAGACACAACCTCAATCACAAGGATTCTCTTTTAAATTCCAGTCCAAAGAATGGTGAACATTACAAGGTTCCAATAGATGTCAGGATGCAGGACTAACGACAGATTTCTGGAAAAATATAAATTTTCCCTTGAGGTTTATTAGATTCCATCGATCGAATCTACTTTGCGTTGCACATCTGTCCCCATTGAAAAGCAACTACAAAAACAACTTCGTGAAATTTGTCGCGAGAACTGAAATACTCATCGGATAGTGGTAGAGAATCTGCTCTCCATTTGAAAGCAACAAAAAAAACAACTTCGTTAAATTTCTCACGAGAACTGAAATACACATCGGATAGTGCCAGAGAATTCTCTTTACATAAAAACAAGTAAAAATAATATTGGTCCTGGACAAAGGACGCTTTTTTGAGGTGTAGCTAAAGCTCCCATATATATGTTTCACCCGATTTGGGGTTTAAGTCCCTTACATTCGTAAAATGCACCCACAACAAGGATACCCCAGAAATACCTCTGCCAAGTTTCATCGAGATCGGTTCAGACTTATATTGCTTCATAAAATTGTGCACCAAATTGCTAACATAAATCCAAATGGAGAGGATTTTTGCACATTCGACTGAATTCAATGAATTCCTATAAGCACATACTTCAAAACTGGTGGATAACGATTAAGATATAGCTATAGCTCTAATATATGTGTTTCATCCGATTTGGGGTTTAAGTCTGTCACATTCGTAATATGCACTAAACAGCAATGATATTTGGTAACATATATCAGATATATCTCAAAAATACCTTTGCCAAATCGGTTAAGATATGCATATATATCTTCATCCGATTTAAGACGATTATTGTGCGCCAAATATTTAATATCAGCCCAAATTGAATCGATTTTTGCACATTGAAACTTCGTTCCCTTATAACTATATATATATATATATATATATATATATATATATATATATACATATATATATTTTTTTTTTTTTTACACCCTCCACCGTACATAGTATGGAGGGTATATTAAGTTCGTCATTCCGTTTGTAACTCATCGAAATAATCATTTTAGACCCAACAAAGTATATATATTATTGATCAGCGTAAAATTCTAAGACGATTTAGCCATGTCAGTCCGTCTGTCCGTCTGTTGTAATTACGGTACAGTCAAAACGAATTAAGATAGGAAGATTTTGCACAGATCTGTCTTCTGTCAGCAGGCAGGTCAAGTTCGAAGATGGGCTACATCGGTTCACGATATCGTATAGCCCCCATATAACGGTACCCCTCGATATTCGGCATTTTGATTACTTTAGCCACATTTTCTAATGGAATTGTCTGAAATTCCACACAAGAAGTCCCTTCTGTGTACTTTACCCCCTGCAAGAGAATTGTCTATATAGGTCCACGATATCGTATAGCCCCCATATAACGGAATTGTCTGAGAATCCACACAAGGAGTTTCTTGTGGGTACTTTACCCCCTGAAAGAGAATTGCCTATATAGGTCCACGATATCGTATATCCTCCATATAACGGAACCCCCATTATTCGGTATTTTATGATTTAAGCTAGGTTTTCAACGGAATTGTCTGAAAATCGACACAAGGAGTTCCTTGTGGATACTTTATTCCTTGGAAGATAATTATCTATATAGGTCCGCGATATGGTATAGCCCCAATATAACGGTACCCCTCGATGTTCGGTATTTTAATGATTTTAGCCACAATTTTTAATGGAATTGTCTGAAATTCCACACAAGGAGTCCCTTCTGAGTACTTTACCGCCAGACATAGATTTGTCTATATAGGTCCACAATATCGTATAGCCCCCATACATCGGCACCTTCCGATGTTAGGTATTTTAAAGATTTTAACCGAATTTTTAATTGATTTTATTTTTTTTGAAAATTTTCTAATTCGTTTCAAATTGTGGATGGTATTCAAAGTTCGGCCCGGCCGAACTGACGTTTTACTTGTTTTTAATAATTCATCCCGAAATTATATTATTCACTGTATACCGATGTTATTAAGTACGAGCGGTACAAATTCCCTGTAAAATTTGGTGGAGTTTTTTTAGATATACAGTGTGAGATAAAAAAAACTGCAACAAAGTCAAACGCCATAAATTTTACCTTTTTTTATAAATTTTATTGAATGAAAGCAAAAAATTTCGGAAATGGCATCATCATCATCGCCGGCGCTTGAGTTCTGGTGGTCAACCGAAGGTGCACATTTTTAGCTGACCTCTTGGCAAGTAAACACGATCATCGTGTTTGTTTACAAACTGCTGGACAACGAATGTTTTTCTCATCGGAGAAAACCAAATTCGGCAGTTTACCGCATTCGGCCAAGCGAAGCAACTCTTTAGCTTTTTTCAGTCCATTTATTTCTATGTCAATGCCTTTTCCTCGATTTTTTTCATTTTCAATATTTGCGAATGGAATATTGCGATATGTTCAACTCACGATCCATTTATCGGCCACTGCGATGCGGGTTTTGATCAAGCCGATTCTTTACTTTTCGAACCATTTCTGTTGATGTTGCTGTTTTCTTCCGTCCACTTCCTTGACGTCTGGCTACGCTACCAGTATCACGGTAACGAGCGATGCTGCGAGACACAAAAGATTTATTGACATTTAAATGCTGGAGTGCTCTAACGAAAGCCACTTGTGATTTTCCAGCCAAATATAAAGAAATCACACTATCACGCTTGAATTCCATCACGAATAACATTTTTTCTGGAAAATTCTCAGAAAAATGATTTTGTTCGCTTGTAAACAATATAATTAGTTGTTATTGGAATAATTTTAACAGCTGTCGGACGAGTTCTTAGAAATGACAGCGGTCTGAAGTTTGTTGCATTTTTTTCATCTCACCCTGTATATCATCAAATTTGAAACAATTCTGATGAATAATGTTGGTAATATCATCAAAATACCGAATAATGGGGGATACCGTTGTATGGCGGATATACGATATCGTGGGCCGATATAGCCCACTTCCGAACTTAACCTCCCTTCAGACAACAGACAGATCGGTGCAAAAGTTTATCTTCCTATCTTTATTCGTTTTGACTGTAGCGTGATTACAACAGACGGACTTTTTTGAATTTTAAGCTGATCAAGAATGTATATAATTTGTTAGGTCTAAAATTATTATTTCGAATGACGAACTTAATATACCCTCCAGACTATGTATGGTGGAGGGTATAAAAACTTAAGTTGACTTAGGAACTTGCAAAAAATTAAATCTTAATGTCTTAAAAATATTTAATATCAGGAGATACAGTTATATGGGGCTTTACGAAGACGTGGATCGTAACGATCCCCAAATTGCAAATTTGAAAGAGCTCCGGTAAAAATAGCGAATATTATAAGGTACCGTTATACGGGGACTATACCAAAACTTGTTCTTATATACATTGCTCTTTACGGATTGGAACACAAACTTTTAATTTAAAGCAAATTGGGTTTTAAATTGTGAATAATACGCCCATTTAATCTGAAAATCTGACGGTACAGCAAAATTGGGGCTTCAACAAAATGTGAACCCAAAATGCAAAATTTCCCTGAAAAATGTGGAATAACCTTGCAACATACCTAAATACCATATAGAGAATATAACCAAATTTAGTCAATTTTCAACTGTTAATAGATTTGAAATTTCTTTGTAGAAAGTTAAAGTTGTCAAGAAAAATCTGAAATACTAAGTTATAGCTACTTCCTTTTGGGAAATATGGCCCAAAACTTCAAAATCAATTATATCATTCTACGTCCTCACACTGGGTTTTACGAAATCGGATTTCCCTCATTTGACTTAAATACAAAATTCATGTGGCTGAAATTCGTCAAAATACTGCATCTCCCAAAATCCAATATCTTGACGATTTTCAGAGTTATTTATATAAGGACCATACTATATCCAGGAGCGATGTAGCAAATCTTTGAACTTGATCTGCACGCAGACATATAACAGCTATCACAAGTCATTTGGACACTAGTGTGAGTTTGGACAGACATGAGTTCGTCATGTCCCTCGGGACCATTTCCCAAATAAAGTTTATGGTTAATTGTATAATTAAGATGAAATGGTTATGTCACACCTTTTCATTTTTCCATCATTATTTTTTTTTTTTTTTTTTTTGTATTTTTACAACTAATTGAACACGTGCCCTTTCTCCCCAGGGTAATGGCAAATGCACCCTCATCTCGCGTTGATAAAGTTATACCAGAACACCACCGAGCCATGTTCTTATCAAACGATTTTGTGTTAACAACCTTGTTCAGATCATTAAACAAAATCAAATTCCAATGTAATTGAGGTGGCCAAACAAATTGGCAATATTAACAACAACAACAACCCCATGGTCAGGAGAGAAAAAAAACATATCGGGGATTTAGGAGTGTGTGGTCGGTCGGTTGGTCGTCTATGGTCAGATTAGACAACATCTCTGTTAGAGCGATAAATTATCTCTTGGATGACGACGAGTACTAACTGTTGTAGTTGTTGTTATTTCTGTTTATAAGTAATTGACAATCCTTACACAGAGAGAGAGAGAGAGAGAGAGACACACACAAACACTAACTCAGCAAGGCGGCAACAACAATAAAACAACACAGTCAAAATGTACGGACGGGTAATTAAGTGGTCTCCGGGTGGCTGAACGAGTTTTAGTGTTTCTCGTCTGATTTTTTCGTTTTTGTTGCCGTTGTTGCCTTGTCCCGCTGTTGTTTTCACAACATTACCGACCGAAATGCCCAAAATAAAGTTAAATCTTGTTAAAAATTATCTTATCTTTTAATTTATGCAGGTTAGAAATTTTGCACGTTGCACACACCGCACAGCGGCTGCACTAGGCTTAATATCGCCTTCAACTTCGTCCTCGTTACCGTCACCATCATCAGTGGTTCGATGTCGTCGACGATGTTCGTTTTGGGGTCTCTCACTGCTGTTGGCCAAGAAATTTCGCTGGCAGACCAAACAAAAACTCAGGTAGTTTTTGTTGATGTTTTCGACATACATATGTTTGTATATGTATGTAGCCTAGCATAACGTCGCCTTACCTTTGAATATCCTGCAGTTTAGAGACGACAAATTAAGAAATTGCTTTTCGAAGTTGTTCTAAATTTAGTTTTTATTGCATATTTTCCCCTTTGGCTGGACGGCCGACTGACTGGCTGCTTGGCACTGGCTGTTGGTTATTGTTGTAATAAATCCACACCAGACAACAACATTTCGTATGAAATGTATGTCAGGAACAGCCAGTCTTTGGTTGTGTTTTCCCGTTTTTTAGTATAAAGAACTTGAACCATCCAACCAATAGATTCTAATGGCCTTTTCGTCGCGGCTTCAGCTTTGCACTCTTTTATAATGTCTTGCGGCAAATTGTTCCTGGTTTTTATATTGACTTACTTCGCTTACTTTCGGTGTTGTTAATCATCTTGTTAACAATAATGAAAACATTGATTTTGTTAAATGATAATTGCTTTTAGTTTTTCTTCGCTTCCTAGATTCTTTTGAAGTCGATGTCCAACCAAGCCAGGTAAAAAAAAAAACGGCCGGCCTACTACTGTGTTTAATCAATTCTTCGTTTTTTGTTCGATAACAAGTTAACTCAATTTATTGTGTGTGTGGTATTGTTGAAACTACAATGACTTAATATCTGCAGCACAATGTGTGTGGCAATGTTCCGGTTTACATCTGCAAAGAATTTTAAATGATTCTCGCGTAGCCATAAATTGTTTTAATTAGTAGAGAGAAATCGCCAGTGAAATCGCTCAACGCTATGATTTGAAATACATACAACACAATACATAAATACATGGGTCATAGACCCATATTTTAATCAAGATATTTATGGCCCTACACATAACTATCCTAATGCAGAAATGCTTTACTTATTATATTTGTCGATGCATTTATTTTAGTTTAACAGATTAAAGCGTAATGTTTGGTTATCTAAATTTAAAATGTAAATGAATATTGGCTCCTTATATCAGACTTGGTTGTCAAGTCCATGTTATGTCATAGCCTACTACTTTGGTGAACTTTATTCCTTTAAAAAAGAGAGAAACCATACAAACAACAAGTAAAAAAGCAGAAAGTTCGGCCGGGCCGAACTTTAAATACCCTCTACCATTTGGAACGAATTAGAAAATTTTTAAAAAAATAAAATCCATTAAATTTCATTTTAAATCTTTACAATATCTAATAAAGGAACATGCCGATATATGGGGTTATATGAGATATTGTGGACATATTAAGACAAATCTATGTCTGGGTGTAAAGTGCTCAAACGGACTCCTTGTGTGGATTTTTAGATAATTCCATTGGAAAAAGTGGCTAAAATGATATCGTGGACCTATATAGACAATTCTTTTTGAGGGGGTAAAATGCCTACAAGGGACTCCTTTTGTGGAATTTCAGACAATTCCATTGAAAAATGTGGATAAAATCATCAAAATACCAAATATCGGGGGTACCGTTATATGGGGGCTATACGATATCGTGGACCTATATAAATAATTCTCTGCGGAGGTATAAAGTACCCACGAGGAACTCCTTGTGTGGATTTTCAGACAATTCCGTTGAAAAATGTGGGTAAAGTCATCAAAATACCGAATATCGGGGGGTACCGTTATATGGGGGCTATACGATATTGTGGACCTATATTGATAATTCTCTGCCGAGGTATAAAGTACCCACAAGGAACTACTTGTGTGGATTTTCAGGCAATTCCGTTGAAAAATGTGGGTAAAATCATCAAAATACCGAATATCGGGGGGTACCGTTATATGGGGGCTATACGATATTGTGAGCCTATATAAATAATTCTCTGCCGAGGTATAAAGTACCCACAAGGAACTGCTTGTGTGGATTTTCAGACAATTCCGTTGAAAAATGTGGGTAAAATCATCAAAATACCGAATATCGGGCACCGTTATATGGGGACTATACGATATCGTGGACCGATATAGCCCATCTTCGAACTTGACCTGCCTGCAGATAAAAGAGAGATCTGTGCAAAATTTTAGCTTCCTATCTTAGTTCGTTTAGACTGTAGCGTGATTACAACAGACGGACGGACAGGGCTAAATCGTCTTATAATTTTACGCTGATCAATGATTATTTCGATGAGTTACAAACGGAATGACGAACTTAATATACCCTCCATACTTTTTTTGGTGGAGGGTATAAAAATTAAGCAAAGGCTACAGTCGGATGGGACCGACCATGCAATACCCTTCATCATTCCGTTTGTAACACCTTACACACCACAAATCGTATATATTCTTGAACAGAATAAGATTCTATGTCGATTTAATGATGATCGCCTGTCCGTCTGTGGAAATAACTCTAGCTTCCAAACGAATTGAATCGTCTGCAAGTCTTTGGGCTAGATAGGTCCACATTTAGTTTTAGCACCCATATAACTGTATTTCCCTATATGCGGTATATTGATGGTTTTAGCGACATTGTTCATCGGAATCATTTCAAATTTCGTAACGATGGTCTTAATAGGAACTACACTCTTTGACAGAAAATTGTCTATACAGTTCCAGGTCTTCGTACAGCCCTTATATATCCTATATTCCGTATTTTGATGATTCCGTCTGGCGACATTATTAGCCAGAACCTTATCAAATGTCGTCTTTAAAGTTCCTATTGTGTACTACAGTCTGTGAGAAAATAGTGTCTACGTATAGCCGCCACATAACGCTACCTCCCCATATTCGGTATTTTGCTGATTTCAGCGACATTATTCTCCGGAATTGTTTCAAATTTTGTATTTGAAGTTCTTAATAGACACTTCAATCTATAACATAAATTTTTCTATGCAGGCCCCCTATATCGGTACCTACTTATATTCGTTATTTTGATGATTTCAGCGACATTATTCACTAGAATTGTTTCAAATTTCGTTTTTGAAGTTCCTAATGGGTACTATAGGCTATGAAAAAATATTGTCTATACATGTCCAGGTCTACGAATAGCCCCCTTAATATCGGTTCCTTCCTATATTCAGTATTTTGTAGTTTTTGCGACATTCAGAATTATATCAAGTATTGTATTTGAATATTGTAGTAGGCTATGGCAAAAAATGTTTATGCAGGTCCAAGTCTTCGAATAACCCTTAATATAACGGTAACACCCTATATTCTGTATATATAAGACTTTAACGGAATTTTTAAGGATTTTACTACATTTTTATAACCTCCACCATACATAGTATGGAGTGTGTTTTAAGTTCGTCTTGATTCTTGATCAGCGTAAAATTCTAAGACGATTTAGCCCTGTCCGTCCGTCAAAGCGAGTTAAGATAGGAAGCTAAAATATTGCACAAATCTGTCTTTCGTCTGCAGTCAGGTCAAGTTCGAAAATGGGCTATATCGGTTCACGATGTCGTATAGATTCCATATAACGGTACCCCCTATATTTTTTATTTTGATGATTTTATCCACATTTTTCAATTGAATTGTCTGAAATTCCACAATAGTAGTTTCTTGCGGGCATTTTACCCCCTCAAAAAGAATTGTCTATACAGGTCCACGATATCGTATATCCCCCATATAACGGTACCCCCAATATTCGGTATTTTGATTATTTTAGCCACAATTTTCAACGGAATTGTTTTAAAATCCACACAAGTAGTTCCTTGTGAGTACTTCATCCCTTGAGAGAGAATTGTCGATATAGGTCCACGATATCGTATATCCCCCACATAACGGTACTCCCCGATATTCGGTATTTTGATGATTTAGCCACGTTTTTCAATGGAATTGTCTGAAATTCCACGCAAGGAGTTCCTTGTGAGCACTTTACCCCCTGAAGGATAATTGTATATCTAGGTCCATGATATAGTATAGCCCCCATATAACAGTACCACCCGATATTCGGTATTTTGATGATTTTAGCCACAATTCCGTTGAATTGTCGGAAATTCTACACAAGAAGTTCCTTGTGAGTACTTTACCCCCGGACGTAGATTTGTCTATATAGGACCACAAATTGTATATCCCCCCAATATATCGGCACCTTACGATATTCGGTATTTTTAAGATTTTAACAGAAGTTTTAATATATGTAATTTTTTGAAAATGTCCCAATTCGTTCCAAATGGTGGAGGGTATTCAAAAATCGGCCGGGCCGAACTTGCTGCTTTTTGACTTGTTTGTATCCAAATAATATAATAATATTCTTGAAATTATGACATATAGCCCTGTAAATCTATTATTTTGGTTCTTGACAGAGACCACGAGCAAGTAATTGTTCAAATGCCAATTCCTTATGGGGGACATGCTCCATTTTATCACCAGATCTTGTGTTAGAAAAAAATATTAGGATGTGTGAAATTTGAACAGAATTGGAAGCT
This sequence comes from Musca domestica, assembly GCF_030504385.1. NCBI lineage: Eukaryota > Metazoa > Arthropoda > Insecta > Diptera > Muscidae > Musca > Musca domestica. Next base: position 19,812,643 of record NW_026712299.1, read on the forward strand.
TATTTTGCTTTTATTAACGTTTTGGTTATTTAATTTAGACCCCTTGTGAGGAAGGTGCCAGGAGAAGTGCTTCGATATAGTCATCTTCACACCAGGTCATGCCGCAATCGAAAATTAGGATATGCGTGAAATTTGAGAAGAATCGGATGATTATTTCGCGTTTTGTGATATTTTTAAATATTCCAAATTTTGGCCCGTTGTGGAAGAGTTACCAGAAGTAGTGGTCGGATATATTCCATTTTCAAAACATATATTGTGTTTGGAATTTGGATTGAATAAGATGTGCTGAGTTTTAAAGAAATCGATTGTTCATTTTGCGTTTTATGAGCTTCATGCTTATCCAAAATTTGACCCGTTGTGGAGGAGGTACTAGAAGGAGTAGTCGGTTCTATCCACTCTTCTTATCGGAAATTGTGTTGGTGAAAATATTGAGATGTACGAAATTCAAGACAAAAGAAATCATGTTCTACATTTTGTGATAGTTATAGTTATTCGAAATTTTGAACTATTGTTAGGGAGGTATTTTATGGAGTGGGCCGATATTGTTAATCCCACCTGACCCAGCACTGACAAAAATATTGGGATTTACAAAGTCTGCCCAAATTCGAATGATTCTTATAAGGTAAGTTATTTTCTGTGAAAATTTTGACATTTTGTGGAGGAGGTACCAAAAGGAGTGAACCGATGATGTGAAGGTACATATATATACCGAATCAAAAAACCATATACGAAATTGAATAAAAATATAGATTCAACCTTTAATCAAAGTACGACTCAAGAAATTTGTGCCATAAACCAATGACCTATTCTGTTCCAATGACTGAGAGTAAATATAAGCTTGTTTTTATACAAACAAAATTTTTAATTTTTCTATTTTGACATAAGTGACTATAACACAAAGATCACACTATAATGTGAAAATTTATTCGAATCACCTGTTGTGACACCTTCAACGAACTTTATGACTTATCTGCTTTTGAATTTTCAAATATTAAATTATGATAGAACAAATAAAGTAAACTAACAACGTATTTTAACACTTTCCTAAGACAAACAACAAGACAAAGTGTCCAACGAAAAAACCAACAAACAAACAGTCGATGTTCAGGTGTCTGTTCATTGTGTCATTTGGTTTATCTTGACGTGTGAATGTGCGTTTTATGTTTGGTATTTTCAATGTTTATTTTTTAATATCACAATGCGACCACAAGTCGTTCGGATTTACGTACAGATAGGGACAATGGATACGATGCAAAGATAATCACTTGTTAATGTACATTATGTCTCAAAGATTATCTAATGTTTATTTTATCCTTTTTGTGGCTAGCTGTTTTAATTTGGACATTTTTGTGTTTGGTTGGAATTTTTATAGTTTGTCAATGGGAAATAGATAATATTTTTCAAATTGTAGCATTGCTTGAACAATTTACGAACAGGTTATTTTAGATATGTGTTTATAATGATGGGAATTACTATTTTTATCTCCATGTGGTTACATTATTGATACGTGATGATTTCGATGGTTTTTTACTTAAAAGAATTGGGATATTCGTAAAATTTTAGAACGATGGGAAATCAAGCTATTTTAAAATTTATTACATGGGTATATTTTTTTATACCCTCCACCAAAATAGTATGGAGGGTATATTAAGTTCGTCATTCCGTTTGTAACTCGTCGAAATAATCATTTTAGACCCAACAAAGTATATATATTCTTGATCAGCGTAAAATTCTAAGACGTCCGTCCGTCTGTTTTAATCACGCTACAGTTTAAACGAATTAAGATAGGAAGCTAAAATTTTGCACAGATCTCTCTTTTGTCTGCAGGCAGGTTAAGTTCGAAGATGGGCTATATCGGCCCACGATATCGTATAGCCCCATATAACGGTACCCACGATATTCGGTATTTTGATGATGTTAGCCACATTTTTCAAGGGAATTGTCTGAAAATCCACACAAGTAATTCCTTGTGGGTACTTTATACCTCGGTAAAGAATTATCCATATAGGTCCACAATATCGTATAGACTTCATATAACGGTACTCCCCGGTATTCGGCATATTGATGATTTTAGCCACACTTTTCAACGGAATTGTCTGAAAATCCACATAAGGAGTTCCTTGTGGGTACTTTATACCTCGGCAGAGAATTATCTATATAGGTCCACGATATCGTATAGCCCCCATATTTGGTACCCCCTATATTTGGTATTTTGATGATTTTATCCACATTTTTCAATGGAATTGTCTGAAATTCCACAAAAGGAGTCCCTTGTGGGCATTTTACCCCCTAAAAAGAATTGTTTATATAGGGCCACGATATCGTATATCCCCCATATAACTGAACCCCCCGATATTCGGTATTTTGATGATGTTAGCCACATTTTTCAATGAAATTGTCTTAAAATCATTTTTTTTTAAATTTATTTTTTTTTTTTAAATTTATTACATGGGCATATATATTTTTTTATAAATATTCAAAGCAAAAAAAAAAAAAAAAAAAGATATTCAAACAAGTAAGCAAAGGCTATAGTCGTGCAGGGCCGACTATGTTATACCCTACAGCACTGCAATATGTTAGAAGCCCCCTTCTGTCCAAATCAATATTGGAAGATTTCGCTTTTTAAATTAGGATTTTGACTAGAGACATTTGCCCAATATTTATGCACTCCGTCATGCTGTTAGTTGTTGTGGTCCATTTTATAGCTAAATATAATCCAATGGTCATCCAAAATGTTAGAATTCTTCCCTGTCCTTAACTGTTTTCTCAGGCGTGTCGATTGGCTTCAATTGTGTGATCGGAAAAACATTTCTGTTTTTGGTTAATTTGAACCCCTAAATATTTTACAATCATCTCCAAAAGCAAGAAGCCCCTCCGTATCTCCAAATTCAGACTCATCTATATGATTTGCTTCTCTACGATATTTGGCTACATTCGTCAACGAAATCAGCATAAAAAGCCAAAAGTTCGCCTTTTGTGTATTTCGGATATCGTCTGCAAGTAATGGTGGTATTTTTTCAAACAAAATTAGTGATCTATTGTACCGGCTGTCCTAAACTCTAACTTTATGCGAGATTTCGTGTCCTTTGGTTCTATTTGTGACCTTTAGAACGGCTGTAAAATCAGGAAAATGTTTAGTTGTTGGTCCATTTCAACCGCTAATAGCCTTACCCTACCCTTGTGAAAATTTTCGTGAGGATGAGATGATATTCGCAATACTTATGTAATATCCCAACCTGTGTTGTAAGGGAAAAAATATCACAAAATATTTTAAGTCAAATTGAAAAAATCGAATGCGATAAAAAATATGAAAATATAAAAAAATGTCATAAAATGCTACAAAATCTAAATTAACATCATTATTGGCATATCTTTCTGCGATTTTTTTAGATTTTATACTTTTATGTTAAGAGGGCATTCTGTATTGACAAAATTTGTCAAAATCGGTCCAGCCATTTATGAGATATAAACATTCTAACTAACATCCCCTTCTTTTCTATATATACATTGTATATATATCGCTCTATGTATCCGATATATTTACTATCGGCATCTACGTAACGGTCAGAATTGTCCTGTTCGTCTATTTGTGATTTCGCCGGCATTAAAAATATTCGCGGTTTAATGGAAAATTTGATTTTTATTTAACACAAATGTTATGGCCTATTTCACCCACTAAATATTACCCTATGACCATCAAAATTGATAGGCTTCTGCCCAGCCATAAGCTCTAGCCCCATGCTAACTTCCGCTTTGATTGGTCTATAATTGCGACCTGTAGAGCAACTGCAAAATCAGGATTTTTTCCATTTTTGGTCCATTTCAACCCCTAAATATTATGCAATCATCTCCAAAATAAATAGGGTTCTATTCTGACCCTAGCCCCATCTCCATTCTAAATTTCGTGAATATCGGTCTATAATTGCGACCTGTAGAGTGATTACAAATTAACATGGACAGACGGACAGGCAGACGGATGGACATACATAGCTAGATCAAATCAGTTCGGCGAGATAGGAAGATCCATATATACTTTCCTAAGTGGAAAACCAATATTTCGAGGTGTTATATAATTTTTGGCCCAATCAAACTTATAATACCCCCAACACATAGTGTTGTAGGGTATAAGAATGAAATCACTTTTTCATATCCTCCTCCTCCTCCACAAACAAGTGCCTTTTCGTACAACGTGCCACGTTCATACTTTCCATTGTCGTCGTGGTCACAACAATGTTTCATGAACATTGTGCGTAATTCCCAACTACACATATTTTGTACAATTTACATACACACATGCATCGGTATGTATCTATGTTGGCCTCTATGCATCTCTGGACTGCATATGGTTTTATATGTTAAACTGTCAATCGTAAATTGTCATATTGTTAAGATAACATTTGAAAAAAAAGGACAACAGTCTTTATTGTACACAACATGTACACATGTGTGTACATATGTACCCACTTCTTTAAAACTCTTTCTTATTCGAAAGTCAAGCTCTCCAATGGTAACGTCCAAAAGGGTTTTGATTGCATTGCTCGTAAAGAAAGAAAGTGAATTAATTGTTTTCGAGAAAGGGTCATAAAGTTCACAGAATCTTTTCAATGCTTTCAGTGAAAAGTGAAAACTTTATGGGGGAATATATGGCCAAGGCTGTCGAGTAAATAAAGTGACTGTGGCAATTGATATGACTTACATGTGGAAAAGATGGTAAATAAAATACTAAAATGCTTTCAATAGAGAAAACGTTTTTCAAAACAGTATTCCAAAGAAAGGTAGTGACCATTTTAATATTATGGTAGGAGAAGAGCGTTTAACTGGAACAAATAAGAATGAATCAGGTAGGAATCTAACCATTTATAAACTCCTGAATGAAATATAACTTAATTTTTTCTTTCGCCAACATACCATCAAAGCCCCGAGATTATGTGAATTCGTTTTTTATTTTCTCTCATAGTCAATAAGCCAAAAAGAAGATTTCTAACTATAAAAAGTAAAATCATTAAGGAAAGGTCAAAAGTCGGTCGGGCAGACTATATGATACCCTACACCATTAGTGGAGGATCATACCATGAGGTGGATCATACCAACTGTGAACCAAATAACATTGGTGTATTGTGCATAATATGACTTTAATAAGGATTATATTAAGCAAGTAAAAACGCTGTAAGTTTGGCCTAGTCGAACTTTGTATACCCTATTAGAACCAAGTCGGCAATTTTCAAAAAATAATATATGTTAAAAATGCTGTTATAATCTTTAAATTTTCAAAAGTAGCCGTTATATTATCTATACGACGACATGCACTAGCATAGGAAACCTTTGTCATAAGCTATTACAATACTCAAATGCGAAGCTTGAAAAAAATCCGTTTATAATATAGCTAAAATCATCATAATACCGAATATAGGGAGGTATCGTGAGGGCTATACTAAAACTGGGACCTGCAAAGACAATTTTCTCTCATAGGCTGTAGTATCCATTACTTCAAATACCAAATTTACGAAGACCTGGACCTGCAAAGACAATTTTCTGTCACAGACTGTAATTCTTTTTCTGTCACAGACTGTAAATCCTAAATACGTAATTTGAAACTACTCCGGTGGGTAATGTCGCTAAAATCATCAAAATACCGAATATAGGGAGGTACTATTATATGGGGGTTATATGAAGACGTGGACCTGCACAGACAATTTTCTGTCATAGGCTGTATAATTTTGAAACAATTCTGGTGAATAATATCGCTAGAATCATGAAAATACCGAATATAGGGAGGTACCGTTATATGGGAGCTATACGAAGACGTGGACCTGCACAGACAATTTTATGTCTTATGCTGTAGTATACAATACGAACTCCAAATACCAAATTTGAAACAATTCCGGTGAAAAATGTCGCTAAAACCGTTATATGGGGGCTCTACGAAGGCGTGGACCTGCACAGACAATGTTCTTTCTTAGGCTGTAGCATCCATTTCGATTTTCAACTACCAAATTTGAAATAATTCCGGTGAATAATATCGCTAGAATCATGAAAATACCGAATATATTGAGGTACCGTTATTTGGGAGCTATATGAAGACGTGGACCTGCACAGACAATGTTCTTTCTTAGGCTGTAGTATCCATTTCGAATTTCAACTACCAAATTTGAAATAATTCCTGTGAATAATGTCGCAATATCATCAAAATAGCGAATATCTGGAGTTACCGTTATATGGGGACTATATGAAAACGTGGACCTATATGGCCCATTTTTAAACTTAACCTGCCTACTGGCAAAATAAACATGTGTGCAAAATTTTAGCCATCTATCTCCATTCGTTCGAATGATAGCGTGATTACAACAGACAGACGGATATATGGACACATAAGCAGTCGGACATCGCTAAATCGACTTAGAATTTTACGCTGATCTGGAATATATATACTTTGTTGGGTCTGGCATTAGTATTTCGACGAGTTACAAACGGAATGACAAAGTTAATATAACCTCCATAGTGTGGTGGAGGGTATTAAAAAGTATGAAATCTCTAGTTAAATTAATAGTACGGAAGCTAAAATTTTGCACATATCAGTCAGGTCAGGCAGGTCCAGTTCGAAGATGGGCTATATCGGTCCACAATATCGTATAGCCCCCATACAACGGTATCTCCCCGATATTCAACATTTTGATGATTTTAGCCACATTTTTGAATGGAATTGTCTAAAAATCCACACAAAAAGTTCCTTGAGAGTTCCACACAGAGAGTTCCCTGGTGACACATAACAAATTTAATACCATTTCACACTTTTCGTACTTAATTAGTACGTGTTTCCAAAACACCTGCATATCTCAATGCCACCTAACAGAAAGTGACCGTTCTTCCTCATTTATCAAATTTAGTAGCGTTTACAACTTTTTGGTGCATATTTCCAGAATCACCTTTAAATCTCAACCCTACGAACTAATAGTGACCCCAATATTAACTTTTCAAAATTCTAGCTCCAGGCGATCACCCAAACCCAAATTTACACAATTTACACATTTCCAAAACCACCTTCTTATATCAACTATCAACCAAGTTTAGTGCTGTATGTATTTCAGATTTTCATTTTCATTGTAGTATGTATTTCAGATTTTTCTTAGCTCTTCAAATTTAATATAGTTTCAGTCCCTTGAAAACACACATAAACTTTACTATGTCAGTGAAAGTACATTCAACATATTTATTGACATTTAAGTTGGCATGTTCCTGCATATCACAGAACGAAATTATTCCTCCGGTATTACCAAAACCCTTCAGATTGAGAGAGCCTGCTGCCCATCACTAATTTAAACGAAACACTTAAATAATCCTGCCATAACAACCTAAACATAAAGCATTTTTATGACTCTGAACAAATACTTCGAAAACGTCTAAAGGAGCACACAAAAACCCAAACTACAAAAATCAATTTAATGAGTATTGTCAAACCAGGATTGAAGAATCATTCAAGAATTACACAAACCACAGAATTGTATAGCCAACCGTAAAGGGTGTCAAGTAAATGAAGAGTGATATGTTTGTAACGTTGAATTGCATTGCGTTGCGGTCATGTGCCCTCCAGAAACAGACATCACTCGTTGCGCCCCAGTAAATGGAAATGTGTTTAAGCTTTATTATACCCTCCACCATACTATGGAGGGTATATTAATTTTGTCATTCCGTTTGTAACTCCTCGAAATACTCACGTCAGACCCAACAAAGTATATATATTCTTGATCAGCGTAAAATTCTAAGACGATTTAGCCATGTCCGTCTGTCTGTCTGTGTGTCTGTCTGTCCGTCTGTCTGTCTGTCTGTCTGTCTGTCTGTTGTAATCACGCTATCTTTCGAACGAATTGAGATAGAAGGCTAAAATTTTGCACACATGTATATTTTTCCAGTAGGCAGGTTAAGTTCGTAAATGGGTCATGTAGGTCCAAGTTTTCATATAGCCCCCATATAACGGTACCTCTCGATATTCGGTATTTTGATGATTTTAGCGACATTATTCACCGGAATTGTTTCAAATTTGGCATTTGAAGTTCGTAATGGATACTACAGCCTAAGACAGAAAATTATCTGTGCAGGTCCACGTCTTCGTATAGCCCCCATATAACGGTACCCCCCGATATTCGGTATTTTGATGATTTTAGCGACATTATTTAACGGAACCGTTCCAAATTTGGTATTTGAAGTTCGTAAAAGATACTGCAGCAGAAAACAGAAAATGGACCATGTAGGTCCACGTCTTCGTATAGCCCCCATATACCGTACCCCCCGATATTCGGTATTTTGATGATTTTAGCGACATTATTTAACGGAACCGTTCCAAATTTGGTATTTGAAGTTCGTAATAGATACTGCAGCAGAAAACAGAAAATGGACCATGTAGGTCCAGGTCTTCGTATAGGCCCCATATACCGTACCCCCCGATATTCGGTATTTTGATGATTTTAGCGACATTATTTACCGGGATTGTTTTAAATTTCGCATTTGAAGTTCGTAATGGATACTTCAGCCCATGCCAGAAAATTGTCTGTGCAGGTCCACGTCTTGGTATAGCCCCCATATAACGGTACCCCCTATATTCGGTATTTTGATGATTTTAGCGACATTATTCACCGGAATTGTTTCAAATTTGGCATTTGAAGTTCGTAATGGATACTACAGCCTAAGACAGAAAATTATCTGTGCAGGTCCACGTCTTCGTATAGCCCCCATATAACGGTACCCCCCGATATTCGGTATTTTGATGATTTTAGCGACATTATTTAACGGAACCGTTCCAAATTTGGTATTTGAAGTTCGTAATAGATACTGCAGCAGAAAACAGAAAATGGACCATGTAGGTCCAGGTCTTCGTATAGGCCCCATATACCGTACCCCCCGATATTCGGTATTTTGATGATTTTAGCGACATTATTTACCGGGATTGTTTTAAATTTCGCATTTGAAGTTCGTAATGGATACTTCAGCCCATGCCAGAAAATTGTCTGTGCAGGTCCACGTCTTGGTATAGCCCCCATATAACGGTACCCCCTATATTCGGTATTTTGATGATTTTAGCTACATTATAAACAAATTTTTCTTCATGTTTCGCATTTAAATGTTGTAATAACTTATGACAAAAGTTGCCTATGCATGTATACGTCGTCGTATAGACATTCGGTATTTTTAAGACTTTAACAGAATTTTTAAAGGATTTTTTTTATTTTATTTTTTAATTTATTTATTTATTTTATTTTTTTTGGAAATTGCCAAATTTGTACCAAATGGTGGAGGGTATTAAAAGTTCGGCCCGGCCGAACTTACAGCTTTTTTTACTTGTTTACGTTTAGGTGGTTATAACTTTTTATTCTTTTTTTTTCTCTTTGGTTTTGTAAATTTGCTATGTTTCCAGATTCGAAGGGAAAACACACCAAAATCATGTTCATGTTTAAAAACCAACATAAATCGCCAAAAATAAAATCCCTTTTAAAATCGACAATAAAAATGTTAAAAGGACAGCTTTTAGAAAGCCTCCCAAGAAACCAAAAAAAAAAAAAAAAAAAAAAAACGGTGGCTGGCTAAGATACAAATACCAATATATGGGATATTCCGTAGAAGTTAACGTATAGTAATATGGTCAGGGTATTATGTCTTTGTGCATTTGTTTGTAATATAGGGAGGAAGCGAGATGGACCCATAGTACATTTTATTCATTCTCACATTCTGGTTCGATTTATGCATGTCCATCCGTTCATCTGCCTGTCTTTGTGTCTGCTCATGTATTTTTGTAAAGAAAGCACAGATCACATTTTCTTGCCCAATTGAGGTGAAATTCTCGACAATTCATTTGTTTATCCCAAGGTCATAGGGTTCGACCTTGAAATTGGAGCTAATCGTATAAAATTTAAAAATAGCTCCCATACCTAATGTGTTCAATTGATCCAAATAGTATGAAATTTCACACATACCTACAACCAAATTGAGAATGGGAAAAAGTAAGCAAAGGCTATAGTTGTGCAGGGCCGACTATGTTATACCCTACAACACTGCGATATGTTAGAAGCCCCCTTATGTCCTAATCAATATTGGAAAATTTCGCTTTTGAAATTAGGATTTTGAACAGGGACATTTGCCCAATATTTACGCACTCCGTCGTTGTTGTCCATTTTATAGCTAAATATAATCCAATGGCCATCCAAAATGTTAGAATTCTTCCCTGTCCTTAACTGTCTCCTCAGGCCTGTCGATTGGCTTCAATTGTGTGATCGGAAAAACATTTCTGTTTTTGGTTAATTTGAACCTAAATATTTTACAATCATCTCCAAAAGCAAGAAGCCCCTCCGCTTCTCTACGATATTTGGCTATATTCGTCAACGAAATCAGCATAAACCAGTAAAGAAAGTCCTAAAGTCGGGCGGGGCCGATTTTATGATACCCTACACCACTTTGCTAATTAAGTAGAGCTCCACATAACAATTAAAAGTTTTTATGGGAGAATTCAATCATACACGCTATGATTATAATTATAATTTAAAGTTCAAAGGACTAAATATGCCGAAACATTTGTATCTTTTAAATTCGGAATTGTATTGCCCATTTGGTGCACAATTAAGTTGAAATCGGATAAAGATATATATGGGAGCTATATCCAAATCTGAACCGATCTCGATAAAATTTGGCAAAGATATTTCTGAGCTGTATTTGATATATTTCCCTGAATATCGTTGTTACGGAGTGCATATTACGGTTGTGGGTAACAAATATAGCAAATCGGATGAATAATATATATGGAAGCTATAGCTATATCTGAACCGATCTTCACCAAAGTTGACATACTAGCTTCTAGACTCAATTCGGTCGTAAGTGTCAAATTCCATCCCATTTGGACAAATATTAGACATTTGGTGCACAATAAAAGGTAAATCGGACGAAGTTATATATGGGAGATATATCCAAATCTGAACCGATCTCGATAAAATTTAGCAAAGGTATTTCTGAGCTGCATTTGATATATTTCCCCAAATATTGTTGTTACAGAGTGCATATTACGGCGGCGGTGGACAAAAATAACAAATCGAATGAAAAATATATATGGGAGCTATACCTATATCTGAACCGATTTCGATCAAATTTGGCACACATATTTTCAGGCCGAATTTGGGTGTATATGCAAAATTCCATACAATTCGGGCTGATATTACACGTTTGGTGCACAATAAAAGGCAAATCGGACGAAGATATATATGGGAGCTATATCTAAATTTTGACCGATTATCTCCAATTTCAATAGGGTTCGTCCTTGAGCCAAACAAAAGATCTTTGCAAAATTTCATCTGGATCGGGTAATAAATGCGACCTGTACTTTGTTTACAAAAATACATGGACAGACGGACGGACGGACAGACGGACGGACGGACATGCATAAATCGACTCAGAATGTGATTCTATGCAGATCATCAAAAGGAACTATGGGTCTATCTCGTTTCCTTCTGCCTGTTACAAACAAATGCACAATGACATAATACCCTGACCACCTTGTGGTGTAGGGTATAAAAAGCCAAAAGTTTGCCTGTTGTGTATTTCGGATATCGTCTGTAAGTAATGTTGGTATTTTTTCACACAAAATTAGTGGTCTATTGTACCGGCTGTCCTAAACTCTTACTTTATGCGAGATTTCGCATTTCCCATGCTAACTTCCGCTTTGATTGGTCTATAATGGCGACCTGCAGAGCAACTGCAAAATCAGGAATTTTTTCAGTTTTTGGTCCATTTCAACCCCTAAAAATTATGCAATCATCTCCAAAATAAATAGGGTTCTGTTCTGACCCTATCCCCATTCTAAATTTCGTGAATATCGTATATAAAATTTGTAAAAATCGGTTGAGATATAGCTATAGCTCCCATATATATTGTCCATCCGATTTGTTAGTTTTGTCCTCCACAGCCGTAATACGCACTCCGTAACAACTATATTCGAGGAAATATATTAAATGTAGCTCAGCAATACCATTGCCAAATTTCATCGAGATCGGTTCAGCTTTGGATATAGCTCCCATTTATATATTAAGTCGCTTTCAAGATTATTGTGTACCAAATGGTTAGTATGGACCCGAATTGAATTTAAATGTGTCTAATTTTATGAAAATAGGTTCAGGTATATAGGAACCATGTATATGTTTCATCGGATTTTGTTTTTAAGTTCCTTTCATCTTTAAAATGGACTTCACAACAACAATTTATGGTGCCTGGTATCAGATACAGTTTAGAAATGCATCTGCAAAATTTTATAGAGATCGGTTTAGATTTGGATATAGCTCTCATATATATCTTCATCTGATTTCAGTTCAAATCGAACTTCTGGATTTCAAACTGGATAATCAAACCGGCTCTATTAAACAGAAATAACAGAGTAACTGACTGATTGACAATCAATGCCCTGACGAAACGGTTGAACCTATAATCTTGAAATAATGCGCGAGGCGTGTGAAAAGGTTGGGTTTTTGGAAATTCGTACTAAAAAGGTACCAAAAGGACTAAAATGTACTTAAATGTTAATACATTGTATTGAGCTGGAATTTCGAAATTTCGAATGGTAGGGATTGAGCTAAAAATTTGGGTAATAAATGTGCGAACCGTACTTAATAGAACTTAATTTGGAACAATTAGGAGGATTCGAGTGAACAGATGAACTTAATTTGGAACAATTAGGAGGATTAGAGTGAACAGATGAAATTGAAATTTTAAATTGGAGATCCCATTGTTGGTAGGCTTGTGATAAAGAGGTGGTTTTGGAAATGTGTACTACAAGTGTACGAAAAGTACTAAATATTTGGTACAATTTTCCTTAGGGTGTAAAGATTGTGCTTGTAATCGTAAAGTTGTTATTAGTGTCACTTGTCGAGTGTAGCCTAGACATATGAAGGTGGTTTCGGAAATGTGTACTATTATTGCACGAATAGTACTAAATGGTACTATATTTGGTATTGGGTAAAGGGATAGAGATAAAATTCCAAATTTTGATGTTTCGATATCTGATTTGGGATTTTGCGGTGTTTTGGAAATACGTCCTACATTTGTATGAAGAGTACAAAATGGTACAAAATTTTGTATTGGGAGATGGGATAGAGCTGAAAAATTTAATACTGAGGGCCCTGTGGTATCTGAGATTGAGATATGGAGGTGGTTTTGGAAATGTATACTCTAATTGCACGAAAAGTACTAAATGGTACTATATTTAGTATTGGGTGAAGGCATAGAGCAGAGATCCTGAGATTTGATATGGATGTCACTGTTGGTGTTAATGGTTAAGATGTGGAGATGATTCTGAAAAAGTCTACTCTATTTGTACGAAGAGTACTAAGTGGTACAAAATTTGGTATTGGGTGAGGGAATGGTGCTCAAGTCCTTAGATTTTAAATTGTGGTCTCTATTGGTGTCTGTGGTTAAGCTATGGAGGTGATTTTGGAAATGTGTTCTTTAATTGTGCGAAAAGTACTAAATGTTACTAAATTAGGTTTATGGATAAAAGAGTAGAGTTAACATTTAATATTTATGTCACTATTGGTGTCTGTGGTTGAGTGAAGGAGTTGGATATGGATATGTGTACAATAATTGTGCGAAATGTCCTAAGTGGTACTAAATTAGGTATTTGGTGAAGGTAAAGAGCTGAAATTCCAAAAATTTGATATTTAGGCCTCTCTTGATATTTGAGATTGAGATGTGGAGGTGGTTTTGGAAATGTGTACTATATTTGTACGAAAATTACTAAATGGTACTAAATTTATTATTGGATGAATGGATGGACTGGAATCCTCAAATTTGATATAACTGTCACTTTTGGTGCATGTGGTTAATATGCAATGAGTCCTACATTATAAAGGTAGGAAATGAAATAAATGGAAATGAGTCCTACATTATAAATGGTACTAAATTTGGTATAGCGAGAAGGAATTGAGCTGGATTTCCAGGAATGAAGAAATAGAGCTGATATCCTGAAATTTGACATAATGTTACTACATTACATTCTGAAGACCTTTTCGTGTAAAAGTTAAATATGTTCCTATTATTCTTTCCGAAAAAGGAAAAATTTGAATTTCATATGAAACCTTGAAGTTTTGATTTTAAAAACATTGTCCAATTAATCAAATCGTGCATTTTGAGTACTAAAAAACCTAATACGAACTCTTGGAACGAATCTTAAATTTTAAGGTGGTCCGCCATAAAGTAAGTAGTTAGAAAGGAGACCTATTTGGTAGAGGAAATTAGAAGTAATATCACAGTGCATGTAATTGCATTTGTCGATATTAGATATGCATTCAAGTTATGCATCACAGTCTGAAGAACATGCCGAGCCTACAGAACAACCATTTTCGATCGGTCCCAACGCCACACTCACCCGCCCCTGCCGACCGAGGGGGCCACCTCCCAATTACGTAGGGAGCGCGTACACCCCATAGTCCGAACTATGGAGGGTTAGTGCGTTAGGGAAACCAGCTACAGTTATACATCAGCCGGTTGTTTAAATTCACAAATAAAGACAACACACAGGAAATAAAACAACATATAACAGATAAGAGTAGAGAATCTGGCAACTACTTGCTTTAATACTAAAGATGTAAAATAGTGTGTTTAATGACATGCAAAGGGTCTGTCAATGATATCTTGTTATATAATTTGTTGTAGATATCACATAAAGACCTCATAGGATTATAAGATTCATAATTGGATTTAGCCAAGCAAAGTTTAAGTGGTACGTAATTTCGAGTATTACGAGCAGGAATATTAAAATTTAATTCACCGGTTAAAAACTGTGAATCGATTTCGCCACGCAAAAGTTTTATAATAAATAAAGCTCTTAACATTAAACGTCTCTTTTCCAGTGTCGGAAGATCAATTAGTTTTAGGCGATTCTCATATGGTGGAAGTGTATCATTTATATCCCATCCTAATCCTCTGAGAGCAAATAAAAGAAATTGGGTTTGTACTGATTCCAATTTAGCAGAATATGTTTTGTAAAAAGGACTCCACAATACGCAACCGTATTCTAAAGTGGGCCGAACCAAACTAATAAATAAACGCTTAGTCACATAAGGATCGTCAAATTCTTTTGACCATCTTTTTATAAAACCCAGCAATGACTTGGCTTTATTTACACATGAATCAATATGCAAATTAAAACGCAATTTATTGTCTAAAATTATACCAAGATCAACGAATGAGTCTACATTGTCCAATTTGTAAGAACCAATGAGGTAATCACTTTTAAAAGGTTGTGTTCTAAACAAAGACAGTTTTTTACATTTCTTGAGATTTAGCGTCATACCATTAACACTGCACCAATTAACAAGGCAGTAGATATCATGTTGCAAGTTAAGGGAACTAATGTGAGAGTCCATATTACAAAAAAGTTTGACATCATCAGCAAACATTAGGATCTTAGAGTAACGTATAACCGTTGGAAGGTCATTTAGATACAATACAAAAAGTAGAGGACCTAAATGGCTACCCTGGGGGACACCAGAGTACACAGTTATCTGTTTAGAAAGAACATTATTGAAAGAAACTCTCTGTGTACGCCCTTGCAAATAAGATGATATCCATGATAAAAATAATGTTGCGAAACCCATTTTGTCAAGTTTATGTAATAATAATAAGTGATCCACTTTGTCAAAAGCCTTACTGAAATCAGTATATATAATATCAGTTTGGCATTTTATTGAAAACCCCCTGTGTACATAACATATAAGTTCTAATAAATTAGTTACAGTTGGCCTACCCTTTACAAATCCATGTTGGTAAGGCGATATTATAGACTAAACAAAGTGCGTTAGTCTATGCGAGACTAAAAACTCAAACAATTTCGGTATTGCACTTAATTTTGCAATACCCCTATAATTTTCGACGACACTTCTATTATCAGCTTTATGCAAAGGAATAATAAAACTAGATCGCCATACTTGAGGAAAATAACCAGATGTCAAAGAATAATTAAATATAGTGGTTAGAGGTAAATAAAGCTCATATGCGTATGAAATGTAAGCAGGTACTCCATCAGGACCAGGGGAATTACTACTTTTTAACGATAGAAGACCATTTAAAACCTCCTCCTCAGACAGAATAATTTGGGGGAAATAATTTAATCTACTAATATTATAAGCATAATTGTCATTATGATTGGATGAAGGCTTAGAGTAAGTATTTTGAAAAAAGTCAGCAAACAAATTTGCTATTTCAAGGTGGTCCCCTGATTCCCTGCAACCAAGTTTCATGCTACTAGGAAATTCGCGGACTTTACGTTTTGAATTTACAAATTTATAAAAACTTTTAGGACTCTTCTGAAAGTTATTTTTCATTTTTCTTAAATAAATCGAATAAGACTTTAAATTTTCAATGTTATATTTACTTCGAGCTTGTGAATATTTTGTATAATTTAAAGTGGTATTACATTCTTTAAATTTTTTAAATAACCTACTTTTTATGTTGCGCAAGCGCCTAAGATGTGGGGTAAACCAAACTGGTCCTGAGTCAGGATAGAACTTCAATAATGGAACTGATATAGTTAACGCATTTTTAAGTACGATATAAAAATTTGAAATTTGCAATTCAATGCCACCTTCATGAGACCAACTTGAATTGGACAATATAGAACGAAGGAGATTAATATTAGTCTTAGTCGATTAAATTTTTTTAGTTTCAAAAAAATAAAAGGTGTTTTAGGTTTGTGCCAAACAACGACTTTTTTTTCGAAATTCAAAAAAGGCAGTAATATTCTAAAATATAAAAAATACATATAAAATAGTATTTGCATTTTTTTTTTCGGAATAAAAGTGGATAACTTATCACATATTTATACCCTACAACACTTTGTGTTGGGGGTATTATAAGTTTGATCGGGCCAAAAATTATGTAACACCTCGAAATATTAATTTCCCACATAGGAAAGCATATATGGATCTTCCTATTTCGCCAATCTCCGTCCGTCCGTCTGTCCGTCTGTCCATGTTAATTTGTAATCACTCTACAGGTCGCAATTATGGCCCGATCTTCACGAAATTTAGAATGGAGGTGGGGCTTGGGTCAGAATAGAACCCTATTTCATTTGGAGATTATCGCATACTATTTAGGGGTTGAAATGGACCAAAAACTGAAAAAATACTGATTTTGCAGTTGCTCTACAGGTCGTGCTTAGGGCTGGGCAGAAGCCTTCCAATTTTGATGGTCGTCGGGTAATATTTAGTGGGTGAAACAGACCATTATATTTGTGTTAAATAAAAGTCAAAATTTCCATTAAACCGCGAATATTTTTAATCCCGGCGAAATCACAAATAGACGAACAGGTTAATTCTGACCATTACGTAGATGCCGATAGTAAATATATCGGATATATATAGCGAAATATATACAATGTGTATATACAAAGGAAGGGGATGTTAGTTAGAATGCTTATATCTCAAGAATGGCTGGACCGATTTTGACAAATTTTGTCAATTCAGAATGCCCTCTTGGCATAAAAGAATAAAATCTAAAAAAACCACATAAAAAGATTCCTATAATCATGATCATATAGATTTTGTAGTATTTTGTGACATTTTTTATTTTTTCATATTTTTTATCGCATGCGATTTTTTTAATTTGACTTAAAATATTGAAGTGTACATTTTGTGATATTTTTTCACCTTACAACACAGGTTAGGATTATTATATACAGATTTCAATTATCGTCCGATCCTCACGAAAAGGGTAGGGTTGGGCTCAGAAGGGCTAGGCCTATTGTTTTTAAAAATGTCCGCAATATATTGAAATGGACCAGCAACTGAAAATGTTCCTGGTTTTGCAGCCGTTATAAAGGTCACAAATAGAAACCAGAGGACACGAAATCTCACATGAAGTTAGAATTTAAGACAGTGGGCAGAATGGACCACTACTTTTGTGTGAAAAAATACCAACATTAATTGCAGGCAATATCCGAAATACACAATAGGCAAACTTCTGGTTTTTTAGGCTGATTTCGTTGACTAATATAGCCAAATATCGTAGACAAGCAAATCAATAGATGAGTCTAAATTTGGAGACACAGAAGGGCCTCCTCTTTTGGAGATGATCGCAAAATATTTAGGGGTTCAAATGAACCAATAACAGAAAAAAAATCCTGATCACACAATTGAAGCCAATCGACACGCCTGAGAAGATGGTTAAGCACAGGGAAGAATTCTGGCATTTTGGATGACCATTGGATTATATTTAGCCGTAAAATGAACCACAAAAACTAACAGCACGACGGAGTGCATAAATATTGGGAAAATGTCCCTGGTCAAAATGCTAAGGGTAATATCTGGGCAGTGCTCCGTGACATAATTTCAAAAGCGAAATTTTCCAAAATGGATTTGGACATAAGGGGGCTTCTAACATATTGTAGTGTTGTAGGGTATCACATTGTCGGCCCCGCACGACTATAGCCTTTGCTTACTTGTTTTTATGATGTGTACATTACATATTATGGAATATCCCATATTCACAAAACTATTAAAAGACAGATAACTCGTAAATTCAAGTTAAATATTAATCCCTTAACATGAAAACAATAATATAAACCGAAATTATAGTTTTGTTTGGCGTTACTACATTCACAAATACAACATAAACGAAAACATAAACTAAATGAATTAAAAGCAACAAGTGTTGTAAAAATGAAAATCATTTCACAAATCTCATACACAGACATACACCCATTTGTAGGCCAACCAAATGGACGAGACTACCTTTCTGCCAGCCACGTCGTTGCATAAACTACTTGTGGTGAAAATCTTTTCACCAGGTCACTCCAGGAACTCCAAACACTATTTGATTAAGGCCAACCACTTGAACTTATTCACTCTCCGAACGAAGACATTCGTTTCGTTGGGTTGTGAACATGAAAAATAAGGTTATGTTTCGTAGTTTCTTTTTAATCACAATCATTCTTTTTGGCAGATGACAACAAAATTGGTTAACATGTTGCCAGACATCGAAGGGCAGCATATCCATGAAAAAAAATAAACACAAAAAAGTCCAAAATCAATTTTTGTTAACAGATGTCCGGCAGTTTATCATATTAACTTGTTCAAATTTACAATAATTTCTTTAGACATTCTTTTGAGATGCTCTCGCAGTAAACATTGTCGGGTGGCATGGTGTTGTTGGTGGTCATGCAATATCACCGCTACAAAAAAGCTTGCAACACGCTTAAGTCACCCCGAAAAAAAAAATAATTTGCAAAGAAAGTCAGTTAAAGCTTCTGTTATTAATGTTTTTTGTGTAAATTCGAAATTGATTTTTTACAGCTAAAATTAATTGTTTTTGACAACGAATTTATCTTTTTTTCGAAATTGGTTTGCCAACAACAAGATATGAATATATGCAAAATACGATAAAGGATTGCAATTGATCTCCATTGAAATATTCATAGTCTGACCTGAAAACAAATTACTTGTGACAGGAAATTTTAAATAGTGGTAGTATGCGCAGATAGGAAGGAATATTTTTGGAACACTTGATATAGAAGTTTGAAGGAAATCGAACACTCATTTCACATTTTATGAGACTTACTATTATTCATGACTGTTAAAAAATTTAGAATTTTTTTGAAGTTCGATTTTTGGCACTTCAACAAAAACAGATGATCCCTTTGATTTCTTCGAGATATTCGGTTTTTTAAACGTGATTTGTGTTTTGTTGGGAGATGCCAGAACGCTTCGACCGATTTATCTATCCGACTTCCTGTATGTTGTAATCACGCTATCTTTCAAAAAAATTGAGATCGAAGGCTAAATTCTGGACACATGTACATTTTGGCTGGGGGCAAGTTAAATGGGCCATGTTGGACCACGTTTTCATATAGCACCCATATAATGGTACCCCCCAATATTCGGTATTTGTATGATTTTAGTGATATTTTTACCGGAATTGTTTGAAATTTCGTATCTAAAGTTCAAAATGGGTTCTACAGCCTATAATAAATATATAGCTCGTATAGCTCCCATATAACGATACCTCCCTATATTCGGTATTTTGATGATTTTGGTGGCATTATTCAAGGGAATTGTTTTAAATTTCGTATATGAAGCTCGGAATCGGTACTACAGCCTATGACAAAAAATTATTATGAAGAACCACGTCTTCGTATATTCCCCATATAAGGGGTTTCATTTAAGTGGTACTTTTCTACGGACTTTTTTTTTGTTTTTGGATAACACACCGAACTTATCAGCTTCTTTCTTGCTTTTCTTATACCCTCCACCATAAATAGTGTATGGATATTTTATGTTCGTTATTCCTGTTTGTAAATCATCGAAATAATAATTTTAGACCTATATTCTTGATCAGCGTAAAATTCTAAGAAGATTTAGCCATGTCCGGCAATCACCCTAGAGTCAAAACGAATTAAGATTGGAGGTTAATATTTTGCATAGATCAGTATTTTGTCTGCAGGCAGGTCAGGGGTACCATCAAATTCGGTATTTTGATGATTATATTCGGTATTCGGTATTTTGATGATTATAGTCAAGTTTTTCAATGAAATTTTCTGAAATTTTACACAAGGAGTTCCTTACGAATTTGAAGTTCGGAATCGGTATAACAGTTTTCATTCAGACGGTATTTTTGGTTGATTTTTTTATACCCTCCACATAGTATGGAGGGTATATTAAGTTCGTCATTCCGTTTGTAACTCATCAAAATAATAATTTTAGAACCAACAAAGTATATATATTATTGATCAGCGTAAAATTCTAAGACGATTTAGCCCTGCCCGTCCGTCTGTCCACCCGTCCGTCTGTCCATCTGTTGTAATCACGCTACAGTCAAAACGAATAAAGATAGGAAGCTAAAATTTTGCACAGAGCTGTCTTTTGTCTGCAGGCAGGTCAAGTTCGAAGATGAACTATATCGCTCCACGATATCGTATAGCCCCCATATAACGGTACCTCCCAATATTCTGTATTTTGATGATTTTAGTAAAATTTTTCAATGGAATTGTCTGAAATTCCACACAAAGAGTTCCTTGTGGGTATTTTACCCCAGGCAAGATAATTGTCTATAGTGGTCCATGATGTCGTAATGCCCCCATATTACGGTACCTTGGATATTCGGTATTTTGACGATTTTAACCATACTTCTCAATGGAAATTCCGCACAAGAAGTTCATTGTGAGTACTTTTCAGACGTAGATTTGTCTGTATAGGTCAAAAATATTGTATATCACCCCAATATATCGGCACCTTACGATGTTCGGTATTTTTAAGATTTTAACAAAGTTTTTAATGGATTTCATTTTTTTGAAAATTTCCTAATTCGTTCCAAATGGTGGAGGGTATTCAAAGTTCGGCCCTGCTGTTTTTTCACTTGTTTTTTTTTTTGAAAATTTTAGAGAGAATATAGGGGCTATATTCAACAGAAATATCATAAAGTTGGTTTTTGGTATCAACTTTTAAGTCAGTAAATTATCTATTCAGGGCCACGTTTCCATATTGCTCAATATGTTCAATATCAAGTTTACTCTGATATTCATTCAAAATATATTCTTATAGATTTCAATACTGTAGCTCTTATATTTCTTTAAAATTAATAAACAAACGAAAAACAAATAAGTAGTTATTTGTAGTTACAATAGTCTTGTTAAATGGGTAAGTGATCTGATTTACATTGAGTTTTTTCTGTCGCGTATCTGTCGGCAAAGAGACTGTTAATTCCTAACTTGTTTTATACTGTGGTATTAATGCATTTACATTTATTCTTATGTATGTATTTGTATATGTATTCATAACTCCTATATATGCTATTTGAGCAGAAGGCTGATCATCATAAAAGGTGTTTCACATTATGCACGAAATAGCACCATATATCCGTAGTTGATAATGAATTACGAAAAAATACTGCGCTATGTAATTAATCGAAAAATCCGAAGAAAACAGAAACGGTAAACAATCACTGAGCAAAGTACATAATGAATATGATGGCAATTCTTTGTGTTTTCCCTCTACTTGGCATAAATTAAATAAATTCAGACATATTTACCATTTTTAAATAAAAGGGCGCCTTTTTGTTGTTAATATGAGTTGAGCGGTGGCGCCACGGATTGTTTGTCGAAACACACCATCCACAAAAAAAAACTCATATTTTAAAAGGGTTCTTCGGCACTTATCCTTTGTTACGCAGCCTGATTGTAGGTGTTAACCGAATGGACACAAATCATATAATACGAATAAAATGAAGGGACCACAATCCTTAAATGTGGGCTTTAAAACAAAAGTTTTTTTTTCTTTTTTTTTTTTTGAAAACCATATTGGAGGGTATATTAAGTTTGTCAATACGTGTGTAACATCTCCAACAATTAAATTGCCAGTTCGACTTCAAAACTTTATTTTTTTTTATAAAAGTATAAAGAAAACAATACACAGTGCAACACAAAAAATAAACAAAATAAAATCAATACAGGGAGAATCCAGTCGATTATACAATTATACAAGTGGGATCAAAAATAGAAGACAGTCATTAATCCATATAACTTTTTGATATACGGTGGTGACTTAAAGTTAAATTTAATGAAGAAAATATTTTTGTTGCAATTTTTTGAACTAACTCACAAAAGTACAGCTTTGGGGTCAAACATAAAAGAATTCGGGCGTTTGAGAAAGATCTAAGATCTTAAGACAAATATGTTTGTAGAATATCTTAAGTAGCTTTGATCCAGTTTAAAAGAAGTTATTAACAATATTAACAAGTAAAAAACCAGTAAGGAAAGCTCAAAAGTCGGGCGGGGCCGACTATATGATACCCTACACCACTATGCATAATTAGGAGAGCTCTCGTAAAAAGGTTTATACAGGGCATTTCAGAGCTGTATGAGATATTTGGTACAAAATCAAAATCTACCTAATTCTATCGTGCATTTTACGAACTATAGCTATCTCTGAACCGGGTTTCTCCAAATTTGACGTATAAGCTTCTAGACTGAATTCGGTCTTATGTACAAAAATTCATGCCATTTGGGCTGATATTGGCCATTTGATGCACAATTAACACGAAATCGGATGAAGATATATATGGGAGGCATATCCAAATCGGAACAGATTTTAATAAAATTAAAATCAACTATTTTTGGGCTTTATCTGATATCTGGTACCAAATATCATTCCTGTGGATTGCATATTACGAATGTGAGGGACTTAAAGACCAAATCGGATGAAAGATATATATGGGAGCTATAGCTATATCTGAACCGATTTTTACTAAAATTGGTGTACTTGCTTCTAAGCTGGTTTCTGTCGGATTTGCCAAAATTGATGCTATTACGGCCATTTGGTGGTCAATCACCAGAAATCGGATGAAGATATATATGGGAGCTATATCCAAATCTGAACCGATTTCGATAAAATTTAAAACAGCTATTCCTGTGCTCCATCTAATACCTGGTACCAAATATCACGGTTGTGGAGTGAATATTACGAATGTAAGGGACTAAAACACTAAATCGGATGAAACATATATATGGTTGCTATATCTATATCTGAACCGATTTTCACTAAATTTGATATACTTGCTTCTAGGCTGAATTTGGTCCGATGTACTAAAATTCAGTCCATTTGGACTTATATCGGCCATTTGGTGCACAATTAACCCGAAATCGGATGAAGATATATATGGGAGCTATATCCAAATCTGAACCGATTTCGATCAAATTACGAACAGCTATTTCTGGGCTGTATCTTATATCTAGCACCAAATATCATTCGTGTGGAGTGCATATTACGAATGTGAGAGGCTTAAACACCAAATCGGATAAAACATATATATGGGAGCTATATCCAAATCTGAACCGATTTTCTCCAAAATTGTTGTATTTGCCTTAAAGCTAATCTCGGTCACATGTGCCAAAATTCGGGCCATTTGGGCTGATATTGGTCATTTGGTGGTCAATTAACCCGAAATCGGATGAAGATATATATGGAAGCTATATCCAAATCTGAACCGATTACGATAAAATTTAAAACAGCTATTTCTGTGCTCCATCTAATACCTGGTACCAAATATTACGGTTGTGGAGTGCATAGTAGGAATGTGAGGGACTTAAAGATCAAATCGGATGAAAGATATATATGGGAGCTATAGCTATATCTGAACCGATTTTCACTACATTTGATATTCTTGCTTCTAGGCTGATTTTGGTCCGATGTACTAAAATGCAGTCCATTTGGGCTGATATTGGTCATTTGGTGGTCAATTAACCCGAAATCGGATGAAGATATATATGGGAGCTATATCCAAATCTGAACCGATTTCGATAAAATTTAAAACAGCTATTTCTGTGCTCCATCTAATACCTGGTACCAAATATCACGGTTGTGGAGTGCATAGTAGGAATGTGAGGGACTTAAAGATCAAATCGGATGAAAGATATATATGGGAGCTATAGCTATATCTGAACCGATTTTCTCCAAATTTGATATACTTGCTTCTAGGCCGAACTCGGTTGGGTGTGCCAAAATTCAGGTAATTTGGACTGATAGTGGACATTTGGTGCTCATTTAACCCGAAATCGGATGAAGATATATATGGGAGCTATATCTAAATTTGATCCGATTCTCACCAATTTCAATAGGGTTCGTCCTTGAGCCAAAAAAATATTGTTTGGAAAATTTCATCTCAATCGGATAATAAATGCGACCTGCATTTTGTTCACAAGAATACATGGACAGACGGACGGACGGAAGGACGGACGGACGGACGGACGGACGGACGGACGGACGGACGGACAGACGGACGGACATGCATAAATCGACTCAGAAAGTGATTCTATGAAGGTTCTCAAAAGTAACTATGGGTCTATCTCGTTTCCTTCTCCATGTTACAAACAAATGCACAAAGACATAATACCCTTACCACTATGTGGTGTAGGGTATAAACATTAAGTTCGGCCGGGCCAAACTTTTAATACCCTCCACCTTAGGGTAAAAGAAACATTAGAAGAAATGTGGCAAAAACCATTAAAATGCCGAATATCGGGAGGTACCGTTATATGGGGGCTACACCAAAACGTGGACCTATAATTACAATGTTTCGCCACACGAACTAGGACCCATTATGACCCACCAATACCAATTTTTAGACAAATCAGTGCAAAAATGTTGCAAAAACCATCAAAATACCGAATATCGGCAGGTACCGTTATATGGGGGCTATACCAAATCATGGACCCATACATTCAATGTTTCGCCATCGGAGCTGGAACCCATTATGACCTACAAATATCAAATTTCAGACAAATCCGTGAAAAAATATGGTAAAAATCATCAAATTACCGAATATCAGGAGGTACCGTTATATGGGGGCTATACCACAACGTGGAACTATACATGCAATGTTTTGCCACACGCTCAGGGATCCGTTATGACCTACAAATACCAATTTTCAGACAAATCCGTGAAAAAATGTGGCATAAATCATCAAATACCGAATATTGGGAGGTACCGTTATATGGGGACAGAACGTGGACCGATATATCTCATTTTCAATACCAACCATCCTAGACACAATGCAAAATGCTCTGCAGAAATTTTGGCAGTCTACGTCAAATAATGTGGCAGACAGACAGACGACATCGTTAAATCGACTAAGAATTTTATGCTGATTATGAATAGATATACTTTATGGGGTCTAAGACGAATATTTAAGGATGTTACAAACGGAATGACAAAGTTAATATACCCTCCTTTCCAAGGTGGTGGGTATAAAAAGGGGTGGGGGATATACTATTCCGTGAACCCACATATATAGACAATTCTCTTCCAGGGCGTAAAGTACTCAGAAGGAACTATTTGCGTGGAAGTTCAGAGAATTCCATTTAAAAATTAGCTACATCATCAAAATACCGAATATCGGTAGGGTTATATAGGGAATATTCGATATCGTGGACCTATAAAGACAATTCTCCTCCATGAGGCAAAGTACACAGAATGAACTCCTTGTGTGGATTTTCAGACAGTTTCATTGAAAAATGTGTCTAAAAGCATCAAAATGCCGAATAGCGGGAGGTACCGTTATATGAGGATATTCGATGCCGTGGACCTATATAGACAATTCTCTTCCAGGGGGTACAGTACAGAGAAGGATCTCCCTGTGTGGATTTTCAGACAATTCCATTAAAAATGTGGCTAAAATCATTAAAATACTGAATATCGGGGAATACCGCTATTTGGGGCAAAAATCACTCTCTGTTGTTTTGTCTGATTTACTTTGTAAATATCAATAAGTCAACCTCTATAGTTAAATACCATATATCGAACATTGTTGTGTAGGGTATATTTCTGTTGCAACCAACCTTGGATCTTTTCGACTGACCCATAATAACGACGCCTTTTTTATGTTAACACATTTTTGGTTTTTTATCCACTATTTGATTTCATCCTTTTTATCCCTTTCACAAATCCTTTGGGCCGAAAACACTTGACAGTATTTAATTTTTGGTTGAGGCCAAACAAAACGAAATTAAAAAGAAAAAAAACGAATTTCAAATGAAGTGGTTGAACGGCGGCTGAATATAATTTAAGGTTTGTCTGGTCACAAAAGAAGAACAAGAAAAAGATACATGTTTAACATTTAACTGCATTCTTGTTAACCTCATTTGGTGCATACATACATCCACACACATACACAAATGTGACTGGAGTGTGATTAGCGGCTGATGATTGCTGTGCCATTGGCCATAGGGGGAGCATTAATGGTCAAACCCTTTTGTTAAGTACCGTTTTAAATCAAAGAGAAATGTTTTTGTTGCCTTTTGTTCGAATGACTTGTGTGGTTAGGTTGGCTAAGGTGGAAGGAAGGCTTTGTGTTGTGGGCAAGGCGATGATTTTGAGTGAGTGTTTGCTCACTTTGCTATTGCCACCTGCCAAATGATTAATCATTTTGTTAAATATTAGGTTTGTTGTTGTTTTGTAAAAAAAAAAAAAAACGGGGCAACATTGTTCTTCGCTGGTATGAACAACTCTGATGGATGGATGGATCATCATTGTCAAAAATGAAACTTCATCATTTATTGTTGTTTCGTTTTTTTTTTTTTGCTGGTCTTCGATGGTGTTCCAGCAATTCGTTAACTCTTTGAATTGTTTGCCGACAGTGCCCTACCAGCACCTATCCTCACATAAGACCAAGCAAACAAAATCTGTACGTGTGCTAGTGTGCGTGTTGTGGTTTAACACCTTTTTATCCCTTGTATCTATCTATTTAAGAACATTTATGTTCGTCATGAAATCTCTGTTCAGTTTCTAGTCCAATCCATTGAGAATTTCCTCCAAAGCCCTTTCCAACAGTTTCTGTTGTGATTGATATTCCGTTTTGACCGAGATGTTCACCTGAAACATATTAACACCATCAATGATAAATGCCAATAGCGTTGTTGTTACCATTTTGGTGGTGGTGGCATGTGTGTGTTTTGTGTTTTTGGTTTGATGCAGAATTATCGGAAAGTTATCCGCCTTTTTGTGTCATTTAGAGAACACAAAACATAAGCAATTTCACCAAAAGCTCATCAATTATTGTCTTTTATTGTGGCACAAAATATTTGTACAGATTTACGCAGCAGCACAGTGATCAGGGAAGGAAAAATACTGCAAGTTAATGTTAAAATCTGAGATGGAAATTTACAGTCGGTTTTGTCGCTTAATGTATACTCTCAGCCAACAACTTACCCATTTGTGAAATTGGTACCAAAATAACTGGGCCTATAAATTCCACATTTACATCAGATTTCTGGTATAGAGAAGTTTTTAGATATACCGAACTCTTAATACCCTCCACCATTTGGAACGAATTAGAAAATTTTCAAAAAAATAAAATCCATTAAAAATTATTTAAAAATCTTTAAAATATCTAATATAGGAAGGTGCCGATATATGGGGGATATACGATATTGTGAACCTATAAAGATAAATCTATGTCTGCGTGTAAAGTACTCACAAGGAAGTCCTTGTGTGGATTTTCAGATCATTCAATTGGAAAAAGTCTCTAAAATCATCAAAATACCGAATATCGCTAACCTATATAGAGAATTCTCTGTGGGGGGTAAAGTGCTCACAAAGAACCCCTTGTGTACAAAGAACCCCTTGTGACCATTCCGTTGAAAAATATGGCTAAAAAACATCAAAAAACTAATATCGGGGGTACCGTTATATGAGGGCTATACGATATCGTGGACGTATATAGATAATTCTCTGCCGAGGTATAAAGTACCCGCAAGAAACTCCTTGTGTCTATTTTGAGACAATTCCGATGAAAAATGTGGGTAAAACCATAAAAATACCGAATATCGGGGGGTACCGTTATATGGGGGATATACGATATCGTGGACCTGTATAGACAATTCTCTCTCAGGGGGTGAAGTACTCACAAGGAACTACTTATGTGGGTTTTAAGACAATTCCATTGAAAAGTGTGGCTAACATCATCAAAATACCGAATATCGGGGGGTACAGTTTTATGGGGGATATACAATATATATATAGATAATTCTCTGTCGAGGTATATATATAGATAATTCTCTGTCGAGGTATAAAGTACCCACAAGCAACTCATTGTGTGGATTTTCAGACAATTCCGTAGAAAAATGTGGGTAAAATCATCGAAATACCGAATATCGGGAGTACCGTTATATGGGGGATATATGATATCGTGGACCGATATAGCCCATCTTCGAACTTGACCTGCCTGCAGACAAAAGAAAGATCTGTGCAAAATTTTAGCTTCCTATCTTAATTCGTTTAGACTGTAGCGTGATTACAACAGACGGACGGACGGACAGGGCTAAATCGTCTTAGAATTTTACGCTGATCAAGAATATATATACTTTGTTGGGTTTAAAATGAATATTTCGATGAGTTACAAACGGAATGACGAACTTCATATACCCTCCATACTTTTTTTGGTGGAGGGTATAAAAATGAAATAAGTGCGAAATAGGATGTTAACTGACATCTACCTTTCAACTCCAGGGCCTACATCGTAGTTCAGCTGGAAGACATTTAAACAAACAAAAATGACCGAAAAAGCCTTATGGGGCTCATTTCAAAGCGTGGTCCTACTTCTTTCATGTGACAATAATCCGTCCAATGAAAGCTCAAAATGCTAAATTTCTTGGGAGTACAATCAGTAAATACCGAATAAAAAGGGTGGAAAATAGTAGAGCGAATGTAAGAAAAGGATTTCGCTCCTTCACAAACATTCAATATATGGGGGCTACGATATCGTGGACCGATCTAGCCCGTCTTCGAACTTGACCTCAGACCAAAGACTGAGCTGTGCAAAATTTTAGCTTTCTATCATAATTTGTTTTGACTCTACCGTTGTTACAACAGACGGAAGAACAGGGCCAAATCGTCTTTGAATTTTATGCTGATCAAGAATATATATACTTTGTTAGATCTAAAATTATTATTTTGATGAGGGAGTGGAAAGATTTCATCTTCATTTTACGTTAGTAAAAATTTTGAGATGTGTGAAATTTGGAGAAAATCGGATGCTTATTTCGTATCTTGTGAGCATTTTAGCTTTTCAAAATATCCAAAATTTTTAGGGGTGGCACCAGTAGGAATGGTCCGATATATCTCATTTTTAAACCAGATCTTGTATTTGTAGAAATATTAGATTGTGTGAAATTCGGATCTTTATTTTGGACTTTTTCTTGACATTTATAGTTTTTCGAAATTTTGTACCTTCGTGGCGAAGATACCAGCAGGTCATGTCCAATATTCCATCTTCAAGTCAGATTTTTTGTTGGTAAAAATATTGAAATGTGCCTAGTTTGAAAGGAATCAGATGCATTCTTCGCGTTTTATGAGCTTCATGGTTATTAAAAATTTTCACTTGTTGTGGGGGAAGTTCCAGAAGAAGTGGGTGGATATATCCCACTTTACATTAGATCTTTCGTTATCAAAAATGTTGGGATGTGTGAAATTTGAAGAGAATCTGATGGTAATTCCCAATTTTATAGGAGATATAATTATTCAAAATGTTGACCCTTT
The DNA here is from genome assembly GCF_030504385.1 of Musca domestica. Taxonomy (NCBI): domain Eukaryota; kingdom Metazoa; phylum Arthropoda; class Insecta; order Diptera; family Muscidae; genus Musca; species Musca domestica. The sequence continues at coordinate 19,842,687 of NW_026712299.1, forward strand.
GTGGGGTAGGTATCAGAAAGAGTAGGCACTTTTTCGCACATGAGATAGGACTGATAAAAAATTATCTTGTTCTATAAGTTTAATTATTTTCTGTGAAAATTTTGAACTTTCGGTCCAAATTTAGATATAGCTCTCATATATATCTTCGTCCGATTTACCTTTTATTGTGCACCAAACGTGTAATATCAGCCCGAATTGTATGGAATTTTGCATATACAACCAAATTAGGCCTTAAAATAAGTATGCCAAATTTGATCGAAATCGGTTCAGATATAGCTATAGCTCCTATATATATTGTACATCCGATTTGTTATTTTTGTCCTCAGTAGCCCTAGTACAACAACAACAATATTTGGGGAAATATATCAAATGCAGCTCAGAAATACCTTTGCTAAATTTTATCGAGATCGGTTCAGAATTGGATAAAGCTCCCATATATAACTTCGTCCGATTTACCTTTTATTGTGCACTAAACGTCTAATATTTGTCTAAATGGGATGGAATTTGGCACTTACGACCGAATTGAGTCTAGAAGCTAGTATGTCAAATTTGGTGAAGATCGCTTCAGATATAGCTATAGCTCCATATATATTATTCATCCGATTAGTTATATTTGTTACCCACAGCCGTAATATGCACTCCGTAACAACGATATTCAGGGAAATATATCAAATACAGCTCAGAAATATCTTTTCCGAATTTTATGGAGATCGGTTCAGATTTGCATATAGCTCCCATATATATCTTTATCCGATTTTAAATTATTTGTGCACCAAATAGGCAATACACGTCCGAATTTAAAAGATACAAATGCCTCGGCATATTTAGTCCTTTGAACTTTAAATTATACTTATATTCATGGGTTGTATGATTGAATTCTCCCATAAAGCTGATACTAGCAAAGTGGTGTAGGGCATCATAAAGCCGGTCCCGCCCGACTTTAAGACTTTCTTTACTGGTTTTATGTTACATTTTGTGGTATATTTTTATTGCACGAAATTATTTCAATTTGATTTTAAATATTGAATTTGAAGTATTACGAAATTTTTCATAAGGGTTGGGTTAGGGTCAGAATAGAAAAATAATTTTTTTTTGAAGATGTTCGAGAAACATTTAGGTTTTGAAATCGATCAAGATCTAAAAATGATTTTGATTTTACAGTCGATTGATCTTTAATTTTGATCTATAGATCCCAGAATAATCGACACAGAATTTCGCATGAAGTTAGAGTTTAGGACAGGACAGAGGCCTAGAATTTTGGATGGCCATCGATAATATTTGGCGGCGAAAATGGACATCAAATTTTGTATGAAATTGTTTTGAGTACCTATCAGAACGTGAGAGGTTATAAATATATGTCAAACGATACAAGTCAAAAACCAAAGGTAATATTTTTTAAGAACAGTATGGCAATATTTGAAAAACGAAGTCGACCAAAATGGCGTTGGACCTAGGGGCCTCTCTAATATATTATATTGGTGTAGGTACCCTATCCATTGTTGTTTTATGACTATTTTGGCCTACTGGTAATAGGTATATAGTTTCCAGTATAAGTAATGCTTGTAATTTTTTCTCAGTTGTTTTATAATCTGCGTCGTGAAGGGTATTAACTGACCTCATTGAATGGGACCTATGGTGGTTCATGCCCTCTCATTGGACAAAGATGCATTTTTACTTTCCCTCATTATAAATGATGTAGCCAGCAATCAACTCATACATACATAACAATATAACATTTAGCACCACCACCTCTTCAAACAAAACATAATCTATCTACCTTCCGGCCATGCCATTGGCCATCACTTTGAAGTTTGCAGCGTGGCGTTTGTCTGCTTGTGAACTACTTTGGAAAATCTTCGATTTGTTTTTGTTACTAAATTCTTTCTAATCACACTCATCAATTGTGACATGTGCTAGATGGATGACATACACGTGTGCGTGTATGGCATACTCGAGGCGTGCTAGAGCTTTTGATATGTATGCATGAGGGCAGCGCATGGATGCGTTAACAAGGTGTGTGAAGTGCATTTTCACAGGCTTACAGAGATTTAGTAATGATAATATTAGCTTTTAAATGGAAACGCTAAGTCGTATGAAACTCCTGTATGTGTTTGCGCCACAGACCATTAATTCATTCCTCTTTCACTTTGATGTTCATTCGCTTGAACTAACACCATTTCAGAGTTTTTTAGTTGTGTGTTTGACTCGACATCGCATTGCGGTTTGCTGCCTCTCGGTGATTAAGACTCCATTTATCGGAGATGATCACATCACATTTAAGGAGCCTGCGCTGGCTTAACTAGTCATTTTCATTCGAATACGCCTTAAAGTCTTTAAACTGACATGCATCCATCATTGTGGTGATAATGATGATGGAAATTATCACCATCACAACACTCCAATCATAGGAGTTTTGATCTTCGAAACATGTGCATGTGCATTTGTTGTTGACGCGTTGATTATTTAATACTTCAGGGTAGCATTTAGTCTTTAGTTTTTTTAGCTTCTTTTTTTTTTCTAATTTTCCAGCTTTAGGTGCCGTTTTGTTGGTCTATTCATTTTGATTGGGGCTATTTGAAAAGAGTAAGTTAAGTGGATATATCATTTGATAGTTAATTGTTTGAAAGGTGCTGAAAGATTTATTCATTTCAGGTTACTGTTAGACACGCTTGTGGGTTATTATTTCCACAGATCAAACCAAAAATTATAATTATAGATTTCGTTTTTGATAGGTGTTTTTTTATTCACGGAGAACGAAAAAGGTGCAATCCTTGTTGTAGTTTGGTTGTATTAAATTAATAGGATATGATTTAGAAATCAAATAATTGGTGTTGAAAACAAATGTTTCTTCTCGTGTTGAGTCATCATCATATTAAATCTATAACCCCGGAAGACATAAGGAAATATGTTAGAAAGGTTATACTCGGGCGTAAAAAAGCTGTAAGTTCGAGCGGACCGAACTTTAAATACCCTCAACCATGGGGCAAAATTGGCAAATTTCAAAAAAAAAAAAATCCGTTAAAAAATTTTTAAAATCTTAAAAATAACGAATGTAGCTGGTACATTACGGTCTGTACGACGACAAGAACTTTTGCCAAAAGCCATTACAATATTCAAATGTAAGACTTAAAAAAAAAACAAGTAAAAAAGCTGTAAGTTCGGCCGGGCCGAACTTTGAATACCCTCCACCATTTGGTACAAATTTAACAATTTTCAAAAAAACAAGTAAAAAAGCTGTAAGTTCGGCCGGGCCAAACTTTGAATACCCTCCACTATTGAATACCCTCCACCATTTGGTACAAATTTAACAATTTTCAAAAAAAAAAAAAAAAAATGCCTTAAAAATCTGTTAAAATCTTGAAAATACCTAATGTAGCCGTATATTAGAGTCTATACGACGATGTGGACCTGCATAGGCAACTTTTGTATTACAATATTCAAATGCGAAACTTGAAAAAAATCTGTTTATAATGCACAGGCAATTTTCTGTCATAGGCTGTAATATCGAACTTCACGAACTTCAAATGCGAAATTTGAAGAATTCCGGTAAATAATGTCGCTAAAATCATCAAAATGGGGGCTATATGAAGATGTGGACCTGCACAAACAAATTTACTTAATAGGCTGTAGTATTCATTACGAACTTCAAATTCATCATGAAAATACCGAAGAATGGGGGGGGGGGTACCGTTATAAGGGGGCTATACGAAGGCGTGGACCTGCACAGACAACTTTCTGTGATAGGCTGTATCATCCATTATGAACTTCAAATGCAAAATGTGAAACAATTCCGGTAAATAATGCCGCTAAAATCATCAAAATACCAAATATCGGGAGGTACCGTTATATGGCGGCTATACGCAGACGCGGACCTACATGGCTCATTTTTTGTCTTAGGATGTAGTATTCATTACGAACTTAAAATACTAAAACTGAAACAATTCCGGTAAATAATGTCGCTAAAATGATCAAAATACCGAATATCGGGGGGTACCGTTATATGAGGGCTATACGAAGACGTGGACCTACATGGCCCATTTTCTGTTTTATTCTGTAGTATCTATTAAAAACGTCAAATACTAAATTTTAAACAATTCCGGTAAATAATGTCGCTAAAATCATCAAAATACCGAATATCGGGAGGTACCTTTATGTGGAGGCTATACGAAGACGTGGACCTACATGGCCCATTTTCTGTCTTAAGCCGTAGCATCTATTACAAACTTAACATATTAATTTTGAAACAATTTCAGTAAAAAATGTCGCTAGAATCATCAAAATACCGCATATCGGGAGGTACCGTTATATGAGGGCTATACGAAGACGTGGACCTACATGGCCCATTTTCAATACCAAAAGTCCTGCAGACATAGTACACATTTGATTGTGGAGCTTTGTTATGTGGAGCTTTAGCAAAGTGGTGTAGGGTATCATAAAGTCGGCCCCGCCGACTTTAAGACTTTCTTTACTGGTTTTTTTTTTGACATTTTGTGGGGAAGGTACTGGACGAATTGGACAGATGTTGCCCAACTTCGAAATTGATCTAAGTTTGACAATAATAATATTACGTACCCAGTTTGGACTAAATCGGATACTCCCTTCGAGAGTTATCGTGCACACCTTCTAGCCAGACATACAGACGGACGGACATCGCTAGATCGACTCCAAATGTCCTTTAACGGATTCGGTGCAAAGACCGTTATTTCGATGAGGCACATTTTGGCTGTAATGGCAAATTTGGCAAATGATATATACCCTCTTCATCCATATGGCTAAGGGTATAATTATCCTGTAATTCCGTCAAGGCTACAGCTTCCACTTACAAAATATTAAATGTAAATAACTTATTTCTAAATTTTGCGTACAACGGAATATTTTGTTGTGACACCTAAAATATCAGCAGCATCGACAATAATTCAATCAGTCTTATCTCGCACACCACAGACATGTCTCCTGTAAATCTAGCCAATTCATTGTTGCCTTCCAGAATTCCAAGAATGCCACCTTGTTGGTCATATCATCATCCTTTTGTCCCCGCGTGTTGCCACAACGAAACAAAAAAAAAAAAAAAAAAAAATACAAAACATTTATGCTACGACACACACGCCCAATACCAAAAACAAGACATAAAATCTTCAAGATTCATATCTTTGGCACCTTTCGAATGATTGTTTCTTTTCATTTTCCATTTACTCTCTGGTTTGTTTTGTTTTTTCCTGAGTCAGAGAGAGAGAAAAAAAAAAAACACCCGCACCTTGTTAATTCTCTTCCTTTAGGAATTTATTCATGTGGAATTGGAATATATTTATGTATGTCGCTGGACATTTTTATGTCTATGAAGAAGCAGAAGAAGAAGAAGAAAAACAAAACTCACAACATCTCTCAAAGGTAAGTAAGGCGGACAAGCTATGTTTTGTGGATGTTTTCACCTTGTTTGGCTGAATGTATTTACACTAATGCAATAAATTTCCTTTAGCTAGGCTAGTTTCTTGGCACCTTGCAAAAATGTTGGATATTTGTTTTCTCCACGAGGCGCATGTAGGTATGCCTGTCACCCCCACTTGCAGTTACAGCGACGACAGAGCAGAGCCCAGCACCAAACCAAAATTAAATGTATTATTCCCTCTTTCGTTATCTTTATCTTGGCTTGACCATTGTGTGGACATTTCTACTACATCTGCTCTATCGGAGATTTCGTTGCACCTTACCTCCATTGGTAGGCCAAATCTCTGTGTGTGATAGCTAGTTTTTAGCCAATTTTCTACTGTTTTGCAATCTTTTATTTACATCTGTTTCTTGGGTTGGCATTGTGCCAATTCCTTTGACTTTCTATTTCGGATTTTATCTCATTTACAGTTTTATTATATTTCACATTATCAATTTGTGTTTGTATATTTGACGTTACTGAAATTTGAACGTGGATTAGACCGGTGCATCTATTTGCGATGATGTTCAACACCTGTCTATTTTTTACTGGAAGTGAATTGATTTGTTTGTAGATTTTTATTTTGAGGGATATTTTTTTTTTTTGCTGGAAATTTGTTACCGTCGTAATTTATTAGAAATTATACGAATATTCTAGTTTGAACTTTATGTTATTGCCGCTTTCAACGGGTCTTTTATCGAACGTAGGTATACGAGTGTAATTTACATACATTGCCCGAAAATCAACGCCCATGTTGAACGACTGAAGCTAGAATATTGAAATTTTGCACAAGGATCAGTCTTGCTATATAGGCATGAGATAAAGCTGTGTTTTTGGAAAATCGTACTCAAAGGATACGAAAAATACTAATATAAACTTAATAAGTAAAAAAGCAGTAAAATCGGCCGGGCCAAACTTTGAATACCCTCCACCATTTGGAACGAATTAGAAAATATTCAAAAAAATATATAATCCATTGAAAATTCTGTTAAAATCTTTAAAATACCTAATATCGGAAGGTGCCGATATATGGGGGATATACGCTATTGTGGACCTATATAGACAAATCTATGTCTGGGAGTAAAGTACTCACAAGGAACTCCTTGTGTGGATTTTCAGATAATTCCATTTGGAAATGTGGCTAAAATCATCAAAATCCCGAATATCGGGGGTACCGTTACATGGGGGATATACGATATTGTGGACCTATATAGACAAATACCTTTCAGGGGTTAAAGTGCTCACAAAGAAATCCTTGTGTGGATTTTCAAAGACTTCCATTGGAATATACAGCTAAAATCATCAAAATACCGAATAACGGGGGTACCGTTATATGGGGGATATTCGATATCGTGGACCGGTATAGACAATTCTCTCTCAGGGGGTAAAGTACTCACAAGGAACTACTTGTGTGGATTTTAAGGCAATTCCACTGAAAAATGGGGCTAACATCATCAAAATACCGAATATCGGGGGGTACAGTTATATGGGGGATATACGATATCGTGGACCTATATAGACAATTCTTTTTGAGGGGGTAAAATGCCCACAAGGGACTCCTTTTGCGGAATTTCAGACAATTCCATTGAAAAATGTGGGTAAAATCATCAAAATACCAAATATCGGGGGTACCGTTATATGGGGGCTATACGATATCGTGGACCTCTATAGATAATTATCTGCTGAGGTATAAAGTACCCACAAGGAACTGCTTGTGTGGATTTTCAGACAATTCCGTTGAAAAATGTGGCTAAAATCATCAAAATACCGAATATCGGGGGGTACAGTTATATGGGGGATATACGATATCGTGGACCTATATAGACAATTCTTTTTGAGGGGGTAAAATGCCCACAAGGGACTCCTTTTGCGGAATTTCAGACAATTCCATTGAAAAATGTGGGTAAAATCATCAAAATACCAAATATCGGGGGTACCGTTATATGGGGGCTATACGATATCGTGGACCTATATAGATAATTCTCTGCCGAGGTATAAAGTACCCACAAGGAACTCCTTGTGTGGATTTTCAGACAATTTCGTTGAAAAATGTGGGTAAAATCATCAAACTACCGAATATCGGGGGGTACCGTTATATGGGGGATATTCGATATCGTGGACCGGTATAGACAATTCTCTCTCAGGGGGTAAAGTACTCACAAGGAACTACTTGTGTGGATTTTAAGACAATTCCATTGAAAAATGTGGCTAACATCATCAAAATACCAAATATCGGGGGTACCGTTATATGGGGGCTATACGATATCGTGGACCTCTATAGATAATTCTCTGCTGAGGTATAAAGTACCCACAAGGAACTGCTTGTGTGGATTTTCAGACAATTCCCTTGAAAAATGTGGCTAAAATCATCAAAATGCCGAATACCGGGGGATACCGTTATATGGAGGCTATACGATATAGTGGACCGATATACTCCATCTTCGAACTTGACCTGCCTGAAAACAAAAGAGAGATCTGTGCAAAATTTTAGCTTCCTATTTTAATTCGTTTAGACTGTAGCGTGATTACAACAGACGGACAGACGGACGGTCAGGGCTAAATCGTCTAAGACTTTACGCTGATGAAGAATATATATACTTTGTTGGGTCTAAAATGATTATTTCGATGAGTCACAAACGGAATGAAGAACTTAATATACCCTCCATCCTTGTTTTGGTGGAGGGTATAAAAATGAATACTTTTTATTGGGAAATGGAATGAGCTTGAAATTTGGAATGAAAGTCACCGATGAAGTGTAGGATAGATGTACCAAAGGGTTTTCGGAAATTTTAACTTCAAGGTAACGAACAGTTCTAAAACTGTACTAAACTTTGGTATTATTATTATACCATTACCTTTTGGTATTATATTTAATGATAAAGCTAACATTTAAAATTCCGTATAGAATGGTCTAAGAAATATGTAAATGGTACTAAATTTGTTTGTTTTAGGGTGCTGAAATTTCAAAAAAATTATTTTGTATATATACATATATATGTATATATATATATATATATATATATATATATATATATATATATATATATATATATATATATATATATATATATATATATATATATATATATATATATATATATACTATTAATTATATAAGATGGCGCAAATATGTCATTTTTAAAATCCTTCAAATATTATAAATTCACCACGGAATTCACACACCTCCTCTAAGTTCTGCTCCCCTTTTTATCAGCCTCACCATCTATGATATTCAAATTTTAACGGTTGCTGCGACAAGTTCAAAAAAAACAAGTAAAAAAGCAGTAAGTTCGGCCGGGCCGAACTTTGAATAACCTCCACCATTTGGAACGAATTAGAAAATTTTCAAAAAAATAAAATCCAATAAAAATTCTTTTAAAATCTTTAAAATATCTAATATAGAAAGGTGCCGATATATGGGGAGATATACGATATTGTGGACCTTTAAAGACAAATCTATGTCTGCGTGTAAAGTACTCACAAGGAACTCCGTGTGTGGATTTTCAGACAATACGATTGGAAAATGTGGCTAAAATCATCAAAATACCGAATATTGCGGGGTACCGTTATATGGGAGCTATACGTTATCGTTAACCTATATAGAGAATTCTCTGTCGGTGGGTAAAGTGCTCACAAAGAACCCCTTGTGACCATTCCGTTGAAAAATATGGCTAAAAACATCAAAATACCGAATATCGGGGGTACCGTTATATGAGGGCTATACAATATCGTGGATCTCTATAGATAATTCTCTGCCGAGGTATAAAGTACCCACAAGGAACTCCTTGTGTGGATTTTCAGACAATTCCGATGAAAAATGTGAGTCAAATCATAAAATACCGAATATCGGGAGGTACCGTTATATGGGGGATATACGATATCGTGGACCTGTATAGACAATTCTCTCTCAGAGGGTGAAGTACTCACAAGGAACTACTTGTGTTGATTTTAAGACAATTCCATTGAAAAGCGCGGCTAACATCATCAAAATACCGAATATCGGAGGCTACAGTTATATGGGGGATATACGATATCGTGGACCTATATAGACACTTCATTTTGAGGAGGTAAAATGCCCACAAGGGACTCCTTTTGTGGATTTTCAGACAATTCCGTTGAAAAATGTGGGTAAAATCATCAAATATCAAATATCGGTGGTACCGTTATATGGGGGCTATACGATATTGTGGACCTATATAGATAATTCTCTGCCGAGGTATAAAGTACCCACAAGGAACTCCTTGTGTGGATTTTCAGACAATTCCGTTCAAAAATGTGGGTAAAATCTTCAAAATACCGAATTTCGGGGGGTACCGTTATATGGGGGCTATACGATATTGTGGACCTATATTGATAATTCTCTGCCGAGGTATAAAGTACCCACAAGGAACTCCTTGTGTGGATTTTCAGACAATTCCGTTGAAAAATGTGGGTAAAATCATCAAAATACCGAATATCGGGGGGTACCGTTATATGGGGGCTATACGATATTGTGGACCTATATTGATAATTCTCTGCCGAGGTATAAAGTACCCACAAGGAACTCCTTGTGTGGATTTCAATGTGGGTAAAATCTTCAAAATACCGAATTTCGGGGGGTACCGTTATATGGGGGCTATACGATATTGTGGACCTATATATAAAAATTCTCTGCCGAGGTATAAAGTACCCACAAGGAACTTCTTGTGTGGATTTTCAGACAATTCCGTTAAAAAATGTGGGTAAAATCATCAAAATACCGAAAATCGGGGGGTACCGTTGCATGGGGGCTATACGATATCGTGGACCTATATGGACAATTCTCTGCCGAGGTATAAAGTACCCACAAGGAACTCCTTGTGTGGATTTTCAGACAATTCCGTTGAAAAATGTGGGTAAAATCATCAAAATACCGAATATCGGGGGGTACCGTTATATGGGGGCTATACGATATTGTGGACCTATATTGATAATTCTCTGCCGAAGTATAAAGAACCCACAAGGAACTTCTTGTGTGGATTTTCAGACAATTCCGTTGAAAAATGTGGGTAAAATCATCAAAATACCGAATATCGGGGGGTACCGTTATATGGGGGCTATACGATATTGTGGACCTATATGGACAATTCTCTGTCGAGGTAGAAAATACCCACAAGGAACTCCTTGTGTGGATTTTCAGACAATTCCGTTGAAAAATGTGGGTAAAATCATCAAAATACCGAATATCGGGGGGTACCGTTATATGGGGGCTATACGATATTGTGGACCTATATTGATAATTCTCTGCCGAGGTTTAAAGTACCCACAAGGAACTCCTTGTGTGGATTTTCAGACAATTCCGTTGAAAAATGTGGGTAAAATCATCAAAATACCGAATATCGGGGGGTACCGTTATATGGGGGCTATACGATATCGTGGACCGATATAGCCCATCTTCGATCTTGACCTGCCTGCAGACAAAAGAGAGATCTGTGCAAAATTTTAGCTTCCTATCTTAATTCGTTTAGACTGTAGCGTGATTACAACAGACGGACAGACGGACGGACAGGACTAAATCGTCTTAGAATTTTACGCTGATCAAGAATATATATACTTTGTTGGGTCTAAAATGATTATTTCGATGAGTTACAAACGGAATGACAAACTTAATATACCCTCCATACCTTTTTTGGTGGAGGGTATAAAAACAATAAACGAAAGAGGCAGATGTACCAAAACCCATTGAAGTCACAGTGACAATAATTCCAAAAAAATTCTTTAACACATGTCCTTTATTACAGAAGCAGCCATGAATGAATGAAAACTCATACATGCAAACACATAAAAATATCTGTGTGCACACGCACAAATTGCATCCCTTAAATAGGGCAATGAAAACAGAAATGTTGAAAAATTGTTTTTAAAATTAATTGAAATAAACTATCCCCTCAATTGTCTTTGCATCTTGTGCTCAACATGGAATACTCATTTTGAGCCCATGACAAAAACTACAATTATTTTGTGCAGAAACCAGCGAAGGGAAATCCATCTTACTCATTTCCATGCTCTCCTGGATAGGTTTTATGAGCTACATGAATGATGTACGACACGGCACATGTGCTGTTCAAGGGAAATCAGGTTACAGGAAGAACCACCACCAGCAAAGCATATGCATTTGGATTTTTGAGATTATGCATTTGGAACGCGAGCTAAGCACGCTTATTGAAATTTGAAACGTCTCATCAATGTATGTAAAAGACAGCAGCAACTAATTGAAAACACAGAGGCACTGGGCGTAAAGGCATTTCACCTGCCTGAGGCTAAAATTTCAAATCTAGATGAAACAACGTTTTATCATCTTAAAATAAACAAATAACTATAGTAGTTCAATAGACTTTAAACATTAAATTCTAATGAATCTTAAATAATTTTCAAGATTTTGCCAAGTAAAAATATTTTTCGATGTTTATTTAATGTGGAGGATGAATAATATATATGGAAGCTATAGCTATATCTGAACCGATCTTCACCAAATTTGACATACTACCTTCTAGACTCAATTCGGTCGTAAGTGCCAAATTCCATCCCATTTGGACAAATATTAGACGTTTGGTGCACAATAAAAGGTAAATCGGACGAAGTTATATATCCAAATCGGAACCGATTTCGATCAAATTTTGCACACATATTTTCAGGCCTAACTTGGGTGTATATGCAAAATTCCATACAATTCGGGCTGATATTACACGTTTGGTGCACAATAAAAGGCAAATCGGACGAAGATATATGTGGGAGCTATATCTAAATTTTGACCGATTACCGAATATACACAAAGAGTGCCCTGTAAGTACTTAATTCATTGATAGAGAATTATCAATATAGATCCACGATTTCGTATAGCCCTCATAAAACGGCACCCCCCGATATTCGGTATTTTAATGATTTTACCCACATTTTCCAATGGAATGGTCTGAAAATCCACACAAGGAGTTTCTTGTGAGTACTTTATCGCTTGGAAAAGAATTATCTTTATAGGTCCACGATATCGTATAGCTCCCATATAACGGTACCCCCGATATTCGGTATTTTGCTGATTTTAGCTACATTTTCAATGAAATTGACCGAAAATAAACACAAGGAGCTCCTTTTGATTACTCTACCCCCTGGAACAGAATTGTCTACGATATCGTATATCGATATATGATTCTAGCTAAATTTTTCAATGGAATTGTCTAGAAATCCATTCTAGAATTCTTTTCAAGCACTTTACTCCCTGGAAGAGAAATGCCTATATAGGTCCACGATATCGTATAGCCCACATACAACGGTACCCCCCCCCCCCCCCCCCCCCCCCCTCCTCACAATATTCGATATTCTGACGATTTAAGCTACATTATTCACCGGAAGTTTCGTATTGGAATATTGTAATAGCTTATGACAAAAGTTGCCTATTCAGGTCCACTCTTTCGCATAGACTCCAATATAACGGCTATATTTGGTATTTTTAAGAATTTAACAGAATTTGTAGCGTATGTAATTTTTATACCCTACAACACAATGTGTTGGGGGTATTATAAGTTTGGTTGGGCCAAAAATTATGTAACACCACGAAATATTGATTTCCCACTTAGGAAAGTATATATGGATCTTCCTATCTCGCCGAGCTGAGTCGATCTAGCTATGTATGTCCGTCCGTCTGTCCATGTTAATTTGTAATCACTCTACAGGTCGCAATTATGGTTGATATTCACGAAATCTAGAATGGAGGTGTGGCTAGGGTCAGAATAGAACCATATTTCTTTTGGAGATGATTGCATAATATTTAGGGGTTGAAATGGACCAAAAACTGAAAAAGTTCCTGATTTTGCAGTTGCTCTACAGGTCGCAATTATAGACCAATCAAAGCCAAAGTTGGCATGGCGCAAGAGCTTAGGGCTGGGTAGAAGCCTTCCAATTTTGATGGTCATCTGGTAATAATTATTGGGTGAAATAGGCCACAGCATTTGTGTTAAATAAAAGTCAAATTTTCCATTAAACCGCAAATATTTTTAATCCCGGCGAAATCACAAATAGACGAACAGGTCAATTCTGACCGTTACGTAGATGCCGATAGTAAATATATCGGTTATATATAGCGAAATATATGCAATGTGTATATACAAACTAAATGGATGTTAGTTAGAATGGCTTATATCTCCAGAATAGGTGGACCGATTTTGACAAATTTTGTCAATTCAGAATGCCCTCTTGACATAAAAGTAGAAAATCTAAAAAAATCGCAGAAAAATATGCCAATAGTGATGTTAATTTAGATTTTGTCTGTCTGAACATGTTAAATTGTATTCACGCTACAGGTCCTAATTATGACCCAATTTTCCCGAAATTTAAGACCTAGGTTTTGAAATGGTTTGAAATAAGTCAAGAAGCGCTGGACTGGAATAGGATAAAATCTAAGAAAATCGCTTAAAAATATGCCAATGAAAAAGAAGATATTTTTGTTACATTTTTGGAGATGTACATTTAGGGGTTCAAACGGACAAAAAAAAAGAAGAAGAAGAGAGTTAACTACAGGGAAGAAGTTTAGCATTTTGGATGACCATTTAATTATATTTACCTGTAATATGGACCACAACTTTCATGTGAAGTTGTTTTGAATACCTAACAACACGAAGGAGTGCGTAAATATTGGGCAAATACCCCCAATTAAAAGCTAAGGGAAACATCTGGGTAGGGCTCTATGGCATTATATCAAAAGCGAAATCTTCCAAATGGTTTTGGACATAAGGGGCCTTCTAATTTCTCAATAGAAAAGAACTGCTACCAGATTTTCTTGTATTTTCGTCACAACATTTTGAATTGGACAACAGAGTGAACCTTGAGATCTGTTGCATGTTTTTATTTAACAGAGTTAAATTCAATACGACGATTTAACTGAACTTATCAATTGAATTTTAAACGAATCCCGCAGATGAAATGAATTTGGAAATCTATAGATATTCTTCATTTTTTTTAAATCCATAAATAAAAAATTAATCACATACATTTGTCCCAAACTTCTTTGTATTCTATATTTAGACTTATTTGGGATTTGTAATTGTTGGTAATGTTTGTTAACTTAATTTATTTATTTTTTAAACTGCGATGAAATCTTCACCTTCTTCGAGTTGTAAATCATTTTCATAGAAAACATAAATTACAACCGATTGTGATGACTAACTCCTATGTGCTGTAAAAAATAAAGACGATTAGGAGAAAAAAACACATGCGAATGCTTACATTACTCATAAATAAATATTTCATTTATTTTCCAAGAAAATGAATCAATATTTTGATCTTAGTTTCATAATTCAATAGATTTCGCTTTGTTTTCATTTCTCATTTATGACCTTAATCCAGGCTTAATAACATGGCCAAAAACACACGGACGGGAACACACACACACCCAAAAATGACGATTTGAACTACTTACCGTTTTGACTGTCCAGCTAGAAATAATAAAACATCTTTTTTCGGTTCATATTTTTATTTTATTTTTTGTTTCCCAACAAAAAGCGGAAGTTTCTGACATTTATAGTTAAAAGGGGGAGGATTAGAGTTGATTTCAGCATCCACAGCATCCCTGTTATTAATTGTCATAAATCTTTTTTAAAGTAATAATCTGTCAGTTCAATATGATGTTGGTGTAGCAGATTTTGGGTTTATTATTATTAACCATGGCCACAATTTCAAGGGAGTTTAAAGAAATAAACAAAAGATTTGGTTTATGTGTAATATAAATGAGGACTAATAACCTGCCATAAAAATAAGTTTGTGGGATATTTTTGTTTATTAAACATTGAACTAAATATAAATATGTGATATGATTTCATAAAAGGTATTGAGGGAATATTTAGACAATTTCCATATATTTTGAACTTCAAACACTTCAAAATAATAAACTTACTTTTTATACCCTACAACACTATGTGTTGGGGGTATTATAAGTTTGATTGGGCCAGAATTTATGTAACACCTCGAAATATTGGTTTCCCATATAGGAAAGTATATATGGATCTTCTATGTATGGATCTAGCTATGTATGTCCGTCCGTCCGTCTGTCCGTCTGTCCGTCTGTCCATGTTAATTTGTAATCACTCTACAGGTCGCAATTATGGCCCGATCTTCACGAAATTAAAAATGGAGGTGGGGCTTAGGTCAGAATAGAACCCTATTTCTTTTGGAGATGATCGCATAATATTTAGGGGTTGAAATGGACCAAATACTGAAAAAATGTCGGATTTTGCAGTAGCTATACAGGTCGCAATTATAGACCAATCGACGCGTAATTTCGCATGTAGCTAGAGTTTAGGGCGGGGAAGAAGCCTATCAATTTGGGTGGTCATCGTATAATATTTAGCGGGTCAAATATACCATATCTTTTGTGTTGAAAAAATTCAAAATTTTTCATTAAACCGCGAATATTTTAAATCCCGGCGAAGTCACCAAGCCATGGCAAGGTTACTTCTGATCTTTACATTGATGTTAACATCCAACAAATCGGATATATAGCGAAATATGTGCGATATATATGTCTATCAAAGAAGATATGCTTGAAAGATCTCTTATATGTCGAGAACGGCTGAACTGATTTCGACAGTTCTCATTAATTCAGAATGGCCTCTTGGCAGGAAAGAAAAAACGTCTAAAAAAATCGCATAAAAATATCTCTCTAAAGATGAAAATATTGATTTTGTAACATTTTCTCATATTTTTTCAATTTTGTCATATTTTTGGCATATTTTCATTTTGAATTAAACATTTGGTAATATTTCTACAGCTAACAAAACTAAGTAGTTAGGATATCAGGATATCATATACCGATCGCATTTATGGCCCGATCCTTACGAAATTTTGCATGGCGATAAGATGAGGGTCAGAATAGAATCCTACTCTTTTTGGAGATGATCGCCATATATTTAGGGGTTGAAATGGACCAAAAAACTGCAAAATTGTCAGCAGGTCGTAATTATCAACCGATCCTCACGCACGTTTGAATGGGGGTTACCGGACATTGCAAAAGCCAAGCAGTTTTGGATGGCCATCCAAAAATATTCAATGTGGGAAATAGTTTGACAACTTTTATAGACAAAATACGAAAATGTCCATTCCAGTGACTTTTTGGAGAATTCACAAATACAGGAAAGACGCACTTCTGACTATTTAGTTAACGCTGATTTCGTTGAAGAATATAGTCAAATGGCTGTATCTCATATAGATGTGTTTCAGTCAAAAACCAATAATAAATGTTAATCTTTTGCCACTTCTGAGAGATTAAAGGTTTTTGGGAAATATTGTTTCCAGATCTAGGAAGACCATTTACGTGCAACATCTACCAATAAATTGAAAATGAGCAAATTTGTTTAAGTTGCTATTATTCGAAAATTAGAGAACGAAACCTGATGGTTTTCTTTATTATTTGGCACAATATCTTGTGGAATTCTTTCTAGTATCTCGCCTATATAAACTGTATCATTTATTATAGTGTTGTAGGGTATTCAACGGTCGGCCCCGCTCGACTGTAGCCTTTGCTTACTTTTTTTCCTTAAAACAATCTAGAATTGCCACAACATTGTTGTGCATAAAAATAATTCCGGTACCGACAATTACCAATTAAGTTTTCCTAATCGCCACAATTGTTCTCATTAAACACCATAAATGCCAGTTTTTTGTATGACAATGAAGTAAAAATCTTAATATCTAAAATTTTATATTCCCTTGTTATTGTGGGCTTTTGTTCTAGCTCCCCAACAAACAAAAACAATGTGCATGGTCATTATTATAACTGTAACCTATTAAGCAATAAAAATATGTTCACTTTAGATATGGTCGTTGTTACAGTTTCTCTAAACAACAGTAAGTTCTTAACTGCTTCACCTATGACCTCAACAAAAGAAATCGCCTCCTTGGAAAAAAATATTAGCCGCGGCGACAACTCAAAAATATCACAGCCAAAAAATAAAGTGAAAAAAAAAAACATATTTTTCTAAGCAAGCCCTAACTCTGCAAAGCCGATGAAAAGCAAACCCCCCAAGAAAGACATAAAAAACAATGAACCTTCATTTAACATTTCCAGATAATCAGCTGCTGTTGCTGCTGCAGCAATAGCAGGCAGTATTAACAGCATTAGAAGCAACGCCAGGCCCTCAAAAAACAACTGTGACCGACAACAGGCCGGGTGCAAGCGTGCAACAGGTTGGTTATTACTTACGACCGCTGCCGACGGTGCACTGTGGTGCAAGTGTTTTCATACTCTACATCATATAAAATAAGTTTGTCACTCTTTTTTTTTCTTTTGTAATCAAAAATCATTATGGTCGCTTAGGTCTGCAGGTCTGTTGTAATCACTCTACAGGGTGAGATGAAAAAACTGCAACCAAATTCAGACTGCTGCCATTTCTACGCAACTCGTCCGACAGCTGTTAAAACTATTCCAGTGACAGCTCATTATATTATTTACAAGCGTGCAAAAGCATTTTGGTGAGAATTATCCAAAAAAGTTATTCGTGATGGAATTCAAGCGTAATTTTCTTTCTTTATATTTGGATGGAAAACCATAAGTGGTTATCGTTAGAGCTCTCCAGCATTTAAATGTGAATAAATCTTTTGTGTCTCGTACCATCGCTCGTTACCGTGATACTGGTAGCGTAGCCCGACGTTAAGAAAGTGAACGGAAAAAAACACCAACATCAGCAGAAATGGTTCGAAAAATAAAGAAGCGACTTGATCGAAACCCACGTCGCAGTGGCCGAAAAATGGCTCGTGAGCTGAAAATATCGCAATATTGCTTTCGGCAAATATTGAAAAATAAGCTCGGGGTAAAGCCATTGAAATTGCAAAAAGTGCAAGAACTCGCAACGCAACAGAAAGAAAATAGACTCAAAAGAGCTAAAGAGTTGCTTCGCTTGGCCGAAAGTGGTGAATTACCGAATTTGGTTTTCTCCGATTAGAAAACATTCGTTGCCCAGCAGTTTGTAAACAAACAAAATTATCGTGTTTACTTGCCAATGAAAATGTGCACCTTTGGTTGGCCACCAGAACTCAAGCGACGGTCATGGTGATAGTGTGGGTCGCCGCTCATTTTAATCGACCGTGGCATCAGAATAAATGCCAAATATTATCGCGAAAATATTCTGGAGGGTGTATATTTTGGGCACGCAAACATTTTGGCCGCAGACCTTGGACATTCCTACAGGACTCAGAACTATCGCACTCAGCACGCGCCATCAAAGAATGGCTACAAAATGAGGTTATTCGCTTCATTTTCAGCGCACAATGGCCACCAAAATCTACGGATACCAATCCGTTGGACTATTGTGTCTGGAGTATTTTCGAAGCCAAGATTGCCATTAAAATATACCAAAGGGTCGATCACCTCAAGCAAGCGCTTCGCCAGGAATGTGCCAAAATACCGCAGGGCAAAATTCGGGCAGCGTGTGACGGTTTGTAGGCCATAATTCGTGCCAAAAGTGACCAATTCGAACAAATCTAAACTTATTCTAACATTTGATGCTTTTTCCGACATGTTTTGCTTTCATTCAATAAAATTAAAAAAAAAAATTAAAAATTTTTTTTTTGACTTTGTTGCAGTTTTTTATCTCACCCAGTATATGTTTCATCCGATTTGAGGTTTTAAGTCCCTCACATGCTTTATATACACTGCCCAACAATGATCTTTAGTACCATATAACACATACAGCTCGGTTCAGATATAGCTATAGCTCCCATATATGTTTCAATGGTTTGGGTTTTAAAATCCCTCACACGCGTAATATGCAATCCATAAGAATGGTATTTGGTACTGGACATCATATGAATGTCGAAAATAATTCTTTAAAATTTTATCGAGATCGGATCAGATTTAGATGAAGCTCCCATATATATCTTTACCCGATTTCAGGTTTATTGTGGACCATATGCCTAATATCAGCTCAAATGGACTGAATTTTGGCACTTTCGACGGAATTCTGCCCAGAAGTAAGTACTTCAAATTTTGGTGAAAAATACCTCGGCCAAATTTCGGTTCAGATTTTTATATACTTTGGATATACATCTTTCAGTCCAAATTGGATAGATATCTTTAAATTTAAACGAATCTACGTATTTGATGAAACTCGGTTCGGTATATCTATTGGTCCAATATATATATTTATACCCTACAACACTATGTGTTTGGGATATTATAAGTTTGATTGGGCCAAAAATTATGTAACACCTAGAAATGTTATGGATCTTCCTATCTCGCAGAGCTGAGTCGATCTAGCTAGCCAGTCCATGTTAATTTGTAATCACTCTATAGGTCACAATTATGGCCCTATCTTCATGAAATTTAGAACGGAGGTGGCGCTAGAGCCGGAATAGGGAGAGGAGATTATCGCATAATAGTTAGGGGTTGAAATGGACCAAAAACTGGAAAATTTCCTGATTTTGCAGTTGCTCTATAGGTCGCAATTATAAACCAATCGACGCGCACGTTAGCATGGGGCTAGAGCTTAGGGCTGGGCAGAAGCCTTCCAATTTTGATGGTCATCGGTTAATATTTAGTGGGTGAAGGAGACCATAACATTTGTGTTAAATAAAAGTCAAATTTCCATTAAATAGTAAATATATTGGATGTATATAGCGAAATATATACAATGTATATATACAAAGGAAGGGAATGTTAGCAGATAATATTTTTTTACCTTACAACACAGGTTGGGGTTATTATATACAGATTGCAGTTATAGTCCGATCCTCACGAAAATTTGCACAAGGGTAGGGTTAGGCTCAGAAGGGCTAGGCCTATTGTTCTCAAAGAAGTCCGCAATATATTTAGGGGTTGAAATGGACCAACAACTAGAAATGTTCCTGATTTTGCAGTCGTTATAAAGGTCACAAATGGAAACCAAAGTACACGGAATCTGGCATGATATTAAGACTGCGGGTAGTATGGACCACTACTTTTGCAAAAATACACAAAGGCGAACTTCTGGCTTTTTATGCTGATTTCGTTGACGAACAGCCTCTAGCTTTTGGAGATGATCGCAAAATATTTAGGGGTTCAAATAAACCAATATGTATGGCCATTGGATTATATTTAGCTGTAAAATGGGCCACAACAACTAGCAGCACGACGGAGTTCGTAAATATTGGGCAAATGTCTCTGGTCAAAATGCTAAGGGGAATATCTGGGCAGCGCTCCGTGACATAATTTCTAAAGCGAAATCTTCCAAACTGGATTTGGACATAAGTAGTGTTGTAAGTGTAGTGTTGTAGGGTATTACATGGTCGGCCCCGCACGACTATAGCCTTTGCTTACTTGTTTTAATATAATCATGCACTATACAGCAATGGAATTTGGTACTACAGGTACAAAAGCCTCCGTCAAATTTGTTGAGAATCGATTCTCAGTTGGATATAGTTCCCAAATTCAAATAAGGATCACAGTTGGTATGGTCTACGTCACATAAATTTCTAATATAAAATTCTTTGTTACGAATAATGGTGTAGGGTATCATCAAGCCCGCCCGACTTTTTACCTTTCCTTATTGGTTTTTTATTCTCAATTAAGCAATTAAGCCTTCTAATATCTACTTATATTCTTAAAACCACAGTAACCTTATAAAATCACACTGTTCCCCATCATTATAAAACTAAAGAAATAAAATAAAAAAAATGTAATTCAAAAGCTGTAAAAAAATCCAAAGGGGGGAAATGTCAAGAAAAACAATCTTAACAAGAAATTTGAATATAAAATTATTTTTTCTGAAAAGAAAAACAAAAAAAAACATTGTTTATAAACTTCTCAACTACGACCATAACTGAGGCCATGGAAAGCACACTCAAATCCAAAGTAAAACAGATTAAGTTAAGAATAATAAAAGTAAAAAAGTTCAAACTCATGCATGAACTCATGTTACGGGTTCTGTTGGCCGTCGTTGACGGTGGCGGCAGTGTTGGTTGGGTTCTGCCATTAAATGGCCAGCACAATTGCAACATTTTGAACCTTCAGTCAGCTGCCTCAGCTGTAAGTTAACATATTCTCTTTGCTTTATATTGGTCATACCTACATTGACAGTTAAGAAGGAAAGACGACAAAAAACATTACATTTTGTCAAAAACCACCGAATCACTTGAGTGGCACGAGCTTAATGTTTAACATTTGAAACAGGTCTCCCACCAGAAGAAAGAAACTGCAGTTTATGATGATGACGTCGCGTCATTGGCAACATACAACATAGCTGACGACAATGATGATAATGATATGATGACATTATATATGGCATATAATGGAATAGTTTTTTTTTTTGGTGGGGGCTGGAGTTAGTCACCACTGACTGACACACAAAGAGGGTATGATGGTGTTGACAACAACATTAATAATCAATTCCCCAAGAGCAAGAGCAGCGAAGCAATCGAAAACCTCTGAATTGTTCGTTAAATGATGATGTGATGTTTAACTTCTAGGCGATTTAAAGGAAATTATGTATTTGGAGTGATTGGATTTAAGAAATACGTTTGTCATTCCTGAGATGAAATATCAGTCAGCGACTTCATTAAGTAAATATATTTTTGATCAGGAAAAAATCTTGGTGGATTTTACGACGTGATAGCTCTCGAATTTCATCAATTTGAAGGTTAAACCTCTATTTCTCTGTTCAATAAAAATTTTACGTATGTATAATATTCAGTATCGGCTACGTTTTAAAATTAACCCCTAATGTGATCAGGATCAGTATGATTTTGGGAGTTTCTAAAATTCTTCATTTCTCACCTGAAGTTGGTTTAATTTAATAATATCCATTGGCAGTTCAAGTTCAAAGAAGGGCTGTATTGGTCTACTTTTGGTTACTGCAAATATGTAACACAAAATACCAAATATATGTACATAACAAGTAAAAAGGCGGATAAGATTACCCGGGCCTAACTTTTAATAGCCTACACCATTTGGAAGGAACTCGAAAAATTAAAAAAAAATCGAAATATATCACTTTAGGTAAACACCCTACATGGCTATTCGAAAACGTGGACCTGCATAAGTAATTTTTTGTTATAGGCTGTAGTGCCGACTCTGAACTTCAAATACAAAATTTGAACTCAATATACGAAATTCCGGTGAATAACGTCGCTAATTTCTCCTTGCCGAAGAAAGGGAGATACCGTTATATGTGGGCTATGCGAAGACGTGGTCCTGCATAGACAATTTTCTATCATAGGTTGTAGTACCCATTACGAATTTCCGAACGAAATTTGAAACAACAGTGTCTTAAGACGAACCCTTTGAAATTGGTGTTAATCGGTCTTATATATATATATATATATATATATATATATATATATATATATATATATATATATATATATATATATATATATATATATATATATATATATATATATATATATATATATATATATATATATATATATATATACATCGCTTTACAATAGCGTAAAGCCCCTATATGTATCTTTATCCGATTTCACGTTTGTTGTGCACCAAAATCATCACCAAAAAAGAATAGATTTACAATTACTCATCGAAATAATCATTTTAGACTCAACAAAGCACACATATTCTTGATCAGCTTAAAATTCTAAGACGATTTAGCCGTCTGTTGTAATCACGCTACAGTCTAAACGAATTAAGATAGGAAGCTAAAATTTAGCACATATCTCTCTTTTGTCTGCAGGCAGGTCAAGTTCGAAGATGGGCTATATTGGTCCACGATATCGTATAGCCCCCATATAACGTTACCCTCCGATATTCGGTATTTTGAAGATGCAAGCCACATTTTTCAATGGAATTGTCTGAAAATTCCACAAAAGTAGTTCCTTGAGAATACTTTACGCCCTGAGAGAGAATTGTCTATATAGGTCCACGATATCGTATATCCCCCATATAACGGTAGGCCGATATTCGGTATTTTGATAACTTTACCCACATTTTTCAACGGAATTGTCTGAAAATCCACACAAGGTGTTCCTTGTGGGTATTTTATACCTCGGCAAAGAATTATCTATAAAGGTCCACGATATCGTATAGCCCCCACATAACGGTACCCCCGGTATTCGGTATTTTGACGATTTTAGCCACATTTTTCAATGGAAGTATCTGAAATTCCACAAAAGGAGTCCCTTGTGAGTATTCTACCCCCTGAAAAAGAATTGTCTATAAAGGTCCACGATATCGTATATCCCCCATATAACTGATGTTAGTCACATTTTTCAACGGAATTGTCTGAAAATCCACACAAGGAGTTCCTTGTCGGTATTTTATACCTCGGCTCAGAATTATCTATATAGGTCCACGATACCCCTCGATATTCGGTATTTTGATGATTTTACCCACATTTTTCAATGGAATTGTCTGAAAATCCACACAAGGAGTTCCTTGTGGGTACTTTATCTCCTGGAAGATAAATATCTATATAGGTCCACGATATCGTATATCCCCCATATAACGTTACCCTCGGTATTCGGCATTTTGATGATTTTAGCCACATTTTCAACGGAAATTGTAAACAAGGGGTTTTTTGTGAACACTTTACCCCCCGATAGAGAATTCTCTATATAGGTTAATGATATCGTATAGCACCCATACAAGGTGTTCCTTGTGAGTACTTTACACCCAGACATAGATTTGTCTTAATAGGTCCACAATATCATATAAACCCCCATTTATCGGCACCTTCCTATATTAGATATTGTAAAGATTTAAAAAAAATTTAATGGATTTTATTTTTTTGAAAATTTGTTTTTTCGTTCCAAATTGTGGAGGGTATTTAATGTTCGGCCCGGCCGAACTTACTGCTTTTTTACTTCTTTATCTTCCAACCAATAACCAACAAAAGTACTGTACAAATAATTGAAATTTGGACATATGCATCCTAGTTTACTAAATACTGGTTTTAATGTCATTCTTCCCTATATACTATTATTCTCTATGAAATTTGTTATTTATTCTCAAACTTATTTCCTATCACTCCAATGAAAATATCCTCTCATTCCTTTTTTGTACAGAAACTACTGCCGTGGAGAGAAAAAAATCAGGTTCTAGTAAGTTTTTGGAAATCAGTAATGTGTCAAAAGGTTACTTCTTTCTTTTGAACAGAAGTGCCAAAAGGTTATCAATTGGTGGAATTTTTCAAAATAAATCTCCTACGTTCAGGCATTCCAATGACGTCGCCACCACCAACACCAACACTTTGCATAAATCATGATTTCCATTTGACATATAAAACACGTTGGGGGAAACAGGTAACAGTTCTTTTCCGCATGGTTGACGTTCATTCATGCCAGAGACCCAGTTAACAAGTACAAGAACAACAACAACAACACCACTACAATTTATGCTAACATATTTTATAGCCTTCAATCTTATGGCTTTGGCAACAACAAAAGAGGAAAAAGGATTAACGCGGAAAGGTGTTCTCTTTGTGAGCCCACTTTGCCTTCAAACTCAAGTGTTTCATTTCATTCTTAAACAATCCACTCAAATCCTGTCAATTGCAAGGCGAAATAATGCCTTTTTAGTTAAAATTTACAACCCATTGTGTCCTGGCTTTGATATGGGTGAGCAGTTCATGTACATCTGTGTGTCGGTGTCTCCGAGCCAAGTGCATGAATGTGATTTTAACATCCTTTCGCTAAAGTGTTACTTGTCGCATCGTCATTATTATTCTTCTTCCTAGTCTGGTGCACTGGCTGGCTGGCTGGTTGATTGTTATGTCCGTCCCATTGTTATTGTTGTTGTCGGGCTACATTGGAATTGTATCTTCAAAACCATTTCAATATTCCATTCAATGCAGATGAAAATATTTTAAACACCTGGCAGATGGTTTGTCGTGGCAAGCGCAAGTGAATCAATTGTCTACACTTGCCAAAATGGAGGCCGAAGATAACAACGTTGTCCTTAGGGTCAAGGTTAAAAGTTGAATTTTTTGAATAATTATGCATTGACATTGTACTCGGGTGAATATGTGTGAGAATTCCTAGAGACGAGGAGACAATTGTAATTTTTTTTAATAAGGAGCCTCACGTACGGATATTGAGAATTTAACTAGCAAAATTGAGGGTAAAGGTAGAATGTGGAAATGAAGGGAAAGTATGTACAGAAGATACATCTAGATTTATACCAGTGAGGGACTGACTCAAGGCCTAGGCGAAATGACTGAAGCTAGAATCTCCAAATTTTGCATGTGGGTCAATATTGGTGTGTAGGCTTGGCTGGGTTTTTGGACATTCAAACTAGAATGAAAAGTACTAAAATTGTAAACCATTTTATTAGTCAAAGAGTTAGATAGCTGGTATAGAGCTAGAATTCTGAAATATCAAAAGATCTAAAGTGGGGGTTTCGGAGATTTGTTCCAGATGTAAGATCTGTTCAAAATTGTACTCAATTTGGTACAAATCTGGAATAGAGTGACCCGATGGAGCTAGATTTTATAAATATTGATATTGGGGTCACTTTTAATGTGTAGGTTTGAGATTTGAAGGAGGTTTTGGAAATATGTACTAAAGATGTCAGAGCTGTACTAAATTATATTCTGTCCATGTTAATTTGTAATTACGCTACATGGAGGTGGGGTTATGGTCAGAATAAAAACCTATTGCTTTTGGAGATGATCGTATAATATTTAGGGGTTGAAATGGATCAAAAACTGAAAAAAAAAACAGATTTTGCTGTTGCTCTACAGGTCATAAATACAGATCAATCGACGCAGAAGTAAGCATGGGGCTAGAGCTTAGGGCTGGGCAGAAGACTTCCAATTTGGATGGTGATCGGGTAATATTTAGTGGGTAAAATAGACCATAACATTTGTTT
This sequence comes from Musca domestica, assembly GCF_030504385.1. Lineage (NCBI taxonomy): Eukaryota > Metazoa > Arthropoda > Insecta > Diptera > Muscidae > Musca > Musca domestica. Next base: position 19,868,915 of record NW_026712299.1, read on the forward strand.
TAAATAAAAGTAAAATTTTCAGTTTAAACGCGAATATTTATAATCCCGCCGAAATCACAAATAGGCGAAAGGGTTAATTCTGACCGTTACGTGGATGCCGATAGTAAATATATAGGATATATATAACGAAATATATGCGCTGTTTATATACAAAGGAAGGGGATGTTAGTTAGAATGCTTATATCTCAAGAATGTCTGGACCGATTTTGACAAATTTTGTCAATTCAGAATGCCCTCTTGGTGTAAAAGTATAAAATCTAAAAAAAATCGCAGAAAAATATGCCAATAATGACGTTAATTTAGATTTTGTAGTATTTTGTAAAATTTTTTATATTTTCATATTTTTAAATTTTTTTATCGCATGCGATTTTTTCAATTTGACGTGTATATTTTGTAATATTTTTTCACCTTACAACACAGGTTGGGGATATTATATAAGTATTGCAAATATCGTCCGATCCTCACAAAAATATTCATAAGCGTAGGGATGGGCTCAGAAGGGCTAGGCCTATTGTTTTCAAAGATGTCCGCAATATATTAGGGGTTAAAATGGACCAACAACTAAAAATTTTCCTGATTTTGCAAACGTTATAAAGGTCACAAATAGTAACCAAAGGACGTGAAATCTCGCATAAAGTTAGAGTTTATGACAGCGGGTACAATGGACCACTACTTTTGTGTGAAAAAGTACCAGCATTACTTACAGGCGATATCCACAATACACAAAAGCGAACTTCTGGACTTTTTATGCTTATTTCCTTGACAAATATAACCAAATATCATAGACAAGCAAATCATACAGATGAGTTGAAATTAAGGTTTCGGATGAACCAAAAACAGAAAAATTTTCCTGAACACACAATTGAAACCAATCGACATGGAATTTTGGATGAGAAGATAGTTAGGGAGCGCGAGAAGTCAAGCATTTTGGATGACCATTGGATTATATTTAGCTGTAAAGTGGACCATTACAACTAACAGCACGACGGAGTGCGTAAATATTGGACAGATGTCAAAAATCGAAGGTAATATCTGGGCAATGCTCTATGGCATAATTTCAAAAGCGAAATCTTCTAAAATGGATTTGGACATAAGGGGGCTTCTAACATATTGTAGTGTTGTAGGGTATCACATGGTCTGAAATTTCTGTTCTTTCTAAAAGAGTGCGATGGTGCTGAGTTTTGTTGGAATGTCCAAGGTCTGCGGTCAAGGCTTTAATACACCCTCCAGAATATTTTTGCGATAATATTCGGTATTTATTCTGATGCCACGGTCGATTAATACGAGCGGAGAGCCGGCCGGCGCTTGAGTTCTGGTGGCCAACCGAAGGTGCACATTTTCAGCTGACCTCTTGGCAAGTCAACACGATTTTATTGTGTTTTCACAAACTGCTGGACAACGAATGTTTTCTCATCGGAGAAAACCAAACGGAGAAATTCGGCAATTCACCACTTTCGGCCAAGCGAAGCAACTCTTTAGCTCTTTTGAGTCTATTTTCTTTCTGTTGTGGTGTAAGTTCTTGCACTTTTTGGAATTTCAATGACTTTACCAGAGATCATTTTGCAATATTTGTCGAGCCATTTTTCGGGCACTGCGACGCGGTTTTCGATCAAATCGCTTCTTTACTTTTCGAATCATTTCAGCTGATTTTGCTGTTTTCTTCCTTCTTCCTTGACGTCTGGCTACGCTGCCAGTATCACAGTAACGAGTAATGGTACGAGACACAAAAGATTTATTCACATTTAAATGCTGGAGTGCTCTAACGATAGCCACTTGTGGTTTTCTAGTCAAATATAAAGAAAATCACACATTATAACGCTTGAATTCCATTACGAACTTTTTTTCTTGAAAATTCTCTTAAAAAGGCTTTTGAACGCTTGCAAACAATATAATGAGCTGTCACTGGAATATATGTAACAGCTCTCGTACGAGTGGCTTAGAAATGATAGCAGTCTGAAGTTTGTTGCGGTTTTTATAACCTCCACCATACTCCATCATATTAACTTTGTCATTCCGTTTGTAACTCCTCGAAATACTCATGTCAGACCCAACAAAGTATAAATATTCTTGATCAGCGTAAAATTCTAAGTCGATTTAGCGATGTCCGATTTAGCGCAGGTTAAGTTCGTAAATGGGTCATGTAGGTCCACGTTTTCATACAGCCCCCATATAACAGTACCTCCCGATATTCGTTATTTTGATGATTTTAGCGACATTATTCACCGGAATTGTTTCAAATTTGGAATTTGAAGTTCGAAATGGATACTACACCCTAAGAGAGAAAATTGTCTGTACAGGTCCACGTCTTCGAATAGCCCCCCGGTACCTCCTTTTATTCGGTATTTTGATGATTTTTAGCGACTTTATTTAATGGTATATTTTCAAATTTGGTATTTAAATTTCGAAATGAATACTACACCCTAAGACAGAAAATTGTTTGTGCAGGTCCACGTCTTCCTATAGCCCCTATATAAGGGTACCTCCCAATATTCGTTATTTTAATGATTTTAGCGTCATTATTCACCAGAGTTGTTTGAAATTACGTATTTGGAGTTCGTTATGAGAACTACAATCTGTGACGGAAAATTGTCTATGCAGGTCCAGGTCTTCGTATAGGCCCCATATATCAGTACCTCCCTATATTCGGTATTTTTACGATTTTAGGTACAATACCCATCGAAATTGTTTGAGATGTGGTATTTGAAGCTCGTAGGTCCACGTCGTGTAGACCCCAATAGACGGCTATATTTGGTATTTTTAAAATTTTAACAGAATTTGTTAAGAATTTCATTTTTTGAAAATTTCCAAATTCGTTCCAAAAGGTGGAGGGGATTCAAAGTTCGGCTCGGCCGAACTTACTGCTTTTTAACTTGTTCCATCTCATTCTGTAATCTGTACCAGATACGTCGCAGTATTTATATCATATTAATCATAACGCAAGTCAAAATATATTCAAATAATCGAACATAGGCATCTGTCGGCAAAACCGAATATTACTTTTTAACATGTTTTGTTTTAATTTGGACCTTTTGTAGGGGGGGTACCAGAAGGAGTGAACCTATGTTGCCCATCTCCGAACTCTGAGTTTGACAATAATATTATGAATTACCGAGTTTGGGCCATATCGCAAACTCTTTTTAAGAGTTATCGTACGCAGCAGCCAGATATATAGACAGACGGAAGGACGGATAACCGTAGATTGACTCCAAATATCCTCAAACGGATTGGGACCAAAGAGACCGTTATTTCGATAAGGCACGTTTTGGCGATATCAAATGATATGTACACTCTGTAGCCATATGTATCATGGTATTACAATTATAACTTTTAAGGGAAACTCTGTGAAATATGCTAAGGAAAGCTATCATATAGTCGGCACGCCGATCGATTCTCCTCTCCTTGTGGTTAAACTCTGAAATAGGGATATAAGATGTAACATGGACCCTGTATGTCCGCAAGGTTTTTGTAGGATTCACTAGAATTGTTGTTTACATGCGCCCTGTGCATTTAGTCCCTATTCCCCACATTCGTACGGTGTTGACCTACACTGTTCCTGGAATTGTGATTCAATGTAGAACATAATTCCACTATTATGGATAATTTATCATTAATTTAACCAATATCTTCGGACATGTTTGTTTGTCTTGTTACAATCTACACTTGTCCGCCTCAGCCTCCGCCTTCTCGGCCAACGCCTCCTCTCGTCGCTACGTGGCTGACTGGTAGGCTCTGTGTGCATTTAGCTATCATTGAACCGGTTAAGTAAACGGCAAATGGCAGCATCAATAACCATAACAATTTCCCTGTCATGCGCCTTTATTGCTGAATGCTTCCTGCTGAGCGTGCGTATTGTTTTTATCACCGGTGGCATTTGTTCCGAGAATTGACACCTTTTGCCACAATGCTCATATAAGAGCAACACGAACGAACAACAGCAACAAACTTCGTCGATGACAACATTTTCTGCAGTTCTCTATGAAAAGCAAATGTAGAAAATTGTTGTTGTCGTTGCATTTGTAATAATAGTACGAATGTCTGGTTTCTGTTAATATGTTTGGTTGTTGCTGCATTTAGACTTATGTATGTATGTATGTTTGTATGATGATTGCTATTTTAGTGTGTGCGGCGGTATGTGTTGTTGCATTTAAAGGCGACCATGAATGCATTTTAGCCCTTGTCTCAATGGATTTACTTCTTGGCGTTGTTGTTGGTTGTTATGCCATCTTGGTGAATTACCTAAGATTTGCCATAACAACACTCGTTCACACTCGCACACACACACAGACATTAGTTGTTTTGCAGTTGCTACGTTCAAACCAACAACGCGTCTGAGTAGTGGCCAACCAAACGCGCCAACTTGTCTACCATGATTCATAGATCTCTGACATTGTTATTGTTCTTGTCGTTAGTGATATTGATGTTGTTGTTGCTGCTGCCGCTGTCGCTAAGGCGATATTAACAGCGACAACAAAATCATCGGCATTAACTCGACAACACCAAACGAAGAAAACAGCAGCAACAACAACAATAAATATGTCGAATTTTAGTTCGTGATTTTTATTGTGTTGTTTGTATTATGGTTTAGTTTCATTTCGTGTTATTTCTGCCCCTGCCACATGCCGTTGCACAGACAAGATGCACACATGCACAGATTCCAAAGGCGAGTGCTGAACGAATACCAAAAATGCATTCATCATTTCGGTTCATTGTCAATGTAAAACAACAGAGATTTCCTTTTTTGTTCGAAGATCTTTTCTCGCTTGTTTTTAATTCAGATTTAGTTTTGTGTGTTTTTTTTTTTCTTTTAGGGTCCTTAGTTTGAATGTCATTTCTGTATGTATGTAGGTATGTGTGTTATAAGAACAATTGTTTAGAATATGCCAGGTGTAGAATTCCAAGGAAATTGAATTTGCATACAGTCAAGTACAACATAAAAAGATTGTTTTTTTTTTTGGTGTATTATTTTAAACAATGTTCTAAGAGGCCAAGGATTTGTGGCTGGAGCAAATCTAAAGAATTTCATATTCTTCCTTTGAAAATAAGATGTCAAAAATGTTTAGAAAAAATCTTTACATATAGGTATTAAGATTATGTGGAGATCTATATATTATGATATATTTCAAAACACTCATAGACTTTGATCCCTCAAAGTCTATGAGTGTTTTGAAATATGATTTTATGTCTTTTCATTTGTCTTGTTATCAGTCTACAGTTGGTATTTTTATTCCCTACACCACACTGTGGTACAGAATATTATGCCATTGTGCATTTGTTATGCTGATGGAAACGAGGTAGACCTCCTTTCTTCCTTTCGATAATCATCATAGAATCTGATTCTGAGGCGATTTACGCATGCTCGAACTTTTGTTTATTTTCCACAAATCATTCCATTTTCCACAAATCATTCATTTGGCCTAAGAACCAAACCTATTGAAATTTATGATAAGCGATTAAAATATAGATATAGCTCCCAATTGGATACATCTTCAGCCGATTTTCCTTTTATGGTGCATCAAATATGGGTCAGACGAAATAGGATGGATTTTGGCAAATGCATTTGTATAATACTCTTCCAATTCTATGGCCTAATAACGCCAAAGAAAACCATTTGGAGCTAGAAACTTGAAATTTGACATAAGTGTCACTGATGTTCGAACCTTCGAGTGTGAGCGATGGGATAAAACTAGAACTTTAAAATTTTGCAGAAGCAAGATAAGTTTTGTCTGACGTTCACCATTGTTGTAGATTGTAGAAATAAGTTGGGATTTCGTGCATATCAGTAAATCGAGAGTGTGTAAAGGAATTTTCACAAATTTTAATTAATATTTAATTAAAAATTGTGAAAATTCCCGCTTCTGAACGGAGTAGGTGTAAAAATTCAAGTCACATAAATTTTAAGTCCCTATCGAAAATTAGACTATCATCCTAGCAAAGAACTGTTCATATATGTAGGTCCCCATATTTGGCATTTACATGATTTTAATACACATTAATAAGCGACATTTTTTTATTTAGGTCCTAATTATAGCCCCTTATATATAGGCACTCAAAATTTTTTATTTCCAATTTTTTTTTTTTGAAATTACAATCCTTTATTTAAGTATCTGCCAACACGATCGGTCAAATTTTGAGGCATATTATCGATTGTATGCAGTTGTATTTCTTTGATGGCTACAGGAATATTGTCACCTGTCTCTGGCTCTGCGGTTAAAAATGGGTTATTCAAAAACATAAATCAAAACATCGATTGTAGCTTCGTCGATTTGTCCTGTTGAAACCAAATATTGTCAATTTCTTACAATCTGTGAACAAAAATTCATTCAATATTACCCAACAACGTAACAGTCACTCCTTGCTCATTTTTGAAGACCAGTAATGAAAGTCTTAAATTCGGGCGGGCCGACTTTATGATTAGGGTATCATAAAGTCGGCCCGCCCCACTTTGCTAATTTAGTAGAGCTGCGCATAACAATTAAAAGTTTTTATGGGAGAATTCAATAATACAAGCTATGATTATAATTATAATTTAAAGTTCAAAGGACTAAATATGCCTAAGCATTTGTATCTTTTAAATTCGGACTTGTATTGCCCATTTGATATATATGGGAGCAATATCCAAATCGGAACCGATCTCCATAAAACTTGGCAAAGATATTTCTGAGCTGTATTTGATATATTTCCCTGAATATCGTTGTTACGGAGTGCATATTACGGATGTGGGTAACAAATATAACAAATCGGATGAACAATATATATGGGAGCTGTAGCTATATCTGAACAGATCTTCACCAAATTTGGCATACTACCTTCTAGATTCAATTCGGTCGCATGTGCCAAATTTCATTCCATTTGGGCAAAAATTAGACGTTTGGTGCACAATAAAAGGTAAATCGGACGAAGTTATATATGGGAGCTATATCCAAATCTGAACCGATTTTGATAAAATTTAGCAGAGGTATTTCTGAGCTGCATTTGATATATTTACAGAGTGTATATTACGGCTGCGGAGGACAAAAATTACAAATCGGATGAACAATATATATGGGAGCTATAGCTATATCTGAACCGATTTCGATCAAATTTGGCATAATTATTTTCAGGCCTAATTTGGTTGTATGCGCAAAATTTCATACTATTCGGGCTGATATTACACGCATGGTGCACAATAAAAATCGGACGAAGATATATATGGGAGCTATATCTAAATTTTGACCGATTATCTCCAATTTCAATAGGGTTCGTCCTTGGGCCAAACAAATGTTGTTTGGAAAATTTCATCTCAATCGGATAATAAATGCAACTTGCATTTTGTTCACAAGAATACATGGACAGACGGACGGACGGACAGACGGACTGACATGCATAAATCAACTCAGAAAGTGATTCTATGCAGATCATCAAAAGGAACTATGGGTCTATCTCGTTTCCTTTTTCCTGTTACAAACAAATGCACAAAGACATGGTACCCTGACCACCTTGTGGTGTAGGGTATAAAAAATGTTCCAAATCTAGTGGCATATAGAACGGTTTTTACACTTAGTACATATTTTAAAGTCCATTTTCTTATATCACCCCTACTACAGCAACTTAATTCTTATACTAAATGACTACTACATTTTACATTTTTTAAATATAGTACTTTCAGTACACTTTTAGTTCGAATTTTTTTTTCCTATACCCCTCACCAACCTTCACCTTCCGTTTAATCAACACAATGGACTCAATTTTTTAGTGCCTTTTATTACTTTCATCACACTTATGAAGTAAATAGTATCATATGTACGTGGAAAGGCTTAAAAATCTCATATCTATTTTGACATTATTTGTACTCAGAAAAAAATGCTCTTGACAATTTTCTAATTCACAATGCCCTTAACAGAAATTGTTGCCGGAGTTTGCCTTGCAATGGATTATTTAATACTTTTATAAAGACCTGGGTTCTTTGGATGCAAGTCAGTGTTACAAGTGGCGTTTGGTGTCGCCGGATTTCCCCTGCGATTACCTGGCCATGGATTATTTTTTTGGGAGTGTTAAGCTACGTTTATTATTTACAAAAGGGTCATCCTTCGTATAAATTTAGTAACTCATTTTGATCTACTCATCGTTCTTATAATTCACATATACCCACATCGCGGAAGGTGTTACTCCTTTATTACAAATCTCTCACGTTATTACGAAATTTCATCAATCAACAGGTAGTTTTTAAGTTCGCACAAATTTGGACATCTGGACAAAGCAAAAATACAATTTTGCTCTACGTCGCTCTCTCTCTCTATGTCCAGATGGGCAAATAACAATTGTCCTCGACACCGCTGTTTTTGACACAATAGAAAGGTTTTAACTCTTAAAATGAGCACCTGGTCGCATTTTTCCTTCTTCTCTCGAGTGCACCTAACCGAAATGAACGCCTAACTGTTCATTGTGATATTCATTTATTGAAAGAAAACTAAACGAATTGTCATTCGAGTTCTTTGAATAATGTTGGAAATGAAAGAATCTACCACAGTGCGTGGGTAGCCTATTCACACAGAGGAGGACGTTTTTGGCGGTCATTACATTCAAATTCTTTTCAAATTACAACAACAGCAACATTCACTAATCTTCTTTTAAAGACCAACAAATGGTATTTGGCCTGACTAGTTGTGTGTGATTGTCTGTCTGTCCGTCTGTCCATCGGTCCATCGTTTATGCAAAATGTCTTAACTAATGGCGAATTTCATGGTTTAGCGTTGTTATTATGCCGTTCATTGGCTGTAAAAGATTACGCCTTCTTGAGAAGGTGGGTTTCAGGTGTTTCATTTATCCCCTAAACGCACACCATTGTCCCTAAACAGTTTTGTATTAATTTTGCAAATCATTGTTAGCGGGTGTTGTTGTTGTCGTTGCTTCGGCCATCCCTTGGTTTGCCAAACTCTTAGCCTAAGCATAGCTAGGCGTATTAACTTTTAAGATAGATTTGATGAATGCGTCAAGGTAGGGTGATAGTAGTGATTATTTTTCACACAATGCTTGAACATATATTTGTCAACGTGTATTTAGTTGTCTTCATTTGAACATCTGGTTTTAGTTAGAGGCACATCTGGATTTTTAGTTGGCTTCTCTTTTCTTCGGTTTGTCTTGCTAACAATTGATTTGAATGGAGGTACTTGAATTAGCTATGACATGGTATTGTCTTGTCTTTTGTTTTAAGGAAAATTAGTTCGGAATGTGAAAGCCGTGAAATAGAAAAAATAGACCCACCACAAAGAATAAAAAACTTTAGAAACTAAAATAGTGATTAAGGAAAAAATACGTTTTAAATACGCACAATAAAATATGAAGGGTCTAAATGCATGACACCATGACAACTATGCTGCCAGGATATCATATCATGGCCATTTATCCATCTTTTTGTTTCCGATAAACTAGGAAACAAAAAGATGGATAACTGTCTACGAACTGAAAAGTAGCAGGAGCTTATTCACATGGTAACCTAGGTAAGATTGTCGGTAAATTCGTATGTTTTGATTCCTTTAGAGGGCACTCCATTGCAAAACCCTCCCCCATTACATTTCGCAATACCGTTATGACAGCAACGCAATATCTTGGCTTATGGATGCTACTGGGCAATTACAACTTCATGTTAAACTTAACTCTGATCAAAAGGATACTTAGCTTTATACCTCCGCTGAGAGTATTCCTTTGAACAACGCTGGGAAATATAGCGATATTACTTTTAAAAGCATGTTAATGTTGCAGTATGTGTGGAAAAATTTGGATTTTGAGAGAATGGAAACACTATCAGCTCCGAATGTTAACAATCAAAATTATCGCATTTGGGCACAAGAAACCCACACGCAAACATTGAAAAGCCGATGCAAACAAAACGCATCGAAGTAACGGAAATTTGATAATTGGAAATTACAATAGGTAGACCACAAAACAATATAGGCCAATGCAGACCAAATTTTTGAATGCCCTCTATCTAACGGAATCGCCAATAATTTGTACTTATAAGGCCCTAGTCACAATTTGGTATTCTGGGTTAGTAACTATCTGACAAAACAATGTATTTTAAATTTTATTATAAATTGTAGGTTAAATCCATGGTTATTTATAGATATGAGCTTAGTACTTTTTTAGTGTGCTTTGACGAAGAATTGTCAGAAGAATTGCAAAAGCTACCAATGCATCCAGGAAATGTCACAGTTTGGTGCTGTTTATAGGCAGCTTATATCTTCAAAAAATTCTGCGAATCGTGGCTTTATTATTGTTTCATTATACCCTACAACACTATGTAACACTTATGTAACACCTCGAAATATTGGTTTCCCACATAGGAAACTATATATGTATCTTCCTATCTCGCCGAGCTGAGTTGATCTACTATGTATGTCCGTCCGTCTGTCCGTCTGTCCATGTTAATTTGTAATCACTCTACAGGTCGCAATTATGGCCCGATCTTCACGAAATTTACAATGAAGGAGGGGATAGGGCCAGAATAGAACCCTGTTGCTTTTGGTTGATCGCATAATATCTAGGGGTTGAAATGGACCAAAAATTTAAAAATTTCCTGATTTTGCAGTTGCTCTGCAGGTCGCAATTATAGACCAATTAAAGCGGAAGTTAGCATGGGGCTAGAGATTAGGGCTAGGCAGAAGCCTTCTAATTTTGATGGTCATCAGGTAATATTTAGTGGGTGAAAAAGGCCATGACATTTGTGTTTAATAAAATTAAATTTTCCATTAAACCGCGAATATTTTTAGTCCCGGCGAAATCACAAAAAGACGAACAGGTCAATTCTGACCGTTACGTAGATGTCGATAGTAAATATATCGGATATATATAGCGAAATATATACAATGTGTATAAACAAAGGAAGGGGATGTTAGTTAAAATGCTAATATCTCAATAATAGCTGGATCGATTTTCACAAATTTTGTCAATTCTGAATGCCCTCCTGGCATAAAAGAATAAAATCTAAAAAAATCGTCTAAAAGGATACCAATATACAGATTTTCTAGTATTTTGTGACATTTTGTTATTTTTTCATATTTTTTATCGCATGCGATTTTTTCAATCTGATTTATAATATTGAGGTGTATATTTTGTAATATTTTTTCACCTTACAACACAGATTGTGGTTATTATATACAGATTGCAATTCCGATTCTCACGAAAATTTCCACAAGGGTAGGGTAAGGCTCAAAAGGGATAGACCTATTGGTTTTAAAGATGTCCGCAATATATTTGGAGGTGGAAATGGACCAACAACTAAAAATGTTCCTGATTTTGCAGCCGTTATAAAGGTCACAAATTTAAACCAAAGGATATAAAGGATAAAGGACACAAAATCTCGCATGAAGTTCGAGATTAGGACAGCGAGTAGAATGAACCACTACTTATGTGTGAAAAAATACCAGCATTACTTACAGGTGATATCCGAAATACACGAAAGACGAACTTCTGGCTTTTTTATGCTGATTTCGTTATTGGGCAAATATCTCTGGTCAGGTCAGTGCTCCGTGACATAATTTCAAAAAGGAAAATCGATCTGAATATAAGGGGGCTTCTAACATATTGTAGTGTTGTAGGGTATCACATGGTCGGCCCCGCACGACTGTAGCCTTTGCTTACTTGTTTTTTTGTTGTTGTTGGTATTTTGAACCGACCTGCACACGCTGCTATTGTTATATATTGCGAGTCTGTAATACAAAATTTGAAATAACTTCGAGGATAAGTGCCGGATATCAGTGTTCCGCCACCGGAGCTAGAACGGAATGACAAAGTTAAAATACCCTTCTTTTCAAGGTGGAGGGTATCAAAACACCGTATATAGAGAATTACCATCATATTGGGGCCTATACGAAGACGTGGACCTGTATGCGCAATTGTTATCATAGGCCATTTCGATACTCTAATACGAAACTTCAAACAATTCCGGTGAATAATATCATTAAAATGCAGAATATAGGGAGGTACAATTATATGGGGATATACCAAAACGTGGAACCATATAGCCTATTTTCAATACTATAAGTCCAGCAGATCTAAAACACTCATCTGAGTCAATTTTTATCAACCTACTTTATTTTGTTCAACAGCTAGATTTCCACAGAGGGACATACAGACGGACGTGCATCGCTAAATCGACATATAATTTTTTGCTAATCAAGAACATATGTACTTTGTGGTGTCTTAAGTGTAAACCTCGAGGTGTTACAAATGGAATGACAAACTTAATATATTCTCCGTATATGGTGGAGGGTATATTTACGACCGGAAACCCTCCACCACGACATATACAAAATTAACAATTTTTTTGAAGACGATTCCGTTGAAAATAATTGGGTGACCCAAATACTGAATATAGGGTGGTACCGTTGTATGGGGGATATACCACAATGTAAACCAAAATTAACTGTTTTTTGAAAGAGGGTTAGGAACAACCTAAGAACAACCGAGAATCTCAAAATTCTTAAAATAAAGGGGTACCGTTATATGGGGTCTACAAAAAAAAAAAAAATGATATTGCCCAAATTCAGACCCAAAACGCATGTGTACAAAATTTCTGCACTCTACCTCAATTCCTTGGGAAGATAGGGTAATTACAAATGGTGAAAGGACATGGCTAAATCGGATTAGAATTTTAATGTGTAACCAAAACTAACTAATACCTTAATTCGGACGGAAGGGTTATTATTGGGGATATAGCAAAACGTGTACTAATATATCCCTATTTAATTTTATTTATCTGGGTTGATCTCTTCAAAGGTTATTGTGGCTATACTATTGGGATCGTCTTAGAATCAATTTCTTATATGATTATTTCATAGTCAAAACAAGTAAGCAAAGGCTATAGTCGTGCGGGGCCGACCATGTTATACCCTACAACACTATAATATGTTTGAAGCACCCTTATGTCCAAATCCATATTGAAAGATTTCGCTTTTGAAATTAGGATTTTGACTAGGGACATTTGTCCAATATTTCAGCACTCCGTCGGGCTGTTAGCTGTTGTAGTCCATTTTACAGCTAAATATAATCCAATGGTCATCCAAAATGCTAGAATTCTTCACTGTTCTTAACTCTCTTCACAGGCGAGTCGATTGGCTTCAATTGTGTGATCGGAAAAACATTTCTGTTTTTGGTTAATTTAAACCCCCAAATATTTTGCTATCATCTCCAAAAGCAAGAGGCCCCTCTGTATCTCCAGATTTAGACTCATCTATATGATTTGCTTATCTGCGATATTGGTCGATATTCGTCAACGAAATCAGCATAAACCAGTAAGGAAAGCTCAAAAGTCGGGCGGGACCGACTATATGATACCCTACACCACTATGCATATTTAGTAGAGCTCTCGTAAAAAGGTTTATACAGGGTATTTCAGAGCTCTATGAGATATTTGGTACAAAATCAAAATCTATCTAATTCAATCGTGCATTTTACGAACTTTAGCTATCTCTGAACCGGGTTTCTCCAAATTTTACGTGTTAGCTTCTAGACTGGTGATTTGGGCTGATATTGACCATTTAGTGCACATTTAACCCGAAATCGGATGAAGATATATATGAGAGCTATATCCAAATCTGAACCGATTTCGATAAAATTTAAAACAGCTATTCCTGTGCTCCATCTAATACCTGGTACCAAATATCACGGTTTTGGAGTGAATATTACGAATGTATGGGACTAAAACTCTAAATCGTATGAAACATATATATAGTTGCTATATCTATATCTGAACCGATTTTCACTAAATTTGATATACTTGCTTCTAGGCTGAATTTGGTCCGATGTACTAAAATTCAGTCCATTTGGACTTATATCGGCCATTTGGTGCACAATTAACCCAAAATCGGATGAAGATATATATGGGAGCTATATCCAAATCTGAACCGATTTCGATAAAGTTACAAGCAGCCATTTCTGGGCTGTATCTTATATATGGTACCAAATATAATTCTTGTGGAGTGCATATTACGAATGTGAGAGTCTTAAACACCAAATCGGATGAAATATATATATGGGAGCTATAGCTATATCTGCACCGATTTCCATTTTTTCCAAATTTCCAAATTTGATATACTTGCTTCTAGGCGGAACTCGGTTGGGTGTGCCAAAATTCAGGTAATTTGGACTGATAGTGGACATTTGGTGCACATTTAACCCGAAATCGGATGAAGATATATATGGGAGCTATAGCTGTTTCTGAACCGATTTTCTCCTAAGGCTAATCTCGGTCACATGTGCCAAAATTCGGGCCATTTGGTGGTCAATTAACCCGAAATCGGATGAAGATATATATGGGAGCTATATCCAAATCTGAACCGATTTCGATAAAATTTAAAACAGCTATTTCTGTGCTCCATCTAATACCTGGTACCAAATATCACGGTTGTGGAGTGCATAGTAGGAATGTGAGGGACTTAAAGATCAAATCGGATGAAAGATATATATGGGAGCTATAGCTATATCTGAACCGATTTTCTCCAAATTTGATACACTTGCTTCTAGGCCGAACCCGGTTGGGTGTGCCAAAATTCAGGTAATTTGGGCTGATATTGGCCATTTGGTGGTCAATTAACCCGAAATCGGATGAAGATATATATGGGAGCTATATCCAAATCTGAACCGATTTCGATAAAATTTAAAACAGCTATTTCTGTGCTCCATCTAATACCTGGTACCAAATATCACGGTTGTGGAGTGCATAGTAGGAATGTGAGGGACTTAAAGATCAAATCGGATGAAAGATATATATGGGAGCTATAGCTATATCTGAACCGATTTTCTCCAAATTTGATATACTTGCTTCTAGGCCGAACTCGGTTGGATGTGCCAAAATTCAGGTAATTTGGACTGATAGTGGATAGTTGGTGCACATTTAACCCGAAATCGGATGAAGATATATATGGGAGCTATATCTAAATTTGATCCGATTCTCACCAATTTCAATAGGGTTCGTCCTTGGGCCAAAAAAATATTGTTTGGAAAATTTCATCTCAATCGGATAATAAATGCGACCTGCATTTTGTTCACAAGAATACATGGACAGACGGACGGACGGACGGACGGACGGACAGACGGACTGACATGCATAAATCGACTCAGAAAGTGATTCTATGAAGGTTCTCAAAAGTAACTATGGGTCTATCTCGTTTCCTTCTCCATGTTACAAACAAATGCACAAAGACATAATACCCTTACCACTATGTGGTGTAGGGTATAAAAAGCCAGAAGTTCGCCTTTTGTGTATTTCGAATATCGCCTGTAAGTAATGCTGGTATTTTTCACACAAAATTAGGGGTCCATTGTACCCGCTGTCCTAAACTCTAACTTTATGCGAGATTTCGTGTCCTTTGGTTTATATTTGTGATCTTTATAACGGCTGCAATATCAGGAAAATTTTGAGTTGTTGGTCCATTTCAACCCCTAATATATTGCGGACATCTTCGAAAACAATAGGCCTAGCCCTTCTGAGCCCAACCCTACCCTTGTGAAAGTTTTCGTGAGGATCGGACGATATTTGCAATACTTATGTGATATCCCCAACCTGTGTTGTAAGGGGAAAAAATATTACAAAATATTATAAGTCAAATTGAAAAAATAGCATGCGATAAAAAATATGAAAATATAAAAAGATTTCACAAAATACTACAAAATCTACATTAACATCATTATTGGCATACTTTTCTGCGATTTTTTAGATTTTATACTTTAACGTCAAGAGGGCAATCTGAATTGACAAAATTTGTCAAAATCGGTCCAGCTATTCTTGAGATATAAACATTCTAACTACTAACTTTGTATATACACATCGTATATATTTCGCTATATATAACCGATATATTTACTATCGGCATCTACGTAACGGTCAGAATTGACTTGTTCGTCTATTTGTGATTTCGCCGAGATTAAAAATATTCGCGGTTTAATGGAAAATTTGACTTTTATTTAATACAATTGTCATGGCCTTTTTCACCCACTAAATATTCCCCGATGACCATCAAAATTGGAAGGCTTCTGCCCAGCCCTAAGCTCTAACCCCATGCTAACTTCCGCTTCGATTGGTCTATAATTGCGACCTGTAGAGCAACTGCAAAATCAGGATTTTTTTCAGTTTTTGATCCATTTCAACCCCTAAATATTATGCGATCATCTCCAAAAGAAATAGGGTTCTATTCTGACCCCAAATACATTCTAAATTTCGTGAAGATCGGACCATAATTGCGACCTGTAGAGTGATTACAAATTAACATGGACAGACGGACGTACGGACATACATAGCTAGATGGACTCAGCTCGGCGAGATAGGAAAATCCATATATACTTTCCAATGTGGGAAACCAAAATTTCGTTGTGTTACATATTTTTTGGCCCAATCAAACTTATAATACCCCCAACACATAGTGTTGTAGGGTATAAATACTGGAAAATATTTCAGTATTTTTGACTGGGAAATCTTATAAAAGTTGACTATTGACACTTACAAATAAATCAATCATATGTAAGAATAAATCATTCCCTGTTAAAATCCGGAAGTATCCGAACCTTAACCAAAATAACTCGTAATTCTTAATTCCATTTTTACACGGAAGCTTATTGGCTTTTTATGTCCATCTATGTAACAATACTTCTGCACGCTGGAGCATTGTTTCCCAACATAAACATGATTAAAAGATCTATTACCAAGGCCAGCTCAAGCCATAAAGGATAAACGATATGGCAATATAAATCGACATCTTAACACCCATAAAAAAAATACGAACACCTCAAGCTACTACCTGGCATAGGCCTTTAAAAAATATGGTAATGACTTTTGTAACATTCATTTCGATATTTAATAGATCTTCAAATAAACTCGTTACTCATGTTGCATAGATGCCACATCATGATACATACATACATGCTCGAACATATCTATGACCAAAGTAAGACCAAGCCAATCGGAAAAGATTTATAACTTTATTACGTTCAAAGTGAGCATAGTAAAGCGATTTGTTCGACGGAAGCTTCAACTACGTTTACGTGTTAAATGCAATAAAATTGTCGATTCCAAGACGTAATCGACAACTGTAGACGAATGTGAATATGAAACTCCTCGCCGAATACTATTTCCTATGCCTTGTTGTTTTTGGCGTTCAGTTCTTTTCTAGGCTTGCTGGTGTTGCCCGTAGTGGTGGTAGTAGCAGTCAAATCATATTAAGAGCATGTCCTCTTTCAACCCATAAAAACTATACAAATGTCGATAGAAATTAAATGACTTTAATGGAGAAACCATAAAAATGAGCTATAGCATCAGCAAAGAAGCCATGAAGAACACGGCACATGCACATCTCCTTTGATACGTAATACTTGTGGGACAGTGGTTACATTAGACAACAGAGTAGGTGATTAAGAATATTAAATTTCTTTGATTTACGTTTGGTGATCTCCATATGATCAGACTCAGAGTCGATTTATAAACGTCCTCCTTCTGTCCATGTGTTTTCATAATCGTGATCTAAAGATTTGGCATGCGGACAAACATAGGGACATACAAACGAGCATGTGTAAATCAACATCAAATTTTGCGATTATTATACCCTCAGGAAGGGTATATATCATTTGATGCGGGAGTTAATTCTTGTAGTAATCCGAGTATCAAAAAAACACAAGTTTATTCGTTGGTTGCTCAAAAATTACTCCTCTTTATTGAAAACAATAATTAAAAATGAAAGTTACGATTATAAACTTATTTAAAGTGAAAATTGCAATAACTGCATTTTGACAATTTATAAAATTATTAGTAATTCTATA
The DNA here is from genome assembly GCF_030504385.1 of Musca domestica. NCBI lineage: Eukaryota > Metazoa > Arthropoda > Insecta > Diptera > Muscidae > Musca > Musca domestica. The sequence goes on from NW_026712299.1 coordinate 19,886,699, forward strand.
GCTGGTGGCCTGTTTACAATTCTTTGAAATTTAAATATATGCTTATTTAACAATTCTTTTATTGAACAATTCTTTATTTTACAGTTCTTTTTCGGTCTGTTGAATTATTTAAAATTCTTACTAATTTTATATGTAGCAATTCATACGGTTATTGACTTATTAGCAATTCTTAATAATTTTTATTATTTATTTGCTTGATTTAACCTTGGTGGCTTTGTAGGTGCTTGTGTTAATGTTGTTGTTGTTGATGTTGTTTCTGTAACTCCTCCCCCCTTAGTATGGAGCGATGGCCAAAAGAATTGATGGTCAGAAGCGACAACAGTATTGGCGGGAAGTTCATTTACCACTAATTTTGTCTTCTGTTTCATTATATAGGTGAAAATTACAATTCCAATTATTAACATTAAAGTTCCATAATTTATGTGTCTGTGAAGTTCTGTATTGTTTGATAACTCTTCGATGGCTAACTTATTTTCTAGATGGTACTCTTTGAGTTTAGGTATATTTAAAGTTTCTATTGTAGACAAAGGTTTTATGTTTATTTCTGTGGGTAGTTTTACAATAAAATCGTCCCAATATATGTTTGGGTTATCTTCGTAGATAATTCCGTTAATAATAACATTACAGTTTTTAAAATTTATTAATAAGTTGCCTTCAATATTATGTTTTTCGGAGTTACATGATGTTTTCATTTCTGTGGTCGGTAAATTTTTTATTAACACAAGTCCTTGTTCAGGTTGTGATATTTCTGTAATTTGGCCTATATTATTGAGATTACAATTAGCTTCTAAATTACTTATGATTTTTCCAAAGCATGAAGAATTTTCCATAGTTTCTTGTAGTGAACTTTCTTTACAATAATATATGTTTTCGATTTTCTTACATAAATTTTCGAAATATTGAATTTTATTATTATTATAAATTGTGTAAGGTTTTATAACTATTTCTTTTGTTTTATTAATTGGTATAGGAATTGTATGGGAAATTGTGTAATTGGTTAATGGGATGTGGGGAATTTGAATGTTAAAAACGATATTGGTATCATTGTAAAATGCCTGTAATTGTAAGAGTTCATATAAATGTTCTGTTGTATCAATTTTAATTGACTGATTCTCTAAATTGTTCCCTATTTCTTCTAACTCTTGCGTATTTAATATCATCTTGGGTATAATTCCGAGGCTAGACAATGTCATCGCTTCAGAAACATCTTTAATATGATTTGTCAGTAAATCAATGTGGAAATTAATCTGATTTAAATACTGCATATCATTTATAAGTCTTGAGTTGGAATTTATGCTATTTTGAGAATTCTTTATTGACTCTACTATTATATCTTGTTCTTTATTTATGTGGTCTGTGATATTTTCTATTCTTTCAATGATTCTAGTACTAAGTATATTCTGTTTACTGGTTTCAGTTTGTAATTTATTTGTTAGATTAAATATAGCCTGGTTAATACGGAGAGCATCATTATCGTCCATATTACCTGTGATAAATTTAACTGCTGAACCTATACCATTAAATAATCCTCTTTTCCTGCGGTATTTAGGAGTTATTGAATTCAATTTATCCTTAAGGTCTTTAAGTTTAAATTTTGTTACCTTTAAGGAATCTCTGTTGTAATATGTGGGAGTAAATTGTTTGACAGATTCCTCAATTTTCATGACATTATCCTTATAAGAATCTAATTTTATTATATGTATAAGGTTGATATAGTCAATTATTGTTTTAGCAGTTCCCAGTTTTATTTGTAATAATCCCTGGGTGTCTTTTAAATTGTGTATCTCCAGTGTTTGTGTGTGTATCATGGGTATTAATCTGAAATAAAAGATTATGAAAATTGTTTTTTTCTTATTTTTGATTTGTGAAGTTTCGTGTTTTGTGTAGTAAGTAATGTTGCTTTGTTGTTTTGTTTCACTTTGTGCCTAGAAAATCTCGGTGTTAATTTGTTTCTCCTACATTCCTTCCTGTATATATAGTTATCTACATCATAATTTAGTGGATCTTGTCTGTCTGCATTAAGTTTTTCTATGCGTTTGTCCGTGTCGGTTTCCAATTTTTCCTTAATAGATTCGTAGAGTTGTGTTCGAAATTGATTAATTTTAGAAAGATATTCGTGTTCATTGTTAAATGTAATTTGACGGTTAATTTTATAGGTTCTTCCATAGAAAAGTTCGAAAGGTGTAATTTTAGTAGAAGAATGTATTGCGTTATTATAGGTTATAAGAACTTCTGTTAGGATGTCGTCATGATCCATTTCTAACTTTTTTTCTTTAATTTTCTCGACTATTAATCTGTAAGTTTCAGTTAATGTTGAATGGAGTCTTTCTACGGGGGAATTGCTAGAAGATTGTTGAAAAGATGTAAAGTGTAGGTCAATTTGGTATTGCTGACAAAAGTCTTTAAATATGTTTGATGTGAATTCGGTTCCTTGGTCACAAACTATTTTGTTAGGTATGCCATGCAGGCTAAGAAAATGTTTTAAAGATTTAATAACGCAAAGGCTGTTTCTCGCTGTTAGAGTATATGCTGCGGCGAATTTGGAAAATTTGTCTATAATGGTTAAAATATTTTTGCTGTTAATCGTGTAAATGTCTATATGTATTATATCTAATGGTTTTACAGGTGTGGGAGGTTTTTCAAACTTATTCTTCGGAGGATGTCTATCATATTTTAGTCTTTGGCATGAAGTACAATTATTTATTGTTTGAGCTATCTTTGATTTCATGTATGGAAAGTAATATTCGCGTTTTAGGTGGTCATAGGTTTCTTGTATGCCTCTGTGATTATTGTTTTCGTGATAGTCTTGAATGATTTTATCCTGATTATCGTTTTCTTTTATGTCCTTTACTATTTCAGTACACCTAACTAAACGAAAAATTTTGCTTTGTGCAAAATGTTTGGAATATACATTTTGAATAATGCGAAAAGTTTCATTATCTGTAAAAATTGCCGTGGTTTTATTGGGCGCTAGATGATTTTTAAAAATTTGTGTTATAATTTCCTCTGTATAATTGGGGTATGTAAATGTTTTTCTATATTTGTTTTTAAAAACTACTTCTTGTTTTATGTGAGAATTAGAGTTTCCTGTCTTAAATAATGTTTGTAAATTAAAATCATTTATTGGTTTTTCCGAAATCGGAATACCATCATCGCAGTTTTCCTCTGCAGAGTGAATAGTACTACCAGAAGTGGCTTGATTTGACGTTGTATCAAATGCATTTATGTTTAGATTGACTGATGTGTCAGTCTTTATGCGACTAAGGGCATCGGCGTTTGTGTTTAGTTTGCCTTTTTTGTATATAATTTCATAATCGAATTCTTCTAATTTCAGTCGCCATCTTATTAATTTAGAGTTTGGCTCTTTCAGGCTCATAATCCATGTGAGTGGTTTATGATCTGTTATGATTCTGAACTGGTGACCAAATAGGTATGGTCGAAAATATTTTGTAGCCCAAACTATGGCTAAGAGCTCTTTTTCTATTGTTGAGTAATTGATTTCCGATGTCGTGAGTGTGCGACTTGCGTAACAAATCGGTTTGTCGTTCCCTATAGGTCCTTGCGAAAGAATGGCTCCTAGCGCAAAATTACTTGCGTCTGTCGTAAGATTGAAAGGCTTAGAAAAATCTGGATATTGTAAGATAGGGTCATTTACCAAGAGTTGTTTACAAATTTCAAACGTTTTTTTATAGTTATCGTCGACTATAACAGTTTTATTTTTCTTCAGACAAGCTGTAAATGGCTTTGTTATTTTGGCAAAGTCTTTAATAAATTTACGGTAATAACCTAGTAGACCTAAAAACGATTTTATTTCTTTTTGATTTGTGGGTATAGGAAAGTTTTGGATCGCCTTTATTTTGTCAGGATTTGGTTTTACTCCTTCTGTGGTCACTAAATGGCCCAAAAATGCGCATTCCTTATGTAAGAATTCAGACTTATCTAATTGAATCTTAAGATTAGCTTCTCTAAGGGCTTCAAAAACTTTTCTTAAATTTTCCGAATGTTCTTGGAGTGAGGTTGAATAGACAATGATGTCGTCTAAATAGACAAGACACACTGTTCCTATCAAATCTTTAAGAACGCAATCCATCACCCGTTGAAATGTTGATGGTGCATTTTTTAAGCCGAAGGGCATTCTCACAAATTCGTAGTGCCCATTTTCTACTGTAAATGCTGTCTTGGGAATATCTTTTGGATTCATTTCTATTTGATGGAATCCGCTAGCCAAGTCCAATGTGGTAAAATACATGCACTTGCCAAGTTTGTCCAGTATTTCATTTATGTTTGGTATTGGGTATCTATCTGATATTGTTTTATCGTTTAGTTTCCTGTAATCAATAACTAAACGCCACTTTTTTTTCCCACTAGCATCTGCTTTTTTTGGGACTATCCAAACAGGTGCACTCCATGGTGAGTAGCTTTCCCGTATGATACCCTGATTTAACATGTCTGAAATTTGTTTTTTTACTTCTTCTTTGTGGATATGGGGGTATCTATATGATTTTGTGTAAATAGGAATGTCGTCTCTTGTGACAATGTTGTGTTTGATTTTATTGGTGAAGGTAAGGGACTGATTATCTTGAAGAAAAATATCTTCAAATTCTTTACATAGTTTTGTGATAACCTTTTGTTCTTCCATATTCAAATGATCAATTCTAAGATTGTCCAGTAACTGAGGGCTTTGAAATTCAGGAATATGTTCGAAGCTTATATTATTAATTTCCCTATAATATGAATTTTTTATTGGATCTACTTTAATTGGGTTTTCGATTAAAATTATTTTGTCCGAGTTTGACTTATTATTTATTTCAACGAAGCTGTACCAGTTTTCAGCCTTGTACATACCAGGTGAAATGGTTACTTCTGGGTTAATTGATATTGCGGGGATTAGGAAATCGCCACTTTCTAAATCTACAGGAATTTTCATAATTGCTTTAGTTTTTGGTGATATAAGAAATTTACCGGAAGTTAAGTTTGGTTTAAAAGACAAAGGGATGCAGCAATTGTTTGTAATTAATTGCTTTTTCTCGAGGTCTATTTTTGCACCTAAATTAGTAAGTATATCGAGTCCAATGAGACCATCGAAATAGTTATGAAATTTAAAGACAAAGAATTCCAGGATTCCACATTCTCGGAATTCTATGAACATAGGGATGTTAACTTTTGTATTCAATTGGTGTTTGTTTAACACAGTGGTTATGATTATTGGTGCACAGTTTTCTATGTTTAATTTTCCTGTATATTCTGGGTTTATAAAGGATGCTGATGCGCCTGTGTCTATAAGAAAACGGAGTGGACGCCCAAATGGAGATGAAATGTTTATGTAAGGCAGGTTAGTGCCATGTTTGTTTATGTCTAGGTATCCTGTTGGGTTTTGGAGGCATCTAATTGAAAATTTTGTACATCCTCTATCTCGTTGTAATTGTCCAACTCAGGTAAATAATTAGGAATGTTATAGTTTACAGGATCTGAATAGGTATTAAAGTTCCTATAGTTATGGTCAATATGATGTACTTCTCTTGGAAATCTACGTGTTTGTCCACTATTATTCCTTAGATGAGTATAGCCTGAACTAGTGTCCATGGGTTCTGGTGGTGGAAGATTTGTGTTACTGTCTAAACGTTGTTGTCTAAAATTGCTAAATTGGTTTTGATTGTTTGTGGCTGTAGGGTATTGTGTTTGCATAGGTGTTGGTAAAAAACTCTGTGCTAACTGAGGTCTATTAATTGGTGTTGGTAAATTTAATTGGGGTCTATTAAATGGTTGATTCATTGGTAATTGTGGTCTATTGAAATGCATAGGTGGACTATAAATCGCGTTTTGTTGTCTATAATGATTTGGAGTGAATGGTTTTTTAATGTTAGGGTAAGAATGTTGTGAATTGTACTGTCTATGAGTTTCTTGCCTTTTCAAAATGTTCCTGTTTTCTTGTCTTATATAAAACATGTTTTGTTCGGTAATACAGTATGAAAAAGCTATCGGTAAAGTATCTGGCTTCATAGCCCTAATGGAAGAGCCTAATGGTTCTCTAAGTCCAGATAAAAATGTGTTAAGGCACATTTTATCAAATAAATCTCGTTTAGCTTTTATTATGTTGGCATCTACCTCGTGTATCATCAGATTATTGTTAATTGAAGCTTGGATCTCTACAACTGAACTATAAAATTCCTCAAGTGTCTTATTATTTTGTTTTAGTAGGTGTAAGTCTCGAATCAATGAAGTTTCATTTCGTTTATCAGAGTAATGTAATATGAGATTATTTTTAATGCTCTGCCAGCTCAAGTCTGTGCTATACATATTCAAAATCTCATTTGCTTCTCCTTCAATTTTGTTACGTATAGACCTTAAAATCATCTTGCCAAGAGGGGTGCCATCAATGGGTGTTAATACTGTAAGTATTTCCTCCACATTGCTTATGAAATCGTATAGCAATCTCGGATTTCCATCAAATTTTGGAAGATCCTTGACAGCATCTGGGATTCTTAAGGAATCCAGTATATTTCTTTCTGTCGAGGGTGAACTGTTCGTAGAATTCATTACACCACTTTGATTATTTTGACTGATACTCATATCGGTTTCAGATTCTGGGATAGGAATAAGGGTTCTTGGGATAGTATAAGGACGAAATTTACGCATATGCTTATTTTTTCTCTTTAATTCAATCAATTATTTTCTTTAGAAAGCAAAATTATTTTATAATATCGAAATATATATGTTTATATTTAAATATATTCACTTAAATAATATTTAATAGGTAAATTATTTAAAATATTATCTATTTTTTCTTTTCTTTGAAAAACACGGTTAAATTGTTTTATATTTGTTCACAATATAAGTTTTCACTTTTACTTTTATTAGTCTTTAAACTGAATCTTGAATCTTTAAAATATGTTTCTATTTTATCTTTTAGTAAAATATTTAATAGTATTGCTTGTTTCTAGCACTTTTCCACAATAAATTTGGTAATAATAGAAATTTTCACTTACAATATTAAAATTATAGTTCTTATTGACATTATTGTTGGTAACGTTGACTGGAATCGGTTGTCCTTAAAGTAGTTTTCCTTGGCAGATGTCCGTACAGATGTCCTCTCTTGTTGGTTCTGCTTTTCCTCGTGATGATCCGTCACGGATGCTGGTTCTGTTCTGTTCTTTTCAGACGATTATCCTTCGTCTTCTATGTAATTCCGTGCGCTTTTTTTTTTTTCGTTTGCGATAAACCGTCACAACACTTATTTAAATTTTTTTTTTTTTGTAGCGCAGGAACCAGAACTACCCGACTGCGCCAGTTAATTCTTGTAGTAATCCGAGTATCAAAAAAACACAAGTTTATTCGTTGGTTGCTCAAAAATTACTCCTCTTTATTGAAAACAATAATTAAAAATGAAAGTTACGATTATAAACTTATTTAAAGTGAAAATTGCAATAACTGCATTTTGACAATTTATAAAATTATTAGTAATTCTATAGCTGGTGGCCTGTTTACAATTCTTTGAAATTTAAATATATGCTTATTTAACAATTCTTTTATTGAACAATTCTTTATTTTACAGTTCTTTTTCGGTCTGTTGAATTATTTAAAATTCTTACTAATTTTATATGTAGCAATTCATACGGTTATTGACTTATTAGCAATTCTTAATAATTTTTATTATTTATTTGCTTGATTTAACCTTGGTGGCTTTGTAGGTGCTTGTGTTAATGTTGTTGTTGTTGATGTTGTTTCTGTAACTCGGGCAAAACGTGCCTCATCGAAATAACGGTTTTTGACCCAATGTCTCTTTGGACCAAATCCGTTTCAGGACATTTGGGGTCGATCTAGCTATGTACGTCAGTCAGTCTGTCTGTCTGTCTAGCTGGTGCGCACGATAACTCTCGAAGGGAGTATCCGCTTTGATCCAAACTTGGTACATCGTAATATTATTATCAAACTTAGATCGAGTTCGGAGAAGGGCAATATAGGCCCACTCCTTCTGATACCACCCCCTCAAAATGTCAATATTTGTTTAAAAAAAAAATAGTTTACTGCACATAAAGATAAAGGATAATCCGATTTTGCTCCAACTTGGCATATCCTAATATTTTCATCAGTGCCATGTCAGTTGCGAAAATGGACAATATCGGCCCACTCCCTCAAGAACCTCTCCTACAAAGGGTTAACTTTTTGACGCTCATAAAATACAAAGTTAATCTCCGATTTCATTCAGACTTGGGACATCTCAATATTTTCATCAACACAAGATCTGATATAATGATAGTGGATAACGGACCATTCCTTCTGGTACCTCCCCCACAAAGGGTCAACATTTTAAAAAAACCAAAACTATTGTAACATAGGCATCCGGTTCTCTTCAAATTACATACATCACAATATTTTTATTAACCTAAGGTCTGGTGTGAAGATGGAATAAATCGGTCCACTCCTTCTGGTACTTCCCCCAGAAAGGGTCAAAATTTTGAATATTTATGAAGCTCATAAAACCAGAAATTAATCTCCGATTTTATTCAGACTTGGTATCTCTCAATATTTCCAGCAGCACAACATCTGTTATATAGATGGTACCTCCCCCACATAGTGTACCTGGTACCTCCCCCACAAAGTGTTCCATATTTTGAAAAAACAAACCGCTCAAAGAAAGCGAAATAAGCATCCAAGTCTCTTCAAATTTCACACATCCAAACATTTTCGCTTATGCAAGTTCTGTTGTGAAGATAACGTAAATCTGCCAACGCCTTCTGGTACCTCACCCACAAAGGGTCACGATTTCCAATTCTTATATCTGTCATAACTTGCGAAACAATTCGCCTATTCTTTACATCGTGCTTTATCAGAAAATGTGTCTTAACCAGGAATCTGAGATGAATTTATCGGAATTTATGATTGTCCAATATTTTTATCTTTCTTAGATGAAATATGAAAATGGAATACTTCGGCCCGCTCGCCCTCACGCATATTTCCACATTTTCCAATAATTTGCACATGTCTCATATAAAGTATAATAAGTAGTGACAGAGATGTCACATCGCTTAATGACATACCGCGTTTGATGCGTCAGTCCAAGCAGATTTTTTCCATGAACCAATACACGTCACGCGAGCGCTCTGAAATTTACATTCAACAGAAGAAGTCAATTGTGAAAACTCAACGTGATTTTAAAACATTAAAAAATGTGAGAAGTGCGCCTTCTAAGAACACCATTAAGCGTTTATACGAAAAATTTTCGACTGGTAAGGCTCTTTCTAATCCGAAGAGGCCATATAAAAGTCGACCAAGGCGATCGGCCGAGAATATCGCTGCCGTACGAGCCAGTTTTGAGAGGTCCCCAAGAACATCCCAAAATCGCCGTTCTTAGCAGTTGGGCATGGCTCTGTCCACTTTACAATGGATTATTCGCATTGATTTGCATTTTTTCCCGTACAAAATTTAATTGACGCAAAGAATGTTGCCTGCGGACAAGCCTCGTCGATTGGAATGGGCCCAAAGGGTCATCGAAAAAAACATGGGTCCGTCGAATATGGGCAACCCTGTATTTATACACAAAGCAGCTAGTAGAAACAAGTATATATACCATACAAACTTTCAGAAGTTTCTGAATTAAACCACTGTACCTTGGATCATGTTCATCCGATACAATGTTATGTATTGTTCATGGCTGGCAGTTTTCAACATTGCTTGGTTGCTGCTACTCATGGCTGTTGTTGGCATGGTGTGAGTATTTTGTCAGGTGTCATAAACATAGGATTTATTGCGCATGCGCAACATTCATGAAACAAAGCCTCATTCAATACCGCTCAGATCAGAGCAATACAACAACAACAACGAAAACTACAGCAACAAAGAAGCGATAAAATAATGAAACAAGAGAATTCGTTTTAAAATGTAACACTTATTACACGGCGAACAACATAAATCAAAGATGCACATGACAGCTTTCCAGGAGAAGAAAGGAAGAAAAGCAAAACGAAACGAAATGTGAAACAAAATATCCCCCCTATACATGGGCCTGGCCTGGTGACTGATTGTCAAAGAACGAAGAGAGAGAGCGAGAGTGTTAGAATTTTAAATGCCTTTCGAATGATTTATAAGGAATATAAGAAATTTATTGGTTCCAGAGCATATGCCTGCCGATCGCTGGTGCTGTGGCCCACATCGATGGACATGAGAGTGTGTATGAGTGTGTGTATGTGTGCGGTATGTGAGAATTTGTCTCTTTTGTGAATGGGTTTTAAAACAATCGTAATGTTTTTTTCAATGAATCGCCGAAGGCCAACACGAAGTGATTATATTTAAGACAAAACAATTTTCTTACATTGACACCACATGGCCTTAGTAGAAAAAAAAAACTTGTATTTAAAGGATTCTCTATGGACACTTCAATAATGCAAGCAATATAAATCATTTTTATTATCCATAATTTAGTTCAAGATTATTTTTACCTGAAATTACTTAATTTACTAATATATTTTTGGACATGATGCAACCAACAGCTGAAAGGACCCTAAAAGAATGTATAATGATTTCAAAAATTATCATCATTCGTTAAAATTATAAAATGATTCTTTTTGAACACTTCGTGTTATATGATCTTGTTAAACGCATTATTTTGTATATAATTTCACTGGTCAACAATTATTCTGTTACCATATCTACTGAAAATCTATGTTTCCAAATTACGTCTGTAAAAGTTGTGCAGTGGCCCATTAAGTGTTTTAAATATATAATTAAGTGTTCTATACATAATTGTCATGGCTCAGAATCATTGATATTCTAATTCTTCTAATTTCTTTAAGTTGCACAATATATATATAATGAAAGAATGAAATTTTGCATAGGCTCCTGTATCGATTCTTCATTTTCTAATGAATGTCAATATTGGACAAAAATAATGTGTTTTGCCACATCTATAAAAATAATGTGTGATCGTTTCTATAACAGCCTCCATGTCAAAGCTCAGCTCAATTATGAGTATTGTAAAATACTCTGATTAATTTTCTGGCCACAATAGTCTGTTATTTGAAATTTTGAATTAATTTTTAAGGATTTAGTTTCTGCACTTCAAAAGTTCGTTAGCGCGTCGCCTCCTGTTGAATTCATGGTAGAGGTCAACATATTTAAGATGAGTCTTTGAAGTTTTGCACAGACTTTTATTAATTTGGAATGCATATTATGGCTTTAGAGCAGTTATAATATGGAATCATATGGAATATATCAAACTTTGAATTGACTCCGAGAAGGATTATATTAAACAGGTAAAAAACCTGTAAGTTCAGACTGGCGGAACTTTGAATACCCTCCAACATTTGAAACTTTCAAAAAAATAACATCTGGAATTTGGCAATTTTCAAAAAAATAACATCCGCTAAAAATTCTCTTAAAATCTCAAAAATACCGAATGTAGATTATATATTGGGGTCTATACGACGACGTGGACCTGCATAGGCAACTATAGTCATAAACCATAACAATACTCAAATGCGAAACTTGAATAAAAAAATTCGGCGAATTATGCAGCTAAAATCATTAATATAGCGAGGTACTATTATATGGTGGCTATACCAAAATGTGGACCTGCACTGACAATTATCTGCCTTAGGCTTCAGCAACCATTACGAACTTCAAAAACCAAATTTGAAACATTTCCGGTGAATAATGTTGCTAAAATCATCAAAATACCAAATATCGGGAGGTACAATTATATGGGGCTATACGAAGACGTGGACCTGCCCAGAAATTGTTGTCTTAGGCTGTTGTATATATTAGAAACTTCAAAAACCAAATTTGAAACATTTCCGGTGAATAATGTTGCTAAAATCATTAAAATACCGAATATCGGGAGGTAACGTTATATGGGGGCTATACGAAGACGTGGACCCGCACACACAATTTTTATGCTGATCAAGAATATATATACTTTGTGGGGTCAAAAATGTATATTTCGAGGTGTTATAAACGGAATGACAAACTTAATATACCCTCCATACTATGGTGGAGGGTATAAAAATATGTATCGGAGCCAGAGATATATGGAAACCGTTATTCACCAAATGGAAATAATCTATTGAATGTGCAAAAATCTATTCACTCTGAGCTATTTGGTACACAATAACCTTTAAATCGGCTAAATATATATATGGAACCTATATCCAGATCTGAACCGCTCTCGATAAAATTTGGCAACGGTATTTCTGAACTGTAACTGATATCTGTACTAAAGATGATTGTTGTAGAGTGCATATTACGAAAGTTAGGCACTTAAACACCAAATGTGGGACCTATAGCTATATCTGAACCGATTTTCATTAAGTTTGAAGTACTTGCTTCTAGGCTGAATTCGGCCATACATGTCAAAATCCTCTTCATTTGAGCTGATATTAATCATCTGGTGCACCATAAATCTAGAATAGGATAAAAATATATATATGACAGCTAACCCAAATCTGAACCAATCATTATAAAATTTGATAGATGTATTTCTAGGCTATATCTTATATCTGGTACCAAATATCATTATTTCGGAGTGCATATTACGAATGTGAGGGACTTAAACACTAAATAGGATGAAAAAAATATTTAGGGCAGCTATATCTATATCTGAATTGATTTTCACCTAATTTAAAGCACTTGCTTCTAGGCTAAATTCGGTCCTATATGGGTTAATATTAACATAGTCGAACAATAAAATTGAAGCCTGACTAAGATATATATAGGAGCTATATCGAAGTTTGAACAGATTATAAATAATATTTATAGAGTTCGTCGTTGAGTCAAAAAGCGACGTGTAAAATTTTGCATTTTGTTCGCAAAAATCTATAAATCGACAAAAATAACGAGGGAGACTCTCATCTCCTTCTTCATATTACAATAAAATGCATAAAGTATCCTGTACGACATTGCGATTCTATCTATGTCCGTCTGTCCATGTTTGTAATTTGTAATCACGCTACAGGTCTCAATTATGGCGCGATCCTCACGAAATTGTGTATGGAGGTGGGTTTAGGGTCAGAATAGAAGCCTATTGTTTTTGGAAATGATCGCAAAATATTAAGGGGTTGAAATAGACCAAAAACTGAAAAATTCACTGATGTTTCACTTGCTCTACAGGCCACAATTATATATTGGCGGAATTTTGCATGGTGTTAGAGCATAGAGCTGTTATCGGACAACATTTAGGAGTTGAAATAAAGCATTAATTTTATGTCAAAATTACGAAAATTTCCCCTAAACCGCGAATATTTTTAATTCCGGTTAAATCACAAATACATTAAAAGGTCACTTTTGAGCATTACAGTGATGCTGATAGCCAATATATAGGATGTATAGCAAAATAGATAAAATATATATGTACAGGAAATAGAACCGCTGGACTGATTTTCACAACTCTCATCAATCTTGCTAGAAAAGGATAAAATCCAAGAAAATCGCGTAAAAATATAACAATAAACCAGTAAGGAAAAGTTGGCTTTAGAGCAGTTGTAGTTTGATGTAGAGTGGATATAAAAACTGCAACGAAGCTAAACATTATAATTTTTACTTTTTTTTAAATTTTATTGATTGAAAGAAAAAATGTCGGAAATAGCATAACATTTTAGAATGAGTTTAGATTTGTCTGAATTGGTTACCTTTGGCACGAATTATGGCCTTCAAACGGCCAAAGAAACCGTCACACGCTGCCCAAATGTTGCTCTGCGGTATTTTGGCTCATTCCCGGCGAAGCGCTTACTTGAGGTGATCGACACCATGGTATTTTTTAGTGCCAACCTTGATTTCCAAAATACTCCAACCAATAGTCCAACGTATTGATATCCTGGCCATATGGCCATTGTGCGCTGCAAATGAATCGAGGACCTCATTTTGTAACAATTCTTGGGTGGCGCGTGCTGAGTGCGATGGGGCTGAGTCCTGTTGGAAAGTCCAAGGTCTGCGGCCAAAATGTTTGCGTGCCCAAGGCTTTAATATACTCTCCAGAATATTTTCATGATAATATTCGGTATTTATTCTGATGTCACGGTCGAATAATACGAGGGGAGAGCAACCGGCGCTTGAGGTCTGGTGGCCAACCGAAGGTGCCCATTTTCAGCTGATCTCTTTGGCATGTTTACTTGCCCTTAATCATTTTGTTTGTTTACAAACTGCTGGACAACGAATGTTTTCTCATCGGAGAAAACCAAATTCGGCAGTTCAAAACTTTCGGCCAAACGAAGCAATTCTTTAGCTTTTTTATACCCTCCACCATACTATGGAGGGTATATTAACTTTGTCATTCCGTTTATAACTCCTACAAATACTCATGTCAGACCCAACAATGTATATATATTCTTGATCCGCGTAAAATTCTAAGTCGATTTAGCCATGTCCGTCTGTCTGTCTTTTGTAATCACTCTATCTTTTGCACTCTAAACACTAAAATTTTGCACACATGTTTATTTTGCCAGTAGGCAGCTTAAGTTCGTAAATGGGCTATGTAGGTCCACGTTTTCATATAGCCCCCATATAACGGTACCTCCCAATATTCGGTTTTTGATGATTTTAGCTACATTATTAACCGGAATTGTTTCAAATTACGTATTTAGAGTTCGTAATGGGATCTACAGTCTGTAACAGAAAATTGCCTATGCAGGTCCAGGTCTTCGTATAGACCCCATTTATCAGTACCTCCTTATATTCGGTATTTTGAGATTTTAGGTTCAATACTCACCGAAATTGTTTGAGATGTCGCATTTGAAGTTCGTAATGGAAGCTACAGCCTGTGACAGAAAATTGTCTATGCAGGTCCAGGTCTTCGTGTAGCTCCTATATAACGGTACCTCCCAATGTACTGTATTTTGATGATTTTGGCTACATTATTCACCATTTATTTCAGGTTTCGAATTTGAATATAACGGCTATATTCGGTAGTTTTAAAATGTTAACAGACTTTTTGGCGAATGTTATCTTTTTCGAAAATTTTCAAATTCGTTCTAAATGGTGGAGGATTTTCAAAGTTCGGCCCGGCCGAACTTACTGCTTTTTTACTTATTATACACTTTTTTACTTATTATACACTGCTTTTTTACTTATTATACTTATACTAAAAGCCCAGACGTAGCTCACCCCTATGCACCAACATTGGACTACATGCTATATTTAAATATTTTTGCTTCAGCGTCCTTAGTTTGTGGTGGTAGTTCCTTGACACATCCATGTGAAAATAAGGATAATAAGAATTTTTTCAAGAATGGAAGCCATGTCTCATAAATGAACTTGTAGATTATTTGGTATTTGAACTGAAAATACGAAACTTCAGATAGTTTTGTTAAATATGTTGCGAGAATTTTCAAAATACCTTCAATAGGGCGTTATTATTAGCTGCATAACAAATTTAATTTATCCTCAATACTCTCATTGCGAGTACGAAAAATAATTTTTTTTCACACTTCAAAATATTAAAAATATAGCTCAGTTTATTTTTTAATGCAATTACTTTTGTCCAATTCGACAATGTCAAATGTCAATATGCGCCCTTTTCTCAGTTCATAGAGAGTGAATCGTTCTTATTAATTTTATATTATAAGTTATGGTAAAGGTTTTTTTTATATTTTTCTTAAGAACTCAGAGATTGTCATGAAAACTTACCACATTCCATTCCAAAGAAATACTTTTATAAAAAATTAAAATCAACATTGTTGTTATTTGTTTAACTAAAGGTGCATTGTTGCACAACTTTATCAAAACAAACATCCTCTCTAAGAGACCTGATTGTGGAATAGAAAATCTACAGGTGATCTATGAGTGCTGAAAACATACCCTTTCTCTTTAGCCTTTAGGAAATCACACCACAGAAACAAACCACAAAACAATCTGGTGTCAGAACAAATAAAACCTGGAATCAACAGTCGTCGTCGTTACAAGTAAACTTCCTCCTTATGCAAAGGCAGCAACAGCACAGTTGCGCAGACGGGGTTGATGAAATGATTATCGAGTCGGTATTTGCTCTGATTAAATAAAATCAACAACCCAACCAGAGAGTCAGTCAGTCAGCACCAATTACAAAAATATACCAGGCTACGCCGCAACTGCGCAGACATTTTAAAAGGTGCAAATGAAGGTGCATTTGAATAAGGGGGCTGGCTAGCATGGTTATGATTTCATCCTTCCATCCATACATCCAACCATAAATACCAGCCCAATAAACATATGTACATACACACATATGAGATATACGACCACACATACCCACATGTAAACAAACAATGAAATTTAAATAAAATAAAACCATCAGTCAGAGGAAACAAAGAAAAGGTGGTTATTCTTTCTATCAGACAAAGGGGTTTGTCGTATGTTCCGAAAAAGGGGTTTGATGAAGTGCTCTTCAAGAGTGGTGTTCAAATGAAACTATTGGCACAGCTGCTAATGAGTGGAAAAACTTTTGTGGTTGGCCTTCAATGTTAAATAGTAGGCAAAGTAGTATTGAACCCTGTCCTCAATGTAGCAGTGATAAGAGTATTCATTGTTGGAATGATTCTTGATATATTCCCTGGCTATGATTGCATGTGCTTTGTCGATGTAGAGGAATTTTGATTTCGAGTTATGAAACGAGTTAGAAGTCGAATTTGTTAAAGATAATATATTTCCATTATTTTTTCAAAAATGGAAATCATTTTTTTTTTCAAAATAGGCACGCTTAATATTTCAGTTTTCACAACTTTCGGTGTAAAATGTGAATAAAACAATCATAATACCGAATATTTCAGGTGCTGTTGTGGAAGGGCTTTACTAAAGCATATTGGTATATGGAAGTACGTTTATGAAAAATTGTCATTTTTGGAACACTTAAACCTATAAATAAACATCTTCAAAAACAATAGGCTACATCTTCCAAAACAATAGGCTTCCCCTTGCAAAATTGCGTGAATATCAAACGATAATGTGACCTACGGGTGAGATAAAAAACTGCAACAAAGTCAAACGCCATATTTTTACTTGTTATACCCTACACCACAAGCTGGTCAGGGTATTATGTCTTTGTGCATTTGTTTGTAACAGACAAAAGGAAACGAGATAGACCTATAGTTCCTTTTGATGATCTGCATAGAATCACATTCTGAGTCGATTTATGCATGTGCGTCCGCCCGTCTGTCCGTCAGTCCATGTATTTTTGTAAACAAAGTACAGTTCGCATTTACTGCCCTATCGAGACGAAATTATGCACAAATCATTTGTTTGGCCCAAGGACGAACCCTATTGAAATTGGAGATAATCGGTCAAAATTTAGATATAGCTCCCATATATATCTTCGTCCGATTTGCTTTTTATTGTGCACCAAACGTGTAATATCAGTCCGAATAGTATGGAATTTTGCATGTACGATCAGATTGAACCTGAAACTAAGTATGACAAATTTGATCGAAATCGGTTCAGATATAGCTATAGCTCCCATATATATTGTTCATCCGATTTGTTATTATTGCCCTCCGCAGCCGTAATATGCACTCTGTAACAACAATATTTGGGGAAATATTCCAAATACAGCTAAGAAATACATTTGCTAAATTTTATCGAGATCGGTTCAGATTTGTATATAGCTCCCATATATAACTTCTTTTGATTGTGCACCAAACGACTAATATTTGCCCAAATGGGATGAAATTTGGCATTTACTATCGAATTGAGTCTAGAAGCTAGTATGTCAAATTTGGTGAAGATCGGTTCAGATATAGCTATAGCTCCCATATATACTGTTCATCCGATTTGTTATATTTGTTACCCACAGCCGTAATATGCACTCCGTAACAACGATATTCAGGGAAATATACAAATACAGCTCAGAAATATCTTTTCCAAATTTTATCGAAATCAGTTCCGATTAGGATATAGCTCCCATATATATTTTTATCTTATTTCAAATTAATTGTGCACCAAATTGGCAATACAAGTCCGAATTTTGAATATACAAATGCTTAGGCATATTTAGTCCTTTGATCTTTAAATTATAATTATAATCATAGCGTGTATGATTGAATTTTCCCATAAAAACTTTTAATTGTTATGCGGAGCTCTACTAAATTAGCAAAGTGGTGTAGGGTATTATAAAGTCGGCCCCGCCTGTCTTTCAGACTTTCTTTACTGTTTTTTTTTTTTTAATTTTTATTGGATGAAAGCAAAAAATTTCGGAAATAAAATCAAATTTTAGAATAAGTTTAGATTTGTTCGAATTGGTAACCTTTGGCACGAATTATGGCCTTAAACGGCCAATGAAACCATCACACGCTGCCCGAATATTGCTCTGCGATATTTTGACCCATTCCTGGCGAAGCGCTTGCTTGAGGTGATCGATACTTTTGTATTTTTTAGTGCCAACCTTGCTTTCCAAAATACTCCAGACACAATAGTCCAACGGATTGGTATCCGGAGATTATGGGGCCATTTTGGTGTGCACTGGAGGAACCTCATTTTGTAACCATTCGTGGGTGACGCGTGCTGAGTACGATGGTATTGAGTCCTGTTGGAATGTCCAAGGTGTGCGGCCAAAGTGTTTGCGTGCCCAAGGCTTTGGTAACACCCTCCAGAATATTTTCGCGATAATATTCGGCATTTATTCTGATGCCACGGTCGATTAATACGAGCGGAGATTGTCCATCGGCTGTTATAGCGGCCACACCATCACCATGGTCGGCGCTTGAGTTCAGGTGGCCAACCGAAGGTGCACATTTTCAGCTGACCTGTTTCGCAAGTAAACACGATCATTTTGTTTGTTTACAATCTGCTGGACAACGAATGTTTTCTCATCGGAGAAACCCAAATTCGCCAGTTCACCACTTTCGACCAAGCGAAGCAACTCTTTGGCTCTTTTGAGTCTATTTTCGTTCAGTTCCGGTGTAAGTTGTTACACTTTTTGGAATTTCAATGGCTTTACCCCGAGCTAATTTTTCAATATTTGCCGAATGGAATATTGCGATATGTCCAGATCACGAGCCATTTTTCGGCCACAGCGACGCGGTGTTCGATCTAGTCGCTTCTTCGCTTTTCGAACCATTTCTGCTGATGTTGCTGTTTTCTTCCGTCCACTTCCTTGACGTCGGGCTATGCTACCAGTATCGCTGTAGCGAGCGATGGTACGAGACACAGAAGATTTATTCACATTTAAATGCTGGAGTGCTTCAACGATAGCCACTTGTTGTTTTCCAACCAAATATAAAGAAATCACACTATCACGCTTGAATTCCATCACGAACAACATTTTTTCTGGAAAATTCTCACCAAAATGCTTTTGTACGCTTGAAATCAATATAATGAGGTGTCACTGGAATAATTTGAACAGCTGTCGGACGAGTGGCTTGAAAATGACAGCAGTCTGAATTTGGTTGCAATTTTTTCATATCACCCAGTAAATTTTTTTTATACCCTACACCACATAGTGGTAAGGGTATTATGTCTTTGTGCATTTGTTTGTAACATGGAGAAGGAAACGAGATAGACCCATAGTTACTTTTGAGAACCTTCATAGAATCACTTTCTGAGTCGATTTATGCATGTCAGTCCGTCTGTCCGTCTGTCCATGTATTCTTGTGAACAAAATGCAGGTCGCATTTATTATCTGATTGAGATGAAATTTTCCAAACAATATTTTTTTGGCCCAAGGACGAACCCTATTGAAATTGGTGAGAATCGGATCAAATTTAGACATAGCTCCCATATATATCTTCATCCGATTTCGGGTTAAATGTGCACCAAATGTCCACTATCAGTCCAAATTACCTGAATTTTGGCACACCCAACCGAGTTCGGCCTAGAAGTAAGTGTATCAAATTTGGAGAAAATTGGTTCAGATATAGCTATAGCTCCCATATATATCTTTCATCCGATTTGATCTTTAAGTCCCTCACACTCTTACTATGCACTCCACAACCGTGATATTTGGTACCGGGTATGGAGCACAGAAATAGCTGTTTTAAATTTAATCGAAATCGGTTCAGATTTGGATATATTTCCCATATATATCTTCATCCGATTTCGGGTTAATTGACCACCAAATGGCCAATATCAGTCCAAATGGCCCGAATTTTGGCATATGTGACCGAGATTAGACTTAAAGCAAATACAACAAATTTGGAGAAAATCGGTTCAAAAACAGCTATAGCTCCCATATATATGTTTTATCCGATTTGGTGTTTAAGCCTCTCACATTCGTAATATGCACTCCACAAGAATGATATTTAGTACCAGATATAAGATACAGCCCAGAAATAGCTGTTTGTAATTTTATCGAAATCGGTTCAGATTTGGATATAGCTCCCATATATATCTTCATCCGATTTCGGGTTAATTGTGCACCAAATGGCCGATATAATTCCAAATGGACTGAATTTTGGTACATCGGACCAAATTCAGCCTAGAAGCAAATATATCAAATTTAGTGGAAATCGGTTCAGATATAGATATAGCAACCATATATATGTTTCATCCGATTTAGTGTTTTAGTCCCATACATTCGTAATATTCACTCCACAACCGTGATATTTGGTACCAGGCATTAGATGGAGCACAGGAATAGCTGTTTTAAATTTTATCGAAATGGGTTCAGATTTGGATATAGCTCACATATATATCTTCATCCGATTTCGGGTGATTGACCACCAAATGGCCGTAATAGCATCAATTTTGGCAAATCCGACAGAAACCAGCTTAGAAGCAAGTACACCAATTTTAGTAAAAATCGGTTCAGATATATATAGCTCCCATATATATCTTTCATCCGATTTGGTCTTTAAGTCCCTCACATTCGTAATATGCACTCCACAGGAGTGATTTGGTACCAGATATCAGATAAAGCCCAAAAATAATTGATTTTAATTTTATTAAAATCTGATCCGATTTGGATATAGGGTAAGTGTACCAGTAGTCGGCACTTTTAGGATTTTCGCGTTTTAAATCGCTTACCATTCTGAGTGGAACTTTTAAATTATTATAAAGTTAATTTATTTAGATTCGAAATTTTGTATAGTTTTTGCAATAATAAATAAAGTTTTAAAAACTTTTTATTAAATTTCATAAATTTGTAGTTTTATTAAAACAATGCTTTTTTGCCAGTAGTCGGCACCACTTGCCAATTGTCGGTATGGCATGTTCCAGCAGTCGGCATACCAATTTGTTTGTAAGAGTAATTAATAACAACAATAAATTAATTCATTAAAATATAACATTTTTGTTTAGTTAAACTGATTCGACGTCTTTATTGTACTTTTCTTAAGAATATGGATTGTTGAGGACCTTCACAGACAAAAATTTAATTTTTATTAGAATAAGTCATCTTTTCTTAGCGAAATTGTACACAAAGATAGCTGACAATATATTTGAAGTAAACAAAATACGTTTAGTTATAATAGTTTCATTTATTTGGGTTTAAAAATAATAAGTGCCGACTACTGGGACATGCCGAACTTAGGCACACTTACCCTAGCATAGCATAGCATATTCTTCACATTATTCTAACGATTTCAGGTTAATTGTGCACTAAATGGTCAATATCAGCCCAAATCACCTGAATTTTCGTACATAAGACCGAATTCAGTCTAGAAGCTAATACGTCAAATTTGGAGAAACTCGGTTCAGAGATAGCTATAGTTCGTAAAATGCACGATAGAATTAGATATATTTTGATTTTGTACCAAATATATCATAGAGCTCTGAAATGCCCTGTATAAACCTTTTTACGAGAGCTCTACTAAATATGCGTGGTAGTGTAGGGTATCATATAGTCGGCCCCGCCCGACTTTTGAGCTTTCCTTACTGGTTTTTAATTTTTATATTGCATGTAAGTTTTTAATTTTAGTTAAAATATTAAATAAATTTTGTATGACTTGTTCTGTTTTTATTGGATTTCGGTTGAAAGAGCGTAAAAATTTAAAATATCGTGGAATTATCTTTCATTATGACGAAAATATATATTAATAAAGAATATCTTTTTTGGAAAACGGAGGCTGTATATGCAAAAATTCAATAATTTCTCATAAATACTGAGAACCTTAAAGAAATGGGTGAAAAGACTGCAGTCATAACTCACAAAAAAAAAGAAAGAAAACGTTTATAACTCCAGTTGGAGGCCAACATTTTTAGCAAACCTTACAACTCCTATGAGGTATATTTGTGGACTATTGCGTTCTTAAAAGTATGCAAGAACCCCAAAACTATGGTCCAGCAACGCGGTCCGGGTCAGCTAGTAAGGTATACAAAATTTCGATGCATGTTTTCGTTTTTCTTTTCGTATTTTTTTAGTAATTTCTATAGTAATTCAACTATAGTAATGGAGGGATATGCATGTGAGATTTCTCCAAATAATTTGAAAAATATTCCTTATCAAGATTTTAAGGTATTTTTTCTCATAAAGGACAGTCATTCATATTGAAATCAAATAAACAACAACAAGTATTTGTTCATAATTTGCTATCATCGCAATATTCATTCATATGTTAATATTCGAATTATATGTCAGGTGACAATTCAAGCATATACAAATACACCTTGTCCCATATTGGGACTCTCTTATCATTACTGTACACATGTCCTTTTTCTCTCTCTCTAGTTTGCTTTGTAGTGCTCAATAAATTTGTGGTGAGAAGGAGGAGTAAAGGAATGTATCGTTTATAAAGGGGTTGATTAGAGAAATTCTTGTACACCTTTCAGTTGTTATTATTTTACTAATTACGAAGGAAAGTGAAGGAATTTTGTTTGTCAAAAAATAGGGGTGCTTGTAAGGTGTTTTGGCTCTGTTGTTGGGATGGGTGGTATTGGGAAACATGTGTTTTACACATTGTATGTTTTTGCTGTGTTATTTAAGTAGAAAAGGAGGAAATTTTAATTCATAAAATTTGGGAGTTTAATATAAACTTTAATTATCTATACAGACAGATATTTTTTAAGTCTAGAAAGTTTCCCAAATTTTGTGTATATCAAGTACAAAAGCAGTAAGATCGGCCGGGCCGAACTTTGAATACCCTCCACCATTTGGTACGAATAACTCTGTTAAAATATTTAAAATACGTAATATCGGAAGGTGCCGATATATGGGGGATTTACGATATTGTGGACCTACATAGACAAATCTAAGTCTGGGGCTAAACTACTTACAAAGAACTCTTTGTGTAGAATTGAAAATGTGGCTAAAATCATCAAAATACCGATATTGTGGACGTATATAGAGAATTATCTTCCAGGGAATAAAGTGCTCACAAAAAACTCCTTGTGTGAATTTTCAGACAATACCATTGGAAACATTTGGAAATCATCTAAATACCAAATATCGGGGGGTACCGTTATATGGGGGATATACGATATCTTTAACCTGTATAGAGAATTCTCTGCCAGGGGGAAAAGTGCTCATAATGAACTCCTCGTGTGGAATTTAAGACAATTCCATTGAGAAATGTGGCTGAAATCATCAATATACCGAATATCGGGGAGTGCCGTTATATGGGGAATATACGATATCGTGAATCTATATAGATAATTCCCTTCCAGATGATAAAGTACTCACAAGGAACTATTTGTAAAGTTTTTCAGACAATTCCATTGAAAAATGTGGCTGGAATCATCAAAATCCTGAATGTCGGGGGTACCGTTATGCGGGGGATGTACGATATCGTGGGCCTATGTAGACAATTCTCTTTCAGGGGGTAAAGTACTCACAATGAACTCCTCGTGTGGAATTTCAGACAATTCCATTGAAAAATGTGGCTAAAATCATCAAAATACCGAATATCGGGGGTACCGTTATATTGGGGCTATACGATGTCGTGAACCTATATAGATAATTCTCTTCCAGATGATAAAGTGCTCACAACGAACTCTGTGTGTAGTTTTTCAGATAATTTCATTGAAAAATGTGGCTAAAATCATCAAAAGACCGAATATCGGGGGGTACCGTTATATGGGGGCTATACGATATCGTGGACGGATATAGTCCATCTTTGAACTTCATCTGCCTGCAGACAAAAGACAGATCTGTGCAACATTTTAGCTTTCTATCTTAATTCGTTTTGACTGTTGTGTGATTATAACAGACGGATAGGCGGACGGACAGGGCTAAATCGTCTTAGAATTTTACGCTGATCAAGAATATATATACTTTGTTGGGTCTAAAATGATTATTTCGATGAGTTACAAACGGAATGACGAACTTAATATACCCTCCATACTATGTATGGTGGAGGGTATAAAAAGTAGTTAAAATGCATAAAATGGCTGAAATTGCGTTCATATAACTGTTTTATACAGTATTTGAAACAAAAAGTAGGGCCGACTACTTTTCCAAAACAAACAAGGCTTAAGTTTGTAACACCTCGAATTATATGCATTTTTGACCCCACAAAGTATATATATTCTTGATCAGCATAAAATTCTATGTCAGTTTAGCGGTATCTGTCCGTCTGTGGAAATCAGTCTAGCTTCTGAAAGAAATAAAGTAGGCTAATAAAATTGTACTAAGATGAGTTTTAGATCTTTAGATCAGGACTTTTTGTACAAAGACCTAAAATGGTAAAGACTAGACAAAATGCATTTTGAGCAAGTGGTTTGTGTCTACAATACATAGAGTAACAGCATATGACAGGGACATGTTAATATAAAAACCACTATTACAAAAACGAATAATAAATAAAAATTTGAAAAATTTGAAATTTTGGTTTCAAAATTCTATTCCATAGACCTTTTCAAAATTTTTCATTTTGCCTTAGCGGTTTAAATCAGTTAACATTGGTAACTATGTTGTTATGATATCGTAACAACAGAGGCATTTTCACAGAGTTGCCATATTTTATTTTTGTCTTGTCCTATCTTTACTTTTGTACAAAGACATAGAAGTATAAAGATGGGACAAGACAGAGTCAAGATGTGGCAACCCTGTGAAAATACCTCTGTTGTTATGATATCGTAACAACATAGGTAGCAATGTTAAGCGATTTAAACCGCTTAGGCAATATGCAATTAATTGGGAAAGTCTATGGAATAGAATTTGGAAACCAAATTTTTGGAGTTTTCAAAGTTTTGTTTGTCATTTTTTTCTATAAATGTGTTTTTTTATATTAACATGGTCCTGTCTCGAGCTGTTATCTAGACAGTATAGACACAAACCATTTGCTCAGAATGCATTTTGTCCAGTCTTTACCATTTTAGGTCTTTGTTTTGTATTGAAAATGGGCTATATAGGTCTATGTTTTGGTATAGCTGCCATATGAATGCACAGACAGATTAAGGTATACAGGCCATAATTATAAACGAATCGGCGCGGAATTTTGCATGAAGTTAGAGTTTAGGGCTGGACAGAAGCCTTCCAATTTGTACGGCCATCGTACAATATTTTGCGGGTAAAATAAACCATAACTTTTATGTTAAAAATACGTACATTTCCACTAAAGCGCGAATATTTTTAACACCTGCCAAATCACGTATACATTAAAATATAACTTCTGACCCCAACAGTGATGGTGACAGCCAAGATATGGGATAAAAGGTACAATATGTATGTACAAGAAATAGATCTTAGTTATTCTGCTTACAAGCCAAGAATCTTACCAGAAAAGGATAAAATTTAAGAAAATCGCGTTAAAATATCTCAAAAAAAGTGAATATTGTTTGTTAGAGTTTTTCAATTTTTGTCATATTTTTTATCGCATGCGATTTTTTTAAGTTTGACTTACAATTTTGAATTGTACATTTTCTAAATTTTTCTACACCCAGTAACACTATGTGTTAAGTGTATTATATACAAGTCAAAATTACCGTCCGATCCTCACGATTTTGTATGGGGGTAGGGTTAGGGTCAGAATTGAAGCCTATTGTTTTTTAAGATGTTCAATTAGGGTTTCAAATGGACCAAAAAAATTAAAATTTCCTGATTTTGCACTCGCTCCACAAGTCACAATCGAGTTTTGCATTAGAAGAAAGTTAAGGACAGAGAAGTGCGATCACGAGGTAGTGCGAAAATATTGGGCAAATGACTCCTATCAAAAAGCTATGGGTACCATTTGGGCAGGGCTCTATGACATCATTTCAGAATTGGATTTTGACATAAGAGGGCTTTCGCTATATTGTAGTGTTGTAGGGTATCATGTTCGGCCCCGCACGAGTATAGCCTTTGCTTACATCTTGGTCCTAAAATTGCCGCCCGATCGAATTGATGTGTTTTATTATTATTGTTTTAGAAAAAATATCTACATATATCATCTATAGAAAAAATACATCCTATCAGTTGTCTCTATAAAAGCAACTATTGGTCCTCTTTAGATAAAATTCTCAAAAATGGAAGACCACCCACTGATCTGCTGTAAAAGAAGACTTTCTACACGCATGTTAGAGGTAGAATACCTTCAAGTGACCTAACACAAATTGGTATCATTGTCAGACTCTTTTAAAAGATTTTAGATTGAAATCCTTTGATAGTTGTTCCAGAGGTAGAAGATCATTAAAATATCTTTATTAAAAACAAAATGTATCCTGGTGATCTTCACTTTTAAAACATTGTGCATGTATCGTCTATAGAAGTTTTACGAAGCTTTTATGGGAGGTTATTAAAAGTATGAAATAAATCCGGCTCGCAACTGTTGACGTTTGAGTAGGATTTTTGATGGGTAAAACGCAATGTGTCATTCTTCTATATACACAGGACACTTTATAATTATAATATGATTGTTGGGCTCCTCTTTTTTGTCTATCTTATTCTGACCTATTGGAAGACCTCCAAGTCTTCTAGGGGTATAAATAAATTTTGTAAATTAAAGTTTATTAAACCTCCTCGTACCAAATTGGGAAAAAATTAAAACAAAATTTACTAAGGAAACAGGTGTGTCCTTTAAATATGAGCCGGTGTTCCACGGTATACTTGTTCACGAGTACAAAGGAATGAACTTCCCCCCTGGTAAATTCGATTCACCCTCACTATTTTTGGGTAAACGTATAAAATAATGCACTTGCTCTAAATACAATGATATATGACTGGAAACGTTTTGTGAATTACAAAAGATTTTCGTGCATTGTGCTGCGATACAACGAAATATGTATGGGCCCCCCTCATGCCGTACGAACTCTAAATCAGAGCGATCTAGATGAATGAATGCTACTCTCTTAGGCAGTCTAAAAAAAACGAGAGCATTGACATTCGTTTTTGTTTTTCTAAAAGGAATATAAATGAAAAAATATTAATGAAATTCTAAAGCACGTTCGCTTAATGCAGTAGTACAAAGGCGGTGGAATTCCGAAAGGCCATCGGTGAAAATAAAAAATACTTAAAGGAATTTCCGGTACAATTGAAAAACACAAAACACCAAATCTCGACAATAAAGGCGAATTCGAGACACAGGAAACATATGCGCCACAAATACCAGACTAAAACACGTACAACGCACACATGCGCACTCACAATGGACATGGTAGCTTGCCACTGCTCCTGCATTTCCATTGCCCCTCTTTGGTTTGATGCAAACAAACCCTAGCTATTTAACGAATTAACCAATTGTTGTTTTTCGATTGGTCTAATGAATTCAATTGGTTTTTAAATGCACGACAATCAAAGTGCGATTAATAACGCATCGAATTGCATGGCGGCGGCAATAGCATTCCAAAAAATAAGTTTCGTATTGATTTGAATAGCGGTAAGCGGAAGCCGTCTCATGTTTTACATCACTGTCTGGCAGGAGTCTTTTGAAATATTGATTCGACGTGTCGCCATCCACGCCACACGGAGACACAATTCTGTCTGATTGCCATCAATTAATTAATTAAATATTCTGATTTATTCTAATGGTAATTTAGAGGTTTAATTGAAGTTTAGCTGAAGAGCCGACACGGAAAAATCGAAAAAAGGGTTTTCCACCACATCAGTTATGCATCACGTTTTTCGGTTTGGTCTGTGCGTAAAACAAATTAAGTCTAAAACGTTTCGAAAATATCAAATATTCAATGTCGGCAGCCTAAAGAAAGTTTCAAAGGAGTAGGAGGAGAGACAGATTTGACGCGTGTTCACGACGAGGGGTGGTCATTTGCATAATAAATAATTTGTAACAATTATTTGGTAGTTCTTGGAATTATTAAAGAATTAGAATTATTTGTTTACAATTGATGGCCAGGAAATGCGATGTTAAAACCGACCGATATAAATTGTTGTAATTATTTTGGGATGGAAGTACATTAGGATTGTAGTTATAGGGTACTAAATCAAGGTAGCGTTTTTATACCCCACACCACAAGGTGGTCAAGTTATATGTGTTTGTGCATTTGTTTGTAACAGGCAAAAGGAAACGAGATAGAGCCATAGTTACTTTTGATGATTGGCATAGAATCACTTTTTGAGTCGATTTCCGTCCGGCCATCAGTCTGCCTGTCCATGCATTTTTTTAAACAAAGTGCAGATCGCATTTTTTGCCCGATCCAGATTAAATATTGCATAAATAATTAGTTTGACACAAGGACGAACCCTAAGGACGAATTGGCGATAATCGGTCAAAATTCAGATATAGCTCCCAAACGTGTATTATCAGACTTAATAGTATGGAATTTTGCAGATATGACCAAATTAAGCCTGGAAATAAATATGATCGAAATCGGTACATATATAGATATACATAGCTCCCATATATTGTTATTTTTTTTCTCAGCAGCCGTAATATGCACTCGGTAAAAACGATATTTTGGGGAAATATATCAAATGCAGCACAGACATAACTTTGCTAAATTTTATCGTGATCGGTGCAGATTTGGATATAGCTCCCTGATATATTTTTGTCCGATTAGCACAGCAGATCTTGTGTTGGTAGAAATATTGGGATGTGAGCAATTTGAACACAATTGAACTATCATTGCACAATTTATGACAGTTATAATTATTCCAAATTTTGTTGCTGAGGTACTTTATGGTGTGGGGCAAAATAGTCCATTTTCGGACCTGACGTATCACTATCAAAAATATTTGGATTTGCAACGTTTGGAAGGAAAGAGTTGACCGATATTGCCCATCTCCGAGCTCGATCTAAGTTTTAGAATAATATTACGATGTACCAAGATTGGACCAAATCGGATACTCCAGATGGACGGACACCCCTAAATCCAAATGTCCTTAAACGGATATGGTCCAAAGAGACCTAGGGCCTAAAACACTCTATAGCGATGTTATTTTGTATGAGAGATGCAAATATCTCCCGCAAATTTGGACCTTTCATTACTGGTTTTTAATAGATTTATGTAGAAATCAACAATATTTTAAACCCTACAACACTATGTATTGGGGGTTTTATAAAATTAATTGGGCCAAAAAGTATGTAACACCTCAAAATGTACGCTATGTACGTTCTTCCGTCCTTCTGTCCAAGTTTATTTGTAATCACGCTCCAGGCATGAATTATTGAATACTTTAAAATGGGCATAACTCCTTAAATATTGAGTTTTCGGTATTTTAAGCTATTATTTGTGATCACTTTTTTGGGCCTGAATTATTGAATACTTTAAAATGGCCATAACTCCTAAAATATTGAGTTTTCGAAGTTGTTAGCTATTATTTGTGATCACTTTTTGAGGCCTGAATTATTGAATACTTTAAAATGGCCATAACTTCTTAAATATTGAGTTTTCGGCGTTTTCAGCTACTTTTTGTGATCACTTTTTAGGCATGAATTATTGAATACATTAAAATGGCCATAACTACTTAAATATTGAGTTTTCGGCGTTTTTAGCCATTATTTGTGATCACTTTTATAAGCATGAATTATTGAATACTTTAAAATGGCCATAACTCCTAAAATATTGAGTTTTCGGCGTTTTTAAGTATTATTTGTGATCACTTTTATAAGCATGAATTATTGAACACTTTAAAATGGCCACAACTTCTTAAATATTGAGTTTTTACCGTTTTTAGCTATTATTTGTGATCACTTTTTTAGGCATGAATTATTGAATACTTTAAAATGGCCATAACTCCTTAAATATTGACTTTTCGGTGTTTTTAGTTATTATTTGTGATCACTTTTTTATGCATAAATTATTGAATACTTTCATATGGCCATAACTCCTTAAATATTCAGTTTTCGGCGTGTTTAGCTATTATTTGTGATCACTTTTTTAGGCATAAATTATTGAATACTTTAATATGGCCATAACTCCTTAAATAGTGAGTTTTCGGCGTGTTTAGCTATTATTTGTGATCACTTTTATAAGCATGAATTATTGAATACTTTAAAATGGCCATAACTCCTTAAATATTGAGTTTTCGGTGTTTAAAGCTATTATCTGTGATCACTTTTTTAAGCATGAATTATTGAATACTTTAAAATGGCCATAACTCCTTAATGTTGAGTTTTCGGCGATTTTAGCTATTATTTGTGATCACTTTTTTCATTTTGACTTACAATTTTGAATTCTACACACTCTAAAGTATTTTCTGTTGAGGGTCTATATACAGGTCACAATTATCGTCCGATCCTCACGAAATTTTACATGAGGTAGAGTTAGGGTCAGAATTAAAGCCTATTATTTTTTGAACATGTTAATTTAGGGGTTCAAATGGACCAAACAAATTAAAATTTTACGGATTCCGCAGTTGCTATACAGATCACAATTGAAAACAAATCGATACGGAATTTAGCATAAGAGGATAGTTAAGGACTGAGCAGAAGTCTAGCATTATCGATGGACCACAACTTTCGTGTGAAAGAAATATTACACAGATGCCCCTGGTCAAAAAGCTAAAGGGTAACATCTGGGCAGTGTTCTATGACATCATTTTAAAATCGAAATGGTTTTGGTCATAAGGGAGCGTCCAACATATTGTTGAGTTTCAGGGTATCACATGATCGGCCCCGCACGGTTTTATCCTTTGCTTACTTATTTTTCAATAAATAAATATTTTTTATACCCTCCACCAAAAAAAGGATGGAGGGTATACTAAGTTCGTCATTCCGTTTGTAACTCATCGAAATAATCATTTTAGACCCAACAAAGTATATATATTCTTGATCAGCGTAAAATTCTAGGACGATTTAGCCCTGTCCGTCCGTCTGTCCTTCTGTTGTAATCACGCTACAGTCTAAACGAATTACGAAAGGAAGCTAAAATGTTGCACAGATCTCTCTTTTGTCTGCAGGCAGGTCAAGTCGAAGATTGTCTGCAGGCAGGTCAAGTTCGAAGATCGGTCCACGATATCGTATAGCCTCCATATAACGGTACCCCCCGTTATTCGGCATTTTGATGATTTTAGCCACATTTCCCAATGGAATTTCCGAAAATCCACACAAGATTTGTCTATATAGGTCCACAATAGCGTATATCCCCCATATATCGGCACCTTCCGATATTAGATATTTTAAGGATTTTAACTGAATTTTTAATGGATTTTATTTTTTTTTTGAAAATTTTTTAATTCGTTTCAAATGGTGGAGGGTATTCAAAGTTCAGCCCGGCCGAACTTACTCCTTTTTTACTTGTTGCTTCTCAAAACGTCAAAACTTTGAAATACTTCTTGCTTTAGGTGATCTACACCTTGGTATTTTTTAGTGCCAACCTTGCTTGCCAAAATACGCCAGACACAATAGTACAACGGATTGGTATCCGGAGATTTTGGATACTTAAGAGACAAACTTTCACTTCCTTGACGTAGGGCTACGCTACCAGTATCACGGTAACGAGCGATGGTACGAGACACAAAAGATTTATTTACATTTAAATGCCGGAGTGTTCCAACTATAGTCACTTGTGGTTTTTTTAATAGCTGTCGGACGAGATGCTTAGAAATGACAGCAGTCTGAAGTTGGTTGCAGTTTGTTTTTATCTTACCATGCTTTAGAACGGCCCCTATGTAACGGTATCATACGATATTCGAATCTACTTTAAAGAAGCAGAAAGTAGTGTATCCTTTCCGAGCACCCGTGCTTTAGGTTAACGATATCTTGAGGCCTTTCTTGTGCGACATTGACGTCACTAAATAGTCCCAACAACTCAAAATATTTAACCAATTTTTGTACTTCTGTTCGATAAAGACTACCAGATTTTCACCATTTTGGTAGGGAATCGTAATAACTTCAAGACATTGTTGTAAATGACAGTTACAGAATTATCGGAAATCCATAAAAACACATCTTGTTGGAAGCCCTTTTACTTATATCGAACACCTCCCATCGAATCTTAAGCTAATTACAGTCTAAATGCAAGAAAATTTAAACTCCTAACTGTAAAAATATCAAACATTAAAGATATGTTTGTCATATCAGTTACTAACGAACGTATTTAACTAGGAATCGTTTTACAACTACTCAGAGATAACATCTCACATAGATCCCAATTTCCTTCAAGATTCTTCACACAGTGAACAAGTGTTTAAGAGACTACAATTTCAGTGAGGAATCTTATTACACATTTTTTTAGGATTCCCTTTATCTACTGAATTTGTGAACCTGTTTGTGGCACTTTAAATCTTCCCTGACTCTTCTAATCAGTTAACAACATCCGAAATACAAAATCCTTACATCCGCTTTCTCAACTCATAACACTTTAAGTGGGAAAACAAATCCGTACTTATAAATTCTAGCAAATGAAAATAGCACATACCAGGAAATGCATCCATAGCACACAAAGAAAAAAAAAACGCACACAAACAATGGGCACTGGAAATTGTGCACTTCCTTTAGAATTCGTTTTTCTTCCAATTGTCGTAGTTCTCTTAAATGAATGCAAAGAAGTGTGACACAAAGAAATGACAACAAACAAAAGAATACTTTTCCACTGTCAATCATAGTAAGAAACAAAATTAAATTTCCCAAAAACCTGTTAACAGAAAAAAGGATATCGGAAGGAGATTATAAATTCGACAACAATTGAATGATGTATCTATCTCTCTGTTGTGTTGGTGTTGTAGTTCGGTAAAAATGTTTTTTTTTAGCAGTCAACTTCCGTTCGAAGGAAAAATCTGAGAACATTTTTTTTAGAATTAAAATGTGGGAAAATCGCATTTCAGTGTCATATTAGAATGATGAACACTTGTGCAGAAATACAGAAAGTGACAGGTAGAAAATGTATTTTGAATTAGAAGATTTTAAGAGCCGATTGAGAAATTTTCCCAAATGGTAAAGAGATTTGAAAAAAATACTTAGAGGGTGGCAGTATTAATAATAATTCGTATTAATTAAAATCTTATTATTAACATGAATGGGATGGCTTAAATTGTACTATTCTATAACTAAACATGCATTTATACAATGCCTAAAAAGCATCATTTTAAAAGAATAACGACGAAGATAAAAATATTCTTCATCAAATATTACTGTAAGTCACCGATTTGAAGGTATGGAAAGACTCAGGCAACAACTAAAATCAGGGGGTATCATTATATAACTGGTGTACAAAGAGGTGAACCTATGTTGATAATTTCTTGTAAATTGCGTTTTTATACCCTACACCACAAGGTGGTCAGGGTATTATGTCTTTGTGCATTTGTTTGAACAAGCAAAAGGAAACGAGATAGACCCATAGTTCCTTTTGATGATCTGCATAGAATCACATTCTGAGTCGATTTATGCATGTTCGTCCATCCGTCTGTACATGTATTTTTTTGTAACCAAAGTACAGGTCGCATTTATTGCCCTATCCACATGAAATTTTGAACAAATCATTTGTTTGGCCCAAGGACGAACCCTATTGAAATTGGAGATAATCGGTCAAAATTTAGATATAGCTCCCATATATATCTTCGTCCGATTTGCCTTTATTGTGCACCAAACGTGTAATATCCGTCCAAGTAGTATGGAATTGTGCACATACAACCAAATTAAGCCTGAAAATAAGTATGCCAAATTTGATCGAAATCAGTTCAGATATAGCTATAGCTCCCATATATATTGTTCATCCGATTTGTTATTTTTGTCCTCCGCAGCCGTAATATGCACTCTGTAACAACAATATTTGGGGAAATATATCAAATGCAGCTCAGATATACCTTTGCTAAATTTTATCGATATCGGTTCAGATTTGGATATAGCTCCCATATATAACTTCGTCCGATTTACCTTTTATTGTGCACCAAACGTCTAATATTTACCCAAATCGGATGAAATTTGGCACTTACGACCGAATTGAGTCTAGAAGCTTGTATGTCAAATTAAGTGAAGATCGGTTCAGATATAGCTATAGCTTCCATTTATATTGTTCATCCGATTTGTTATATTTGTTACCCACAACCGTAATATGCACTCCGTAACAACGATATTAAGAGAAATATATCAAATACAGCTCAGAAATATCTTTGCCAAATTTTATCGTGATCGGTCCCGATTTGGATATAGTTCCCATATATATATATTTATCCGATTTTAAATTAATTGTACACCAAATGGGCAATACAATTCCGAATTTAAAAGATACAAATGCTTCGGCATATTTAGTCCTTTGAATTTTAAATTATAATTATAATCATAGCTTGTATGATTGAATTCTCCCATAAAAACTTTTAATTGTTATGTGGAGCTCTACTAAATTAGCAAAGTAGTGTAGGGTATGATAAAGTCGGCCCGCCCGACTATAAGACTTTCTTTACTGGTTACAAAATAAGAACTAGTTAGATAAAGAACTGTTTCAGTAAAAGAGCAAATTTAAGGCATTTTAGAACACGAAATTACGGTAAATAATGGCCCTAAAATCATCAAAATACTGAATATAGCGATGTACCGTTATGTAGGAGCTACACGAAGACCTAGACATACATATGCAATTTTTTGTCATAGACTGTAGTACCCATTAGGAACTTCAAATACGAAATTTAAAACAATTTCGTTGGTTAATTTCGCTAAAATCATCAAAATGCCGAATATAGGAGGTACCGTTATATGGGAGCTACACGAACACGTGAACATGTACGAGCAATTATCTGTCATAAGATGTTATGTCCCCATTGGGAGCTTCAAATTTATAATATTTCCGGTGATAAGTGTTGCAAAAATCATCAAAATACCGAATATCTGGAGTTACAGTTGTATAGGGACGGCTAAAATTGTGACTAAAACACTCAAAAATACGCAAATCTGTCGGTAGAGTAATATGGGGGTTACACCAAAATGTGATCCTAAATTGACATATAATTTAAATGCTGATCAAGGATATATATACTTGGTGGGGTCTGAGATGTATATTTCGAGGTATTCTTAATCAGCATACAATTCTATGTCGATTTAGCGATGCCCGTTCGTCTATCCGTCTGTGAAAATCACACTAGCTTCCGAACGAAATGAAGTAGACCGATAACATTTTACCCAAATGTATATAATGTCTGCAGGACTCTTGGTATTGAAAATGGGCCATGTAGGTCCACGTTTTAGTATAGCCCCCATATAACAGTACCTCTCGATATTCGGTATTTTGATGATTTTAGCGACATTATTCACAGGAATTGTTTCAAATTTAGTATTTGAAGTTAGTAGTGGATTTTACAGCCTAAGACAGAAATTCGTCTGTGCAATTCCAATAGGGAGGTACCCATATAACGGTACCTCCCTATATTCGATACTTTGATGATTTTAGCGACATTATTCATCGGAATTGTTTTAAATTTGGTATTTGAAGTCAGTAATGGATACTGCAGCCTTAGGCAGAAAATTTTCTGTGCAGGTCCGCATTCTGGTATAGGACCCCAAATAATAATACCTCCGTATATTGATGATTTAAGATACATTTTTCACCGATTTGTTTTAATATTCGCATTTGAATATTGTAATGGCTTAATACAAAAATTGCCTATGAAGGTCCACGTCGTCGTTAAGACCCTAATATGACGGCTCCATTTAGTATTTTTAAGATTTTAACAGAATTCTTAACGGATGTTATTTTTTTTTTGTAAATTGCCAAAATCGTTCCAAATGGTCCGGCCAGGCCGAACTTACAGCTTTTTTACTTGTTTAATATGTCTTATGGCTTTAGAGTAGCTATAATTTGGAATCAGAGGGAACTAGGATATGGAAGGTATCTCCAACCTTTAACTGATTTTCACCAAATCCTGTCGGTAGATCGAGGGTCTAACATCTTGGGAACAACAAACCCTCAAACTCAAGATACAAATGTATTTGGAATAGAGATGCTTGTCCCTAAACACGACAAAGTCTATTTGATGAACATGGTTGAAACTCTCCTGAAATTGTACCCCTAAGTATCTCATCTTATCCAAGGCAGTTATCTGATTCGAGTCCTTCACTAGAACATGCTAAAACCTCCTAAAATTAAGGTAGACTAAGCAAGACCGTAGCAAAACATTTCCTCACTTTCAACTTTAGTCACCACTTAACAAAGTACCGAAGAGGGGTATTGAAGTACTCATTAGCAAGCTAATTGAATGATCTATCAAGATTCAACCGTATCTTAAATACAGACGTTTGACCCTAGACGGAACATAGTCTATATGACGGGTACGGTCGAACCTCTCCTGCAGTTCTACACACTTTAATACTGGCAACCCATATTGTAGAAAAAAATAGTAAAGACTCCAAAAGACGGACGAGCCTGCTTTATGATACCCTACCCCACTTTGCTTATTTAGTAGAGCTACCCAAGGAGAATTTTACCATAGCATCTATAATCGTTTACGAATGCGTATTGTGGCTTTAAATCAGTTACAGTTTAAAGCCAAAAGGAATTAATATATGGGAGGTATATTCTCCTCTGAATCGATGAATCTGAACCAATATTCATCAAAATCCATCCTATTTGAGCTGATATTTCATTTTTAGGCACAATAAACGTTAAATCAGATGAAGATATATATGGGAAGTATATTCAAATCTGAACCAATCTTTGTAAAATTTAGCAGAGTCATTTCTAAACTGTATCTAGTTTTTGTGGAGCGCATTTTAAGCGTGTGAAGGACTTAAATACAAAATCGGAGGAAACATATATATGGGACCTTTAGCTATACTTTTCCGATATATAACAAAATCTGAACCTATCTCGATTAAAATTTGGCAAGGTATTTTCGAGCTGTATATTTTTCCGAATATCGTTGGAGTGCACATTACGGCCGTAGAGAATTTTAATTTAACAAATTAGATGAACAATTTATATGAGAGCTATAGCTATATCTGAACCGACTTCCACCACATTCTTATAGGTTAGATACTACATGTGTGT
Source organism: Musca domestica (assembly GCF_030504385.1). Lineage (NCBI taxonomy): Eukaryota > Metazoa > Arthropoda > Insecta > Diptera > Muscidae > Musca > Musca domestica. Next base: position 19,923,815 of record NW_026712299.1, read on the forward strand.
AACGAATAGTTGATTTTGACATATTATTTATAACGGTAAGGATAACATGATACATTTTATTCTTTGAATATTAATTACATACGGATAGCATTCGTTTCAAATTTCTCTTAAATATTCTACACCTGTGTGCTCAAATTTTGTTATAACATTTCCTGTTTTCCTTATCCTTTTATACCTACCGCCGTCATCGATGACCCCTTGATCAAATGACATTTCCTCAAAGTCATTACAAATTCTAATTATTTTCGAAAGAAAAAAACATTTTTGTTGTTATCCTAATCCCCCACAATAGGAGAGAAAAAACTAAAACATAAAATTACAAATACGCAAGTTAATTAGGAAATTTCAAACACGCTTACGCTGTACCTGTTTTAGAGTAGTTCGTCAGTTATCGATGTTTAATGTCCATCCGACAATGGCAAATGCCGCCGACACCTTATGTAGGAAGAATTTTTGATTAGTTGTTTGTCGTGCCCGACTCATCGTCGTTGTTGTTGGTGGTGGTGGTGGCGACGATCGTTCAATTCGGTCTGTGTCTCGTTTTTTTAGGGCTGAAACAACAGGAGCGCGAGGTCATTAGACATGGCTCGAGACAAAGGTGAAAATGTACGAAACAAATACGTCAAAACATGTACTTAGACACATGTCGCTGGCAACACCCCACAGAAAGCCGCATAGCCAGCGACAGAGAGTCGAACACACGACAAACGGAGAATGGCCCGTAGATCAGCAACAGCAGAACGGAAGAAAACTTGGTCAAAAGAGAGAGAAAAAAAAAACGAGACACAACCATAAAAGCGTCAACAACTCCAGTGATGTCCAATATACAGTTACTTAATATGCACCCTGACACCCTCATACTTTGCCAGTTTGGTTGCTGATGAGGCTGATGTTGAGTTATCGTAGACTAGGGTTTTTTTGGTCGTCGTACTGTTGTTGTTGTTATTGTTGCAGACGGTTTTGGAGAAGTAGGTTGTAAAAACAGGCACGAATTTGTGATAAGACATGTTAGACCAGGCACGATCCTTGACGACATCACTCACCAATAACTATTGTATTGACTAGAGATTTAAAGCGAAAGACGGCGGCACTTTAAGTCAAGAAGAGTTTAATGACACAAACGTTTGAGGGATTGGAAATAATCAAGCCGGTTTGGTAGGGGACGGCTAATCGTCAAAATGTATGGAATATTTTCAATCAAAGAAAGTAAAACGAAATTTTTGGTGGAATAATGACAGACCGGAGTTTTTTCTTAACAAGTAATATCGGCCAGGCCGACATTTTATTACCCTCCACCATTTAAAAAATTAAATAAAACAAGTGAGCAAAGGCTATAGTCGAGCGTGGCCGACTATATTATACCCTACAACACTACAATATGTTAGAAGCCCCCTTATGTCCAAATCCATATTGGAAGATTTCGCTTTCGAAATTAGTATTTTGACTAAGGACATTTGCCCAATATTTATGCACTCCGTCGGGCTGTTAGTTGTCGTAGTCCATTTTAGAGCTAAATATAATCCAATGGTCATCCAAAATGCTAGAATTCTTCCCCGTCCTTAACTCTCTTCACAAGCGTGCCGATTGGCTTCAATTTTGTGATCTGAAAAACATTTCTGTTTTTGGTTTATTTGAACCCCTAAATATTTTACCATCATCTCCAAAAGCCCCCTCTGTACCTCCAAATTTAGACTCATCTATATGATTTGCTTGTCTACGATATATTTGGCTACTATGCGTTTCTATTTGTGACCTTTATAACGGCTGCAAAATTAGGAACATTTTTAGTTGTTGGTCCATGTCCATCTCTAATATATTGCGGATATCTTTGAAAACAATAGCCCTAGCCCTTCTGAGCCCAACCCTACCCTCGTGAAAATTTTCGTGAGGATCGGATGATATTTGCAATACTTGTACAATATCCCCAACCTGTGTTGTAAGGTGAAAAAATATTACAAAATATTATAAGTCAAATTGAAAAAATCGCATGCGATAAAAAATATGAAAAAATAAAAAAAAATGTCACAAAATACAAAAAAACAAGTAAGCAAAGGCTACAGTCGAGCGGGGCCGACCGTTGAATACCCTACAACACCATAATAAATGATACAGTTTATATAGGCGAGATACTCAAAAGAATTCCACAAGATATTGTGACAAATAATAAAAGAAAACCATCAGGCTTCGTTCTCTAATTTTCGAATAATAGCAACTTAAACTAATTTGCTCATTTCCAATTTATTGGTAAATGTTGCACGTAAATGGTCTTCCTAGATCTGGAACCAATATTTCCCAAAGGCCTATAATCTCTCAGAAGTGGCAAAAGATTAACATTTATTATTGGTTTTTGACTGAAACGCATCTATATGAGATACAGACATTTGACTATATTCTTCAACGAAATCAGCGTTAACGAAATAGTCAGAAGTGTGTCTTTCCTGTATTTGTGAATTCTCCAAAAAGTCACTGGAATGGACATTTTCGTATTTTGTCTACAAAAACTGGCAAACTATTTCACACATTCAATATTTTTGGATGGCCATCCAAAACTGCTTGGCTTCTGCAATGTCCGGCAACCCATTCAAATGTGCGTGAAGATCGGGCGTATATTACGACCTGCTGACAATTTTGCAGTTTTTTGGTCCATTTCAACCCCTAAATATATGGCGATCATCTCCAAAAAGAGTAGGCTTCTATTCTGACCCTCATCTTATCCCCATGCAAAATTTCGTAAGGATCGGACCGTAAATGCGATCTGTATATGATATCCTGATGTCCTAACTACTTAGTTTTATTAGTTGTAGAAACATTACCAAATGTTTGATTCAAAATGAAAATATGCCAAAAATATGACAAAATTGAAAAAATATGAGAAAATGTTACAAAATCAATATTTTCATCTTTAGAGGGATATTTTTATGCGATTTTTTTAGACGTTTTATCTTTATTGCCAGGAGGCCATTCTGAATTAATAAGAACTGTCGAAATCAGTTCAGCCGTTCTCGACATATAAGAGATCTTTCAAGCATATCTTCTTTGATAGACATATGTATATATCGCACATATTTTGCCATATATCCGATTTGTTGGATGTTAACACCAATTCAAAGGTCAGAAGTAACCTTGCCATGGCTTTGTGATTTCGCAGGGATTTAAAATATTCGCGGATTAATCAAAAATTTTTAATTTTTTCATCAAAAATATATGGTCTATTTTACCCGCTAAATATTATCCGATGACCACCCAAATTGGTAGGCTTCTTCCCCGCCCTAAACTCTAGCTACATGCGAAATTCCGCGTCGATTGGTCTATAATTGCGACCTGTATAGCTACTGCAAAATCCGAAATTTTTTTAGTATTTCGTCCACTTCAACCCCTAAACATTTGGCGATCATCTCCAAAAGAAATAGGCTTCTATCCTGACCCTAACCCCACCTTCGTGCAAAATTTCGTTAGGATCGGGCCATAAATGCGATCTATATAGACAATTCTCTTTCAGGGGTAAAGTACTCAGAGGGAACTCCTTGTGATTATTTTCAGACTATCCCATTGAAAAACCCAAGATTAACTTTGAAACATGCTCCACGAACATCCATTCATGCAAAACAATTCTTCAAAGTATTATTCAATTTTACACCACCCTCATATTACAGTGTAAACATTGCCCCAAAGCACCAAAAACAACGACAACAATTTGATCGTGCGCTTCCAGACAATTAGAAAGAAAAAAGTTAGTTAGGTGGTGCACGGAAATACTAGTGGACTTTAACATTCACCATCACAAACAACAGGAGACCATGCCACGCCACGCCACACTGCCAAAGGGAAAAACGTCAAAGAAGAGGTGACAAACTACCTCCCTCACTCCCCGCCAAACAATACAAAATAGCCGCAGTAACAAAATACGCATAGTTACCGGCAGGCGTCAGACGTGTGTTCATAGTCCGCAACTATTTAACGCTTCAGCGATTTTGTATGTAAAGTTATGTCTTCTGTTTGTCGGTGCCTCTTGCTTTCCTACATGTTAAACTATGGACACATTCCATCATTTGTTACCCCTAATATGCATAATTTCGGAATAATTAAGAAGTTTAAACAGACAGAGCAACCACAAACGAAAATGACCAACTCGTGCCATGCAGCCGGCCCAAAAACTTTTCCATTTGAAAATGTGGGCTAATGGAATTTTCACTTTGCATTTTGTATCCTGTTGGTCAGTTATAGGGGCAGGTTAGTGACTGAATTCCACCCCCTAGCGAATGCAATTTAAATAAACATCAAGTTATTTTTTCATGGCCCACAAGTAGGGAAACGAACATGTGCGCTTAGAGGGCGAATGCTGAGTGAAGGTGGCGTGTGGGCACTAGAGCGAGGAACAAGTGTCCATTTGAAGTGTATTTCATGCATGGGGTGGTTGCATTGTTGGTAGATTAACTCATGACTTTTTCCTAAAAGGGGAGTGAAGATGAGTAAATTTCAATTTTAAATTACATTATTTGAATTTGATCATAAAGGATATAAGCAAGGTGTGTGGAAGTGTGTTGATATGCTATGGAAAATATATTCAGGAAAATGTTTAGTAAATTCCAAAGGATGAACATCTGCTGATATTTTGGTTGCCATAGAAACTGTTGGTTTAAAATGCTTACTTTGAATATAAACACGTTTACAGTCCTTCAAAATTATAATTGAATATTCAAAAAAAAGACAACATATAGCGGGTGAAATAAGACTTTTATTTCAAAAAAATTCGAAGATTCCATTAAACTGCGAATATTTTTAATTTTAGAAAAACCGTTCCATTGTGCACCATATGTATTAGCCATGTCAAGTACTTAAAATTCCGTTTAGGTATAGCTATAGCTCCCATATATATGTTTCATCCGATTTGGTCTTCAAGTCCCTCATATTCGTAATACGCACTCCTGAACAATGATATTTGGTACCAGATATAAGATACAGCTCAGAAATGCCTGTTTCGAATTTTATTAAAATCGGCTCAGATTTGGATATAGCTCTCATATATATCTTCATCCGATTTCACATTAATTGACCCTCAAAAGTGTAATATCAGCTCAAATATGGTGGATTCTGATGGATATCGGTTTAGATTCATCGATTCAGAGGGGGATATCCCTCCCATATATTGGTTCCTTTCAACTTTAAATTAAAACTGTTTTAAAGCCATAATACGCATCTTAAAACTATCACGTTTTGTATGATTTAATTCTCATAAATTCCCCATAAAAACGTTAATTTCATGTGGATAGTTCTATTGCATGTGCAAAGTTATGTGGGGTATCGTAAAGTCGTCTCAATTTGGCTCTTGATCTTTATCTAATTTTTTTTGTGAAAAACTTGCATACAGCTCTTAAAAAATCCCTACATATCTATCAAGCTAAATTTTAACACTTTTTGGTAACCAGGAGTAGTGTGCCGATTTAACTCTAAAACTAATATTTTGAGGAACGTAGGTCTCATTAAATAAAATACCCGCATTGCTTCCCAAAATTATTCCTAAGAATTGAACAAAGCGGAATATGCAGACCGATATATCCCATCTTTACAAGAGAAAAATGAAAATAGAGAAATCGAGATCACTGCACATAATAGATAGAATAAACTTGAAGAGAAATGTTTTTTTTTTCATACAAAAGTAATGGTATGTTACAATGGCAACTATTTTTCAGTGATCATCAATTTTGCTCTTCTTTTCTAACCCTCTCCGCAAAAACCGGAACAGATCGGTCAAAAATTGTGACCTGTAGAGCGACTATAAAATCTATTTTTGTCGATTTCATGCCCCAAATGGGGATTAAATCATGGGGTTTTTCGAACACGTATACCTGTATGGATTTTTGCCATAGGAGGTGGTATCAATAACGAACTTTAAATTCAATTGAATGATGTGGGTAAAATCATCCAAATACCGAAAATTGTATGGTGCCGGGTGTGTATCACATATGGACATGTTTTCTCCCTGAAAAAGTGGAGACACTCGTCTTATGCCCCCAAACTAGTGTAGGCGTTATGTGGGGGTTATACCAAAAACGTGGACAGAATAAAATACATTTGCGGAGTAAAGTATAACGCTTTTACGATGCTCTGTCTATGGCCGAGATACTGTTAAATAACATAAAAACGATATGCGAGGATAAATGTCGAAAGCAATAGGTCAAAAGTCTAGCGGTGTTGACGATATGATACCTTTCAACACTATGCGTATATTGATGCTGATATTACATATATGGTTAGCAATAACCGTAAAGTCGGATGAAGTTGTATATTGAAGCTTCATAAAAATCTGAACCGATCTCAATAAAAATTGGCAGATGTATTGTCGAGCTGTATCTGATATCTGGTACCAAATATTATTTTTGTGGAGTGCATATTACGCGTGTCAGTGACTTAAATTCCCAACTTGGGTGAAAAATATATATGCGTGCTGTAGCTTTATCTGGACCGATTTTCACCAAATTTAAAGTACTTATTTCTAGAATTAATTCAGTCGGAATTGTCCGAATTCAGTCCGTTTGGGATGATTTATATAATAAACGCGATCTGTATTTGTTTACAAAAATATAAGGACAGACGGACGGACAGACTGATATGCATAAATCGACTCAGAAGATCCTTTGAAGTTCCTCAAAAGAAACTATGTGTCTATCTCGCTTCGTTCTCCATGTTACAAACAAATGCACAAATACATAATACCCTTACCACTATGTTGTGTAGGGTACAATAATATTAACCTAATTTACACAATTCGAAAGAGATTTTCGGAGACGGACATAACCAAATCGACATAGAATGTTGTGCTGGTAAAATATATTATCTAAAAAATAAGCATGCAGGGCCAACTATATCATACCCTACAACACTACAATATGTTAGAAGCCCCCTTATGTCCAAATCCATATTGGAAGATTTCGCTTTTGAAATTAGGATTTTGACTAGGGACATTCGTCCAATATTTCTGCACTCCGTCGGGCTGTTAGTTGTTGCGGTCCATTTTACAGCTAAATAAAATCCAATGGTCATCCAAAATTCTAGAATTCTTCCCTGTCCTTAACTCTCTTCACAGGCTTGTCGAATGGCTTCAATTGTGTGATCGGAAAAACATTTCTGTTTTTTGGTTAATTTGAACCCCTAAATATTTTGCAATCATCTTCAAAAGCAAGAAGCCCCTCTGTATCTCCAAATTTATACGCATCTATATGATTTTCTTGTCTACGATATTTGGCTATATTCTTCCACGAAATCAGCGCAAAAAGGCCAGAAGTTCACCTTTTGTGTATTTCGAATATCGCCTGTAAGTTATGTTGGTATTTTTTCACACAAAAGTAGTGGTCCATTCTATCCTCTGTCCTAACTCTAACTTCATGCGAGATTTCGTGTCTTTTGGTTTCTATTTGTGACCTTTATAACGGCTTCAAAATCAGGAAAATGTTTAATTGTTGGTTCATTTCAACCCCTAATATATTGCGGACATCTTTCAAAACAATAGGCCTAGCGCTTCTAAGCCCGACCCTACCCTTGTAAAAATTTTCGTGAGGATCGGACGGTAATTGCAATATTCCCAATGTGTGTTGTAAGGTGAAAAAATATTACAGAATATTATAAGTTAAATTGAAAATATCGCATGCGATAAAAAATATGAAAAAATAAAAAAAATGTCACAAAATACTACAAAATCTATATTATTATAATTATTGGCACATTTTTCTGCGATTTTTTTAGATTTTATACTTTTATGTCAAGAGGGCATTCTGAATTGGCAAAATTTATCAAAATCGGTCCAGCCATTCGGTAGATATAAGCATTCTAACAAACATCCCCTTCCTTTGTATATACACATTGTATATATTTCGCTATATATAACCGATATATTTACTATCGGCATCTATGTAACGGTCAGATTTGACCTGTTCGTCTATTTGTAATTTCGCCGGCATTAAAAATATTCGCGGTTTAATGGAAAATTTGACTTTTATTTTACACAAATGTTGTGGCCTATTTCACCCACTAAATAATACCCGATGACAATATAAATTGGAAGGCTTCTGCCCAGCCATAAGGTCTAGCCCCATGCTTACTTTCGCTTTGATTGGTCTATAATTGCGACCTGTAGAGCAACTGCAAAAACAGGATTTTTGGTCCATTTCAACACCTAAATATTATGCGATCCTCTCCAAAAGAAATAGGGTTCTATTCTGACACTAGCCCCACCTCCATTCTAAATTTCGTGAAGATCGGGCCATAATTGCGACCTGTAGAGTGATTACAAATTAACATGGACAGACGGACAGACGGACGGTCGGACATACATAGTTAGATCGACTCAGTTCGGCGAGATAGGAAGATCCATATATACTTTCCTATGTGGGAAAGGAATATTTCGTGGTGTTACATAATTTTTGGCCCAATCAAACTTATAATACCCTCAACACATAGTGTTGTAGGGTATAATGATTATTTCACAGAGTTGCAAACGGAATAAGAAACTTTGCATACACTCCATAGTATGGCGGAGTAGAGTATAACGCTTTTACATTGACGTCATAATTATGGCCAAGAAATGTCTGAATAGCTTAAAAACTGCCCTCACGTACAGTTTTTAAGCTATTCAGCCATATCTTCGATATTAGGATTAAAAGATTTATACCCTAGTCGGAGAATCCCCAAATTATATACATTCATGATAGGCATTTAATGTAATTTCAATTTTCTCATGTCCGTCTGTTAAATCATGGTATATCTCGCACATGCAAATTTAGAGCTTTAAAATTTTGCAAGTGTACGTTTACTAAAAGTCTCTTGCGCTTTTTTCTCCATTTTCAACGATTTTTGAAATATGTTTCACAAGTTTCAATTATTACTCTCTGGTTATACCGTTTTTTGTATAATAGGTTTAAATAAATTGGCAAATAATTCTGGTGTAATGCCAAGTGCGTGCGGACTAATATTTATTTACTACAAGTTATGCTATAACTACAAATATACACGTTGTGTCCGAACCAATCACCATTTTCATAAGCCAAAAAGTCTAGTCATCAATTTTTAAATTAATACTTTTATGTAGACCCGGTACCGACTCGTCCCATTGGGCGCGATATAAATTACCGGCAATTGGTGCACCCAGTTCATATTTTTCAGCAAATTTCCTAATTTTGTAATTCATATGGGCTTTTCCATTGGCTGGATCTATAACCTTTTCGTCAAAATCAATTTTATTTGGTTGTTCATAGACCAGATAAACATAACGCATAATTCCGGCATTTTTGGGTGGGAAAGGTCCAATATAGGAACAATATAGCTCGCCCTTATCCACTTGATTACCCGGAACGTTCAAGACCAACCAATGAATTGCCTCAGACCAGCGAGGATCCTTTGTGTCGGGAGCATCTGGACATCCCATGTAAATCGAATAATATTTGTTGGGGTCAGCTGAGGGCCAATCTATAATTGGAACTGAAACCATATCGGCAGGTTTGTATTCAATGCCATCACCCACCATTAGGCCATTGTCCATTTCCAGCTGAAATGAAATCGTTATTTTACATTATTTTTAAATATTTAAACATTTTTAAAATATTTAAATATTTTCACCTTTAGTTTTTCCTTTGGAGCTTCGTCAATTATTTGGGGCACAACATTGAAGTCCTTGAAAAGTTTATCTAAATCGTCCTCAGCTATGCCATGTGCCGCAAGCAAAGTAACCAGTATTATACTGGACAACATGTTTACAACTTCTCGCTTCTCCACAGTTTTGATTTGTAATGTTCGACAGACTGTAGTTTATATAGGCGCCCTATGCATGCAGAAAATTGCTGATAATCGATGTTTGTTTTGTTAATAAAACATTTAATTTGCAATAGTTTTGTTTGGCTTATTTTAACAAGTTATCGTAAATTCTAACAATGAAATAATTGCCTACAATATTATCAAATTATCGTAATATAATTTGATTGTAACTTCAATATTTTTAAAAAAAAAATATTTTTTAATATAACCAGGTATGGTACGCTACATTCTCTTAGTTAATTTATTCAATGGCTATAAGTGCTGCCAGCGTCAGCTGGACACACTTTTCAATTTATCGCCAAACACCTTGCACACTTTTGTGAAAAGTTTGAATAACTAAATTTGAAAATACTCATCTTCAGAAACGTACAACATATGTCCAACCAGCATAAATATCTCCAACTACCGAACCAACCACCCTAATTGTGTTGCGCTTCAATTGCTGCCCAACGCTGTGCACTTGTTCCTCTCCAGTGACCACAAACCACCCAAGCATTGAAAAGTCAGCACATGCCACTTTTCCTCTTGACTTTCGAAAAAAAAACAAACAACCTGATCAAGGTAGGGTAGGGAAACTTGTAGCTTACAGCCCCTATTGTCAAACAGGATATAAAATGCAAAGAAGGAAATGTGCAACCCACATTTTTTTAATGAGGGACAACCTGCCCCGAGTTCACGAGGTGGTGCATGGCACGAGTAACATGCTCTGTTATGACCAGTTTTATAATTATTTAAAAAAAAATACTCTTAATTGGTTTGAAGAACCAAACAAACATGTGGTGGAATGATGCATGAAAATTCAGTTGATTCCGAATGAGTCAACTGTACCCAAAGTAGGAGACCAGAAGTTTACAGCATTGTTATCCACGAAAGAAGAATCGTCTGAGTAGTTTCAGACTATAATATTCAAACAAAAAAAAAAACAAGTTAAACTTTTAATACCCTCCACCATTTGCAACAAATTTGGAAATTTATAAAAAATAAAATCCTTAAAAAATTCTTTTAAAATTTTAAAAATACCGAATATAGCCGTTATATTGGGGTCTATACGACGTGGTCATACATAGGCATTGTTTGTCATAAGCCATTACCATATTCAAATTCGAAACTTGAAATAAACGGTGAATAATGTAGCTAAAATCATCAAAAGATCTTATATAAGGAGGTGCCGTGTAATTGGAGCTGTGCGAAGACCTGGACAAGCATAGACAATTTTCTGTCACAGGCTGTAACATCCATTACGAACTTCAAATACCACATCTCAAACAATTTCGGTGGGTATTGTACCTAAAATCGTCAAAATACCGAATATAGGGAGGTACTGATATATGGGGCCCATACGAAGACCTGGACCCGCACAGACAATTTTCTGTCACAGACTGTAGTTGCCATAACGAACTTCAAATACCAATTTTGAAACCATTCCGGTGAATAATGTCGCTAAAATCGTCAAAATACCGAATATAGGGAGGTACCGTTATATGGGGGCTATATGAAGACGTATACCTGCACAGACAATTTTCTGTCTTAGGGTGTAGTATCCATTTTGAACTTCAAATACCACCTTGGAAAGGAGGGTATATTAACTTTGTCATTCCGTTTGTAACATCCTTAAATATTCGTCTTAGACCCCATAAAGTATATTTATTCATAATCAGCATAAAATTCTGTCCGTCTGTCTGTCTGTCTGTTGAAATCACGATACAGCCCACATTATTTGACGTAGAGCGCCAAAATTTAGCAGAGCAATTTGCATTGTGTCTAGGATGGTTGGTATTGAAAATGAGATATATCGGTCCACTTTCTGGTACAGTCCCCATATAACGGTACCTCCCGATATTCGGTATTTTGATGATTAGGCCACATTTTTTCACGGATTTGTCTAAAAATTGGTATTTGTGGGTCATAATGGTTTCCAGCTCCGGTGGCGAAACATTGCATGTATGGGTCCATGATTTGATATAGTCCCCATATAACGGTACCTCCCGATATTCGGTATTTTAGTTTTTTTGCCACATTTTTTCACTGATTTGTCTAAAAATTGGTATTTGTGGGTCATAATGAGTCCTAGTTCGTGTGGCGAAACATTGTAATTATAGGTCCACGTTTTGGTGTAGCCCCCATATAACGGTACCTCCCGACCACCCATATAACGGTACCACGGCATTTTAATGGTTTTTGCCACATTTCTTCTAATGTTTCTTTTACCCTAAGGTGGAAGGTATTAAAAGTTTGGCCAGGCCGAACTTAATGTTTTTTTTAGTTGTTATACCTATGTCTTTGTGCATTTGTTTGTAACACGCAAAAGGAAACGAGATAGACCCCTTGTTCCTTTTGATGATCTGCATAGAATCACATTCGGAGTCGATTTATGTATGTCCGTCCGTCTGTCCATGTATTTTTGTAAACAAAATACATTTCGCATTTATTGCCCGATCCAGGTGAAATTTTGCACAAATCATTTGTTTGGCCCAAGGACGAACCCTATTGAAATTAGAGATAATCGGTGAACATCTAGATATATATATCTTTGTCCGTTTTTTTCTTTGTTGTCCAGCCCAAATAATATGGAATTTTGCATGTACGACCAAATTAGGCCTGAAAATAAGATTGCCCAATTTGATCGAAATCGGTTCAGATATTGATCGAAATCGGTTCAGATATAGCTCCAGTATGTATATTTGTCATCCGATTTTTTATTTTTGTCCTCCGCAGTCGTAATATGCACTCTATAACAACGATATTTGGGGAAATATATCAAATACAGCTCAGAAATACCTTTTCTAAATTTTATCTAGAACGGGTCAGACTTGGATATAGCTTCGTCCGATTTGACTTTTATTGCGCACCAAAAGTGCAATGGGATAGAATTTGGCACTTACGACCGAATTGAGTCTAGAAGCTAGTACATCAAATTTGGTGAAAATCGGTTCAGATATAGCTATAGCTCGCATATATATTGTTCATCCGATTTGTTATATATGTTCCCCACAGCCGTAATATGCACTCCGTAACAACGACATTCAGGGAAATATATCAAATACAGCTCAGAAATGTCTTAGCCAAATTTTATCGAGATCGGTTCAGATTTGTATATAGCTCCCACTTAGAAATGTTCGGGGTTAAATGGAGAATTTGTAATTTTTCACAGGCAATGTATGTTTCATTTCACCCACTAAATATTATTTGATTACCATTCAAAATATTAAACTTCCGCCCTGTCCTAAATCTGTCTATCCAGGCAGATTTATGCTAAATCAACATAAAATTCAGTCTTTGGTCCATTACAGCCCTTAATATTTTGCGTTCATATCCCCCAAATTAGGTTTTTAGTCTGACCCTAACTCTATGAAAAATTTCGTGAGGATCATAATTGCGACCTGTGTTACTGTGATTACAAAGTAACATGGACAGACGGGCGGAGGGACAAATAAAGCTAGATCGACACAGCTTGGCAAGATACTAAGATTGACATATAACAACGTGTGTCTAAGACTAATATTTCGAGGTGTTACAATTTTTTTTGGCCCAATCAAACTTATAATGCATATGTATGATATATAGGGTATCAATATTAGGTAATTCGATGGAATAATGTGAAAAAATGCTATAACAAAAATTTGAAAAATGTAGCAACATTTTTCAAATAATGTGCCATCATCATTATAATACCCTTTATGCTTCGTATAACAAATTTAGTTTCTCACCCATTAAATTGTCACCTGGTTTTTACTTGGTATAAGGTAATTCACAAACAAACAAACGATACAAACATTGTTGCCCTCGCTCTATTTTTCTCACGGTAACTGCAGCGATTTGAATAAAGAAATCAGTTTATAACTCATATCAGCAAAAATACACTTGTTCCCACAAAATTTCGTTCAAATTTTCACACAGAATCAAAAAAAAAACAAAGCTGAGCGGATACAGCAAATTCTGAAAAAAGACCGAATAAAAAAACTCCACCAACAAAAAACTGCACACACACAAAAATATTCTATAAATAAACGAAATTCCTACAAAAAATACAACAACCACAAAAGAATATGAAATGAATAGAATTCGAAAAATTGTTATGGAAACGATATGTAATTGAAGAATGAACCTGCTACGGGGTACAGGTACATGGCCGACACGTACAAAAACAACAAACGTACACACTCGCTCAGTGATCAGCAACACGTCACAGTCGCCCAAAAAAGTATATGATGCGGGCATGTCTGTCCTTGTGTCTGCCTGGCGGGCCAGTCATCTGCCTGGACATTAAAGCAATGCTTTTTGTTTTTTATTCCTTTGCCAAAACCCAAAATGTGAATATTGGCAAGGCTCATTGAGGATTCAGATCTCAGAAAGAGAAAAAAAAAACAATGAAAACAAAAGGAAGAATTTTGAAAGCAACATCCAGAACAATAGCCACATAGACGTGCAAAATACACTAAAATTAACAAAAACAACAGCAACAATACGTGGCCTGTGATTCACAGACGTTGGACAAAAGAACAAGAAACATTGTGAGGATTTGCAAAAAAGGACGATTATCCTGTCATTCACTTGTTGCACCAGACTTCCATTCTCAACATCACAGTCGCATTCATACGATTTATTCATCTTTCACTTGTGAATAAGCCAAATTTGACACGGCCTCGAATTGTTGTGTGAAGCTGCAGAGGGTTCTCAACTGGTCACTCAATACGAAGGCTCGGGCAAATTCGTACACATACCACATTTTCAATCAGACGACAGGTAGTTTTAATTTCATACCTTGACGATGGAACGAAACAGGTACAGGGTATGAATAGAGAAAAAAAATGATTCTGCAGGAACGTAGCTCTGTCTTAGTTATTGTAAAATTGTTTAGGGTTAATATTCTTCACTACGCCACTGCTCGAACAATCGGGATCCTGTTATGTCAAATTCATCCTTTACGTTTTTTTGTGTTAATTTTATCTCAATTCGTCTGAAGCAATTCTTTTTTTCGGGAAACAATGGTTTGCCGATTTTCGCTTTGATTGTTTGTGAATGAATTCCCATCGCTTTGAAGTTATAAAATAAACGCTTCCATTTAAAGCGTGTGAACCTGTTAAACGTTGCAAATATTCCGAACGAGTATTCCCAATAATCTTCTCTTTCTATGTCAGCGGTTGTTCTTATTTCCCCCTAAAAAGGTAGCTGTCGTTCAGTGATTTAAATATTTGTACGAAGGTGCGGCATTTTGATATCAATTCCTGGAAAATAATATTCATTAGATGAGGGGTAGCATACACATGTTGGTGTTTGAGAGGTTGGTGAGGTCACAAGAGGAGTTCATTAGATTCAATGAATATTAATTACATATACACCCTACAACACTATGTGTTGAGTATTATAAATGGGACAAAAGAATGGGACAAAAAGTTTATAACACATTGATATATTTCGCCAAGACCAATTTTAAATTGTCATATCTCGACGAGCTTGTCCATTGTGAATTGTTAGCATTATGGTCTGATCCTAAAAAATTTTTGCATGATGTTAGGGTTAGATTCTTAATAGAATCCTATAATATGTGGTGATGATCGTAAAATGGTTAGGGGATAAAATAGATCAAAAACCATAATTTTAGTGGTTCTGCAGCCAAATTACGGGAATTTTCCATAGGCCATAACGTTTTCGGGAAAAATACTAAAACTATACTGTGAACCGAAGTATACTTTCCCTCGAAATTAAAAAGGAAATTTTCACTTTTGAAATATATAAATAAAGGGAAATTTTAATGAAACTTTGAATGTCTCTTGGCTCCGTCTAAAAAAATTTTGTAATACCTCCATATAGGTCGTAGACGTAGATCTTCCTATCTCTCAAATTAGGTCTATACGTGTCCGTCTGTCTGTTCACATAAATTTGTAAGTACAATCATCACGAAATTTGGCGTGGAGCTAAGGTTAGGGTTATAATTCGTAAAATATTTAGGGTTTGCAATGGATGAAAAACTGAAAATACTGGAGTCAGAATAGGAGCCTATTATACCCTAAACCACAAGGTGGTCAGGGTATTATGTCTTTGTGCATTTGTTTGTAACAGGCAAAAGGAAACGAGATAGACCCATAGTTCCTATTGATGATCTGCTTAGAATCACATTCTGAGTCGGTTTATGTATGTCCGTCCGTCCGTCTGTCCATGTATTTTTGTAAAAAAAGTACAGTTAGCATTTATTGGCCTATTCAGATGAAATTTTGCACAAATCATTTGTTTGGCCCAAGGACGAACCTTATTGAAATTGGAGATAATCGGTCAAAATTTATATATAGCTCCCATATATCATTTGTTTGGCCCAAGGACGAACCTTATTGAAATTGGAGATAATCGGTCAAAATTTATATATAGCTCCCAAATATATCTTCGTCCGATTTGCCTTTTATTGTGCACCAAACATGTAATATCAGTCCGAAAAGTATGGAATTTTGCATATAAAACCAGATTGGACCTGAAAATAAGTATGCCAAATTTGATCGAAATCGGTTCAGATATAGCTATAGCTCCCATATATAATTTTCATCCGATTTGTTACTTTCGTCCACCGCAGCCGTAATATGCACTCTGTAACAAAAATATTTGGGAACATATATATCATATACAGCTCAGAAATACATTTGGAAAATTTTATCGAGATCGGTTCAGATTTGGATATAGCTCCCATATATAACATCGTCCGACTTATTTTTTATTGTGCATCAAACGTCTAATATTTGCCCAAATGGGATGAAATTTGGCACTTACGACTGAATTGAGTCCAGAAGCTAGTGTGTCAAATTTGGTGAAGATCGGTTCAGATATAGCTATAGCTCCTATATATACTGTTCATCCGATTTGTTATATTTGTTACCCACAGCCGTAATATGCACTCCGTAACAACGATATTCAGGGAAATATATCAAATACAGCTCAGAAATATCTTTGCCAAATTTTGAATATAGCTCCCATATATATATTATCCGATTTCAAATTAATTGTGCACCAAATGGGCAAAACAAGTCCGAATTTAAAAGATACAAATGCTTCGGCATATTTAGTCCTTTGAACTTTAAATTATAATTATAATCATAAATTATAATTATAATTATAATCCCATAAAAACTTTTAATTGTTATGCGGAGCTCTACTAAATAAGCAAAGTGGTGTAGGGTACCATAATGTCGGCCCCTCCCGACTTTAAGACTTTCTTTACTGATTTTTAGACTAAAAACAGAAAAATCTACTGATTTTGCAGTTGATTTACAGCTCACAATTATAGACCGATCGAAACGGAAATTTGAAGAAGTTCGATTATCGGATAATAAGGTGAAATGGACCATAACTTTTGTATAAATAAATACGTCAACTAAACCGTTAAATGGATATTGATATACATTATAGAGCTATATAAAATCTCATATAACAAAGAAGAAGATATTACTTAGACCACTTATAACTTGAGAACGTCTGCAATTCTCACCAATTCAGAATAGCCTTTTGGCAGAAGAGGATAAATTAAAAAAAAGATCGCTTAAAAAGATGCTAATAAAAATGAGAATCTTTTTATACCCTCCACCACACATATTATGGAGGGTATGTTAAATTCATCATTCCGTTTGTGACTCATCAAAATAATAATTGGACCCAACAAAGTGTATATATTCTTGATCAGAGTAAATTTGTAAGACGATTTAGCCCTGTCCGTCCATTGTCCCTCTGTTGTAATCACGCTACAGTCAAAACAAATTAAGATAGGAAGCTATAATTTTGCACAGATCTGTCTTTTGTCTACAGGCAGGTCATGTTCAAAGATGGGCTGAATCGGTCCTTATATCGTATAGCCCCCATATAACGGTATTTTGATTATTTTAACCACATTTTTCAAATGAATAGTCTGAAATACGACACAAAAAGTTTTTTAGGTGTATTTTATCCCCTGAAAGAGAATTGTCTTTATAGGTCCACGATATAGTATATCTCCCATACCCCGATATTCGGTATTTTGATGATTTTAACCTCTTTTTTTCAACGGAATTGTTTGAAAATTCACACAAGGAGTTTCTTGTGAGTACTTTATCCCCTGAAAGATAATTGTCTATGTAGGTCCACGATATAGTGTAGCCCCCATATAAATGAACCCCCCGATATTCAGTATTTTGATGATTTTAGCCACATTTTTCAATGGCTTTGTCTTAAAATCCACAAAAAAAGTTCCTTATGCTTACATCACCCCCTGGAAGAGAACAGTCTATATAGGTCCACGATATCATATACTCCCTAGATAACAATTCCCTCCGATATTCAGTATTTTGATGATTTTTGCGACCTTATTCACCAGAATTGTTTCAAATTTCGAATATAAAGTTCGGAACAGTTACTACAGCCTATGACACAACTTACTTATGCAGGACTAGGTCTTCGTATGAGCGGTATTTTTAGACGGATTTTTTTTTAAATTTTCAATTTTCTTCCAAATGGAGGAGGATATAAAAAATCCAGGCCGGCTGAACTTGGCTGCTTTTTACTTGTTATTGAATATTTATACCCTACACCACATAGGGGTAAGGGTATAATGTCTTCCTTTATACCCTTCACCACATAGAGGTGAGGGTATTATGTCTTTGTGCATTTGTTTGTAACATTCAGAAGGAACCGATATAGACATATAGTTACACTTTTGGAGTCGATTTATGCATGTCAGACCGTTCGTCTGTCCCTGTATTTTTGTGAACAAAACGCAGCTCGCATTTATTATCCGATTGAGATGAAATTTCCCCAAAAACAATATTTGTTTGGCCCAAGGACGAATCCTATTGAAATTGGTGAGAATCGGTTCCCATAAATATGTGCAACCGATTTCGGAGTTTCAGGCCATCACTCGCGTGATATGCACTCCACATGAATGATATTTGGCACGAAATAACTTATGTATTTCAAAAAAACGTCTGTCAAATTTTATCGAGATTGGATTAGATTAGGATACAGCTCCTACATGTATCTTTATCCTATTTCAGGTTTTTTGGGCATCAAATTGTTAATATCAGCCCAAATTTACTAGATTTTGGCACTTCTGACTGAAGATATAGCTATAGCTCCCATATATATGTTTCATGCGATTTGGCACTAAAGTCCCTCACATGTGTAATATGCACTCCACAACAATGACATTTGATACTGGATATCAGATACAGCTCGAAAATACCTCTACCAAATGTTATCGTGATCGGTTCTTCTAGATATTTGGCTATCATATACAGCATAGAAATACAATACAAAAACAAGTAAGCAACGGCTATAGTCGTGCGGGGCCGACTATGTTATACCATACAACACTACAATGTGTTAGAAGCCCCCTTATGTCCAAATCCATATTGGAAGATTTCGCTTTTGAAACTAGGATTTTGACGTCGGGTTGATAGTTGATGTGGTCCATTGTACAGCTAAATATAATCCAATGATCATCCAAAATGCTAGAATTCTTCCCTGTCCTTAACTCTCTTCACAGGCGTGTCGATTGGCTTCAATTGTGTGATCGGAAAAACATTTCAGTTTTTGGTTAATTTGAACCCCTTAATAATTCGCAATCATCTCAAAAGCAAGAAGCCCCTCCAAACCTCCAAATTTAGACTCATCTATATGATTTGCTTGTCTGCGACATTTGGCTATATTCGTCAACGAAATCAGCATTTGTGACCTTTATAAAGGCTGCAAAATCAGGAACATTTTTAGTTGTTGGTCCATTTCAACCACTAATATATTGCGGACATCTTTGAAAACAGCCCTTCTGAGCCTTACCCTACCCTTGTGACAATTTTCGTGAGGATCGGACGATATTTGCAATCTGTATATAATATCCCCAACCTGTGTTGTAAGATGAAAAATTATTACAAAATATTATAAGTCAAATTGAAAAAATCGCATGCGATAAAAAATATGAAAAAATAAAAAAATTTCACAAAATACTACAAAATTTATATTAATTTCATTATTGATACCTCTTTATTCGATCTTTTTAGATTTTATTCTTTTATGTCAAGAAGGCATTCTGAATTGACAACATTTGTGAAAATCGGTTCAGCCATTCTTGAGATGTAAGCATTTTAGCTAACATCCCCTTCCTTTGTATATACACATTGTATATATTTCGCTATATATAACCGATATATTTAATATCGGCATCTACGTAACGGTCAGAATTTACCTGTTCGCATATTTGTGATTACGCCGTGATTAAAAGTATTCCCGGTTTAATAGAAAAATTGACTTTTATTAAACACAAATGTTGTGGCCTATTTCACCCACTAAATATTACCCGATGACCATGAAAATTGGAAAGCTTCTACCCAGCCCTAAGCCCTAGCCCCATGCTAACTTCCGCTGTGATTGGTCTATAATTGCGACCTGTAGCGCAACTGCAAAATCAGATTTTTTTCAGTTTTTGGTCCATTTCAACCCCTAAATATTATGAAATAGGTTTTTATTCTGACCCTAGCCCCACCTCCATTTTAAATTTCGTGAAGATTGGGCCATAATTGCGACCTGTAGAGTGATTACAAGTTAACATGGACAGACGGACGGACGGACATACATAGCTAGATCGACTCAGCTCGGCGAGATAGGAAGATCCATATATACTTTCCTATGTGGGAAACGAATATTTCGAGGTGTTACATAATTTTTGGCCCAATCAAACTTATAATACCCCCAACACATAGTGTTGTAGGGTATAATAATCTATAATTTATAGAGATCGGTTCACATCTGGGTATAGCTTCCACATATATCTTCATCCAAGTTCAAGTTTATTGTGCCTAAAATGTGTAATATGTGTAATATCGTTGCAGACACAAATGACCCCGTAAAACTTTGTGGAAATCTCGATGTTGTCTTCCAGTAAAAAATGGCTCTTGTTTGTATTCTGAGGATATGTTTCTTTGCAAAAAGAGAAAGAATATCTTGATAAAAATGGTCAAATACTTTTTATATAAAACTAAAACGGTTGTATTAATTCTAAATCAAAAATTTATATCTATTTAAATAGCAATTTATCATGATTTATCGAAGATGTTGTCAGTATTTTTAAGTTTTAAATTTAAGGGTAGATACTTCACAGTTTGCTTTATTTTTATTTTAAACTACAATATAAATCCTATCATAGATATTTTGGGTAATATTTCCCAAACTTTATTTAGTAGTTTAGTTTTGCCAAATTTATTAACATTTTATCTTGTCAAAATTTATCTACCTGCAAATATTATAGATTTCTCAATAAAAACTGATTGTGTAATTTCATAAAGGTGCTGGTGTTGTTTTGCTGTTGTGTTTATGTCTAAAACTCTTGTTTAAATACCCCGAAAATCTTTCATTTGACACGCAAAATATGTTCCCACGCAAACTTTTTCTTTGTTTTGCTTAAAAAACATTGTGAAGCAAATCGAATTTTTTTCATTGAAAATTTTGTTAGAAATCGTGATTTTCTTAATCTGGTTTTCACTGGAAATGAGAAGCAAACAAACTGCATTTATAAAGAGTTGTTATTCGAGGCATAATATAAGTGCTGGCTAATTTATAGGTTGAGGGCAACAATTAAATTGTATTTTAAATATGACACTGACTTTTTTCTTTAATTCCGATGATTTGACATTTATGAGAACATTAGATTTTAGTAAAATATATTTCATAGATGTTGTGTTTAGCAAAATTGTTTCACGACAGCATCTATTTTTTACCACAAAAAAAAAACTTGTTTCATTGCAACTTAGTTTGATGGACAGGTCAGATTGATTTAAAATTAAAATGAATTCTCGGTCTTGAAAAACTAAAAAATGAAGAAAGCTATTATTTGCAAAATAATAAAAAATATGTATTTCTTAAAGTGTTAATATACTATTCATTTGGCAATTACTTAAATTAGCAAAAACCAAAAAAAAAAAAAAAGAAACCAGTAAAAAAACATTAAATTCGGTCGGGCCAAACTTTTAATATCCTCCACCTTAGGGTAAAGGAAACATTAGAAGAAATGTGGCAAAAACCATTAAAATGACGAATATCGGGAGGTATCGTTATATGGGGGCTATACCAAATCGTGGACCTACACATGCAATGTTTCGCCAAAGGAGCTAAAACCCATTATGACCTACAAATACCAATTTTCAGACAAATACGTGAAAAAATGTGGCAAAAATCGTCAAATTACCGAATATCGGGAGGTACCGTTATATGGGGGCTATACCAAAACGTGGACCTATAATTACAATGCCTCGCCACACGAACTGGGACCCGTTATGATCTAAAACTACCAATTTTCAGAGAAATTCGTGAAGAAATGTGTCAAAAATCATCAAAATACCGAATATTGGGAGGTACCGTTATATGGGGACTATACCAAAACGACCTATACATACAATGTTTCGCCACACGAACTAGGACCCATTATGACCCACAAATACCAATTTTTAGACAAATCAGTGAAAAATATGGCAAAAACCATCAACATATCGAATATCGGGAGGTACCGTTATATGGGGGCTATACCAAATCGTGGACTCATACATGCAATGTTTCGCTACCGGAGCTGGAACCCATTATGACCAAGAAATACCAATTTTTAGACAAATTCGAGAAAAAATGTGGCAAAAATAATCAAAATGCCGAATATCGGGAGGTACCTTTATATGGGGGCTATACCAGAACGTGGACCGATATATCTCATTTTCAATACCTACCATCCTAGGCACAATACAAATTGCTTCGCTAAATTTTGGCGCTCTACGTCAAATAATGTGGGCTGTATTGTGATTTCAACAGGCAGACAGAAGGACAGACAGACAGACGGACATCGTTAAATCGACTTAGAATTTTATGCTGATTATGAATATAAATACTTTATGGGGTCTACGGCGAATATTTGAGGATGTTACAAACGGAATGACAAAATTAATATACCCTCCTTTCCAAGGTGGAGGGTATAAAAATGGTGGGTATTGGCCTCTTTGCAAGTCTTAAGTCTTTCGTTTTCTTTGACGCAAATTAAAAGTCATCGCTAATTTTACTAATTAAAATGCATCACAAAGGGGATTAAAGGTAGTTACATTTGAAACAAACAAAAATTTGAATAATAAAAATATAATTAATAACGAGATATATGACCAACCCTAACCCAATACACCTTGAATAATTCATACAATTTCGACACCCGCATCATTACAGGTGGTCTTTGTTTCTTTGCTTTTTCCCCTTCTGCAGCTTGCACATAATTCGAAATTCGCAAATCAAATTCCAATCGAAACAAAACCTTACAACAATTAATTGTTTGGCTGTCGAGTGTGCGGGATTTGGAACCACCTCAACCGTGGTAGAAGCAAAAATATTTACTTCAGATATTTATTTAATGGTTGCCGTAACAATCGCAACAGACAATGGTGAAAGCATAATCCTATTAGAAAACAAACAAAACCATCCGAAGCAGGCATCAAGATTTCATTTTGAGGGTGATGAATGATTTGGAAATTGATTTGAAACAAAAAACAAATCTGAGTTTTCGGTTTCATTTGCGGGGTTTGTATTGTTTTTTGGGTAGGTCAACAATATTTTTTTTTTATCCAACATCATAATCACTGCCAACATAGCCATCAGCAGAAAACACCAGCCATTTCAGCAGCATCATCATCATTGTCGTCGCCCAAGTCGTCTTCATTATCGGCAACACTTGGCCTAGAGTCACAATGCGGGTGTTGATTTTCGTCTGAAAGTGAAATGTAAAAGAAGATGTTAACGAAATTAGGTTTTAGTTTAGGACGGTGTATGGTGTTGATGATCGTAGTATGATCATAAAGTGTGTTGATATTTTGGTAAGATACGGATAGTTTTTAACAGGTATTTCATTTTGTTTATATAATTTTCATGAAATTATCTGATGTGCTACAATTATTTGACAAATATTGAAAGAGTCAATTAAAATATGAATATTTACTTTATCCCATAAAAAATAAATAAATTTCATTAAAAAACCAGTAAGGAAAGCTCAAAAGTCGGGCGGGGCCGACTATATGATACCCTACACCACTATGCATATTAAGTAGAGCTCTCGTAAAAGGGTTTATAGAGGGCATTTCTGATCTCTATGAGATATTTGGTACAAAATCAAAATCTATCTAATTCTATCGTGCATTTTACGAACTATAGCTATCTCTGAACCGGGTTTCTCCAAATTTGACGTATTAGCTTCTAGACTGAATTCGATCTTATGTACAAAAATTCAGGTGATTTGGGCTGATGTTGACCATTTAGGGCACATTTAACCCGAAATCGGATGAAGATATATATGGGAGCTATATCCAAATCTGAACCGATTTCGATAAAATTTAAAACAGCTATTCCTGTGCTCCATCTAATACCTGGTACCAAATATCACGGTTGTGGAGTGAATATTACGAATGTAAGGGACTAAAACACTAAATCGGATGATACATATATATGGTTGCTATATCTATATCTGAACCGATTTTCACTAAATTTGATATACTTGCTTCTAGGCTTAATTTGGTCCGATGTACTAAAATTCAGTCCATTTGGACTTATATCGGCCATTTGGTGCACAATTAACCCGAAATCGGATGAAGATATATATGGGAGCTATATCCAAATCTGAACCGATTTCGATAAAATTACAAACAGCTATTTCTGGGCTGTATCTTATATCTGGTACCAAATATCATTCTTGTGGAGTGCATATTACGAATGTGAGAGGCTTAAACACCAAATCGGATAAAACATATATATGGGAGCTATAGCTGTTTTTGAACCGATTTTCTCCAAATTTGTTGTATTTGCTTTAAGGCTAATCTCGGTCACATGTGCCAAAATTCGGGCCATTTGGGCTGATATTGACCATTTGGTGGTCAATTAACCCGAAATCGGATGAAGATATATATGTGAGCTATATCCAAATCTGAACCGATTTCGATAAAATTTAAAACAGCTATTTCTGTGCTCCATCTAATACCTGGTACCAAATATCACGGTTGTGGAGTGCATATTACGAATGTGAGAGGCTTAAACACCAAATCGGATGAAAGATATATATGGGAGCTATAGCTATATCTGAACCGATTTTCTCCAAATTTAATATACTTGCTTATAGGCCGAACTCGGTTGGGTGTGCCAAAATTCAGGTCATTTGGATTGATAGTGGACATTTGGTGCACATTTAACCCGAAATCGGTGAAGATATATATGGGAGCTATATCTAAATTTGATCCGATCCTCACCAATTTCAATAGGGTTCGTCCTTGGGCCAAAAAAATATTGTTTGGAAAATTTCATCTCAATCGGATAATAAATGCGACCTGCATTTTGTTCACAAGAATACATGGACAGACGGACGGACGGACGGACAGACGGACTGACATGCATAAATCGACTCAGAAAGTGATTCTATGAAGGTTCTCAAAAGTAACTATGGGTCTATCTCGTTTCCTTCTCCATGTTACAAACAAATGCACAAAGACATAATACCCTTACCACTATGTGGTGTAGGGTATAAAATCGAATGAAATGGTATTTGAATTATTACATAATTACATAATTTATTAATATCAGTCCAAATGACCAGATTTTTGGCACATCCGAATTCAGTTTAGAACAAGTTTCATGTACTTTGGTAAAAATCGGTTCACATATAGCCATAGCTCTCATATATAAGTTTTATCCAATTTGGTCTTTAAGTCCATCAAATTCGTAATATCTTCTCTAAAACAATGACCGGATATCAGATAAAGCCCTGAAATACCTTTTTTATCGAGATCTGTTCAGATTTGGATATAACTCCTATATATAACTCCAATATATCTTCAACCTTTTTTGGGTTAATTGTGCACCAAATGGCCAATGTAAGTCAAATGAAATTTGAATTTTTGTACATCCGGCATTAGTTCCCTCTAAAACCAAATTATAACTGCTCTATAGTCATAGGTTGATATGTGGTATGATCTACTTCAAATAAATTCTATTTTTTATGGGAGCTCTACTAAATATGCATAGTGGTGTAGACTTTTGACTTTTCCTTCCTGGTAAAAAATAAGAGGAACATTTTTACTTATTGCGCCAAAAAGGATTCACAATCTTTCGTTTGAGGTTTACAGAAAAGCATGTTAGTTAAACCCTTGAACAATTGTTCCACAAACAGTTTTTCTGGCCAAAACTACTTAAACATATTTTCATAATAAAAATTGGCCACCTCCATATCTTAATCCTAGACACCAACAGTGACATCTATCCATTCACGACACAACTAGTTTAGCACCGTTTGGTACATTTCGAACAATCATAGAATGCATTCTCCATGTAAAATTTCAGAATTTCAGCTCTATCCTAAGACACAATCTCAAATTTATTACCAAACTTTTCGTACAGTTATTCTACCCATATCCAAAACCTCTTCATCCTAGACACCATCAGTAACAAACCCAAAGCAAACTTCAGAATTCCTACTCTATCCCAACAACCACCGGCCCATTTTGTGGCATTTTGCATTTATCGCATTTTTATACCCTCCACCATACATAGTATGGAGGGTATATTAAGTTCGTCATTTCGTTTGTAACTCATTGAAATAATCATTTTAGACCCAACAAAGTATATATATTCTTGATCAGCGTAAAATTCTATTTTGATGATTTCAGCCACACAAGGAGTACCTTGTGGGCACTTTATACCTCGGAAGAGAATTATCTATTTAGGTTCACGATATCGTATAGCCCCCATATAACGGTGCCCCCCGATATTCGGTATATTGATGATTTCAGCCACATTTTTCAATGGAATTGTCTGAAATTGTACACAAGAGGTTCTTTGAGCAGTTTACCCCCCGACAGAGAATTCTCTATATAGGTTAGCGATATCGCATATCCCCCATATAGCGGTACCCCAGATATTCGGTATTTTGATGATTTTAGCCATATTTTCCTATGGTATTGTCTGAAAATCCACACAAGGAGTTTTTTGTGAGCACTTTAACCCCTGAAATGTAATTGTCTATATAGGTCCCCATAAATCGGCACCTTCCGATATTCGATATTTTAATGATTTTAACAGAATTTTTAATGGATTTTATTTTTTGAAAATTTTCTAATTCGTTCCAAATGGTGGAGGGTATTCAAAGTCCGGCCCGGCCGAACTTTGTTACATGTTTTAACTATAGAAACCAACAATGACATCTATATTATAACCATAGCTCTATCCTTTCATTCAATACCAAATTTAAATTTAAATAGTACTTTTCGAACAACTAAAATACACATTTCAAAAACCACATCCATACCTTAACCACAGACATCAACAGCGCTATTCCTTCACCCAATACTAAATTTAGTACTACTTGGTACTTTTCGTACAATTATATTATATATATCCAAAACCACCTCAATTTAATACCATTTACTACTATTTGTACAAAAATATGACCCATTTCGAAACCACCGACAAATCTCAAACACCGATACCATCAGTAATCTAAATATTAAATGTCAGAACTCTTTCCACCCAATGCTAAAATTAGTACCATTAAGTACTTTTCGTACAATTATGGTACACATTTCCGAAACCAACTCCATATGTTCAGGCTACATATGTTTTTATCGCAAGCCTGGCTCTAAAAACTTTATACGTACCTACGTACCACTTTTCTCACAACTTTCACAAACTTACTCTAGCTGTATTCTAAGACCCCAGATATAAGCATATATTTGTTGAGCAAAATGGCACTGCTACCTTACTACCTTTTGCTTGGCAAATATCCACATTATGCGACTTTGTTGGAGACTATATATTGAGATGCAAAGGAAACTTAAATTTAATCACTCTTAAAAGCAAATGAAGATAATTGTATCTTGTACCTGCAAATCTAGAAATAAACATTTACTCATATAAGCCTAGAAATGAAAATTTACTTTACAATATGGTATAATTACCTTTTGATCAGCACACTCTAAAAACTCGTAGGCTTGACAATTATATCAGATGATTAATGATTCCTTTGTCAATTTAACAATAAATGTACAAAATACATATCTGCTTGCTTTTTCTGCTGGAATTTATCTTCGGAGACGAAAAGAAAAGTAGGAGCAGCAGTAACAGAAAGAAGACAAAAAGTTTCACTTGTTATGGTAGTAATGCTTTTATCATCATCCAATGGACTCGCTAGCGTCTCTTTAACTCCTACTCTTCCAATTTTTTTTTTCATTTGACTATTGAACCTATTGATATTGAAATATACTTTGAATAAACCAAAAATGCCACCTAAAATGAAAAATTGATGCACTCGTTCGTATCAGAAAACTACTTCAACAAAAGAAAACAAATATCACGGTCCATCGGCCAAATAAACATAAAACATAACGACCGAGTGACCACCCACCCACTAACACTCACTTTGTAAGGAAGGATAAGTCAAGTTTGAATAAGCTCAAGGGAGGATTGAATGTTCATTTGTATTATCATTTTGTTTGTTTTTATAGCATTTTTCCAATGGTGGTGGACGTGTATTAAGGAGTATCGAAACTCCATGCATTCGATTGGATAAAAACATCTCCGTACAGTGTTAGGTTTTATTTTTCGCAAGTTTGAGTTTTAGATCATATGGATGTGTGTATATTTATTATACCGTACACGACTTTTTTGGTCGGGGTAATACGTCTTTGTCCATTTGTTTGTAACATGGTTAAGGAAGCAAGATAGACCCATAGTTCCTTTTGTGATCTGTATAGAATCATATTTGTACTTTCGTTTGTCCATGTATGTTGTAAACAAAGAACAGATCGCATTTATTGCCCGATCAAAATGAAATTTTTCCCAAGAACTTTGTTTCGGCCATCATATACAGTATAGAAATATATCTGTTAAATTTCATAGAGATCGATTCAGATTTGAATATAGCTCCCACATATCGCTTCATTCTCAAATAGGATGAATTTTGATAAAAATCTGATCAGATGTAGCTATAGCTCAGATATATATGTTTTAATTTAAACATTCTAAAAGTCGTGATTTACAGATGCCTCTATATAATTTATAATTTAGTGTAAGTATAATTTAGTGTAGTATAATTTAGTGTAAATCGATTCAGACTTGAATATTTATTTTTCTTTCTGTGAAAAGGAAAAGAAACAACAACAGAAAATCTTATTTTAAGCTTAGGGAGTACTCGAACATGCACATTGTAATATTTAAATAAAACGCAGGTCAGATGTGAAAATTGACAACACTGGTCAACTCGTTGAACATTTTGAATAACGACCCCCTTAAACTAGAAAAACAAAGGAAATTTTACCTGTCTATCTATACAGGGTGAGATGAAAAAACTGCAACAAAATTGAGACTGCTGTCATTTCAAAATATTGTTTACAATCGTAAAAAAGCATTTTGATGAGAATTTTCCAAAAAAAAAAAGTTATTCGTGATGGAATTCAAGCGTAATAGTGTGATTTCTTTATATTTGGCTGGAAAACCACAAGTGGCTATCGTTAGAGCAAACCTGCATTTAAATTTGAATAAATAGTTTGTGCTCTCTACCGTGAAACTGGCAGCGTAGCCTGATGTCAAGGAAGTGGGCGGAAGAAAACATCAGCATCAGCAGATAGGTTCGAAAAGTAAAGAAGCGACTTGATCGAAACAGGCGTCGCAGTGGCCGAAAAATTGCTCGTGAGCTGAACATACCGCAATGTTCCATTCGGCAAAATTAAAAAATGAGCTCGGGGTAAAGCCATTGAAATTCCAAAAAAAAAAAACAAGAACTAACACCGCAACAGTTTGAATATAGACTCAAAAAAGCTAAAGAGTAGCTTCTCTTGGCCGAAAGTGGTGAACTGCCGCATTTGGTTTTCTCCCATGAGAAAACATTCGTTGTCCAGCAATTTGTAAACAAACAAAAATATCATGTTTGCTTGCTAAAGAGGTCAGCTAAAAATGTGCACCTTCGGTTGGCCACCAGAATTCAAGCGTCGGCCATGGTGATGGTTTGGGACGCCATAACAGCCGATGGTCGCTCTCCGCTCGTATTAATCGAACGTGGCATCAGAATAAATTCCGAATATTATCGCGAAAATATTATATTTTCATCGCACAATGGCCACTAAAATCTTGGGATACCAATCCGTCGATCACCTCAAGCAAGCGCTTCGTCGGGAATGGGCGGAAATACCACAAAGCAACATTTGGCCAGCGTGTGACGGTTTCATTTTCCGTTTGAAGGCCATAATTCGTGCCAAAGGTGACCGAAATTTTTTGCTTTCATTTATTAAAAGTAAAAAAAAACAAGTAAAAAAGCTGTAAGTTCGACCGGGCCGAACTTTTAATACCCTCCACCATTTGATACAAATTTGGAAATTTCCAAAAAATAAAGTAAAATCCGTTAAAAATTTAAAATCTTAAACATGCCGAATGCTTATACGACGACTTGGACCTGCATAGGCAACTTTTGTCATAAGTTACTACAATATTTAAATGCGAAACTTGAAGAAAAATCTGTTTATAATGTAGCTAAAATCATCAAAATATCGAATATGGGGGGTACCGTTATATGGTGGCTATACGAATACGTGGACCTATATGGCCCATTTTCTTTTTTATGCTGCAGTATCCATTACGAACTTCAAATACCAAACTTGGAACGATTCCGTTAAATAATGTCGCTAAAATCATCAAAATACCGAATATCGGGGGGTACCGTTATATGTGGGCTATATGAAGACGTGGACCTACATGGCTCATTTTTTTTTTTTTTTTGACTTAGGGTGAAGTATCCATTACGAACTTCAAATACTAAATTTGAAACGATTCCGGTAAATAATGTCGCCAAAATCATCAAAATACCGAATATCGGGGGTACCGTTATATGGGGGCTACACGAAGACGTAGACATGCACAGATAATTTTCTGTCTTAGGCTGTAGTATCCATTACGAACTTCAAATGCGAAATTTGAAACAATTCCGGTGAATAATGTCGCTAAAATCATCAAAATACCGAATATCGGGAGGTACCGTTATATGGGGGCTATGTGATAACTTGGACCTACATGGCCTGTTTACGAACGTAACCTTCCTACTGGCAAAATATACATGTATGCAAACTTTTAGCCTTCTATCTCAATTTGTTCGAAAGATAGCGTGATTACAACAGATAGACGGACATAGCTAAATCGTCTTAGGATTTTACGCTGATCAAGAATAAATATACTTTGTTGGGTCTGGCATGAGTATTTCGAGGAGTTACAAACGGAATGACAAAATTAATATACCCTCCATAGTATGGAAGAGGGTATAAAAATGTAAAAGTTATGACGTTTGACTTTGTTGCCTTATAACAATCATGACTTCTCACACCCAGATATATAGCTCTAAATCAATTGAACTCATGATTGCACTGCTGCTTTGGTATTAATCATTTGCTCCATCATAATAGTGTAGGGTATCACCAATGTTTATTCTCCTGTCCAAACAAAAACCTACATCAATTCCGTATGTCAAATGATGATAACTCCTCCATTTTATTGGCATAAAGCAATATAGTCAAGTAACTAAAATGATTTTGGGCTTCTTATTTACATTAAGCTTCCCTCACCAGTTACCCACCGATCGAATGGGCGGGCAGTTGAATGAGCGAGTGAGTTATTACAAATTCAATGGAAGTCAGGAAAACAAAAGTGAACGAAAAACCCAGTCTTGCGAAAAGACATTGTATAAATATTATCATATGGTAATTTTCCAAGTGCCAACGTGCAATTACAAATTCCACAGCCCCTGCGAACGTTTCAAAACGGATCTGGTACACACATGAAAACATTACTCTGTCTATGGGAGGAGATTGCAACAAGTGACCCGTGTTCGTTGGTGGCATCAACAGCCAAGTTTTCCACCTTATGCTGCAAACAAAACACTACACTACACTACACTCTGAAGCAGTTTCCCTTGTCATGATAAAAGGGTTTCTACAAAGAGCAGCAAACTATTTATACAACATGATAGAGGAAAACGACGACAAGAAAAAACTTCCACAGAATGACTTTAACATCATGAAATGGTGGACAGAAGTTAAATGTCGATATTTCATAGATAAGTGCAACTGCAATGGCCCCCTCCCCATTTCTCTTGCCGATCTACTTGATCCCCCTCCGTTCATTTGGCCAACAATGCGTTTGTGGTTTTATTTATAACCCAAGTTAGATTATAAAACCGTATGCTAACTTCTTTTGCGAGAAGATGCAAAACCGAAAAAAAAAAACAAAAAAAAAAACACCAGCAATAAAAACCAATGGAATAATGGTCTTGGCAACTTGCAACTTGGTGCTGAAACAAGCCACGTTTACATATGCACCATGCCACAGCAGCAGAAGTGCATAAAACAAGGTATGCCGAGTAAACACACCAATCTATAGGTCAATTCACAAAAACAAATAAATGCCCCGGAACGTGCAGCGTCATTGTCCGGTGTATGTTCCATGTTTGTTACTGTTGCTATTGAACGCCTCCACCTTGGTGGCACGTACCCACCAATTCTCGTATTGACTAATGCAAAGCAAATTTAAACGATGCTTATGCTATCGCTCTTCCTCTACTTCATTTGTGATACAGAAGCATCTCTTTTGGTTTGGAATAAACCTGTTATCCAATTGATATGATTGTCTAATGTACAAATGGAGGGAAATATTGGAAAAAGTACTACGTTGAAGAAGAAGGTGTACTTAAAGGTTGATAGCTTAGGGTGAACTATCATGCTACAGAATTTTGATAGCTTTTCATAAAGATTATTATTAGTTGTATGAGTTTTAAGCAGCTTGATATACTAAGCTACTGTTTTCAAAATTACTCGCGCTGATTTCATGGACTTCAAATTTAATTTTGTGTAATCTTATTTTTTCCAAATAATGTATCAGATCCAAAATTTAAGAGGCTGGTGTGTTAAGGTAGCAAAAAATATATATGAATACATGCAAACGAAAAATATAACTAGTAGGTTTAGGTCAAAAGTTGAGCGGGTATTTAGCAGAGTTCGGATAACAAAAAGGTTTGCATTGGGAATTTATTTAATTTAATTAGATCATCCCAACTACGAGCCTTATTTGAACACAAATCACGGCTTTAGAGTAGTCACAATATTGGAACTATATCCAACTCTGAATAGATTTTCAAAAAATTTGACAGAGGCCTTTGTACCTCTAGTATTAAATAATTTTATTGTATAGTGCATGTTATGGCTTCGATAAGGATTATTTAAAACAAGTAAGCAAAGGCAATACACGTGCGGACCGACTATGTTATATCCTACAACACTACAATATGTCCAAATCCATATTGGAAAATTTTGCTTTTGAAATTAAGATTTTGACTAGGGACATTTGCCCAATATTTATGCACTCCGTCGGGCTGTTAGTTGTTGTGGACCATTTTACAGCTAAATATAATCCAATAGTCATCCAAAATGCTAGAATTTTCCCTGTCCTTAACTCTCTTCACAGGCGTGTCGATTGGCTTCAACAGCGTGATCGGATAAACATTTCTGTTTTTAGTTAGTTTGAACCCCTAATTATTTTGCGATCATCTCCAAAAGCAAGAAGCCCCTCTGTATCTCTAAATTTAGACTCATCTGTATGATTTGCTTGTCTACGATATTTGGCTATATTCGTCAACGAAATCAGCATAAAAAGCCAGAAGGTCTCCTTTTGTGTATTTCGGATATCGCCTGTACATAATGCTGGTGTTTTTTCACACAAAATAGTGGTCCGTTCTACCCGCCGTCCTAAACTCTAACTTTATGCGAGATTTCGTGTCCTTTGGTTTCTATTTGTGACCTTTATAACGGCTGCAAAATCAGGAAAATTTTTAGTTGCTGGTCCATTTTGACCCCCTAATATATTGCGGACATCTTTGAAAACAATAGGCCTATCCCTTCTGAGCCCAACCCTACCCTTGTGAAAATTTTCGTGAGGATCGGACGATATTTGCAATACTTATATAACATCCCCAACCAGTCTTGTAAGGTGAAAAAATATCACAAAATATTATAAGTCAAATTGAAAAAAATCGCATGCGATAGAAAACATGAAAAAATAAAAAATGTCACAAAATACTACAAAATCTATATTAATATCATTATTGGCATATTTTTCTGCGATTTTTTTAGATTTTATACTTTTATGTCAAGAGGGCATTCTGAATTGACAAAATTTGCCAAAGTCGGTCCAGCCATTCTTGAGATATAAACATTCTAACTAACTTCTTCCTTTGTATATACACATTGTATATATTTCGCTATATATAACCAATATATTTACTATCGGCATCTACGTAACGGTCAGAATTGACCTGTTTGTCTATTTGTGATCTCGCCAGGATTAAAAATATTCGCGGCTTAATGAAAAATTTGACTTTTATTTAACACAAATGTTATGGTTTTTTTTACCCACTAAATATTACCTGATGACCTTCAAAATTGGAAGGCAACTGCAAAATCTGGAATTTTTTCAGTTTTTGGTCCATTTCAACCCTAAATATTATTCGATCATCTCCAAAAGAAATAGGGTTCTATTCTGACCGTAGCCCCAACTTCATTCTAAATTTCGTGAAGATCGAGCCATAATTGCGAGCTCTAGAGTGATTACAAATTAACATGGACAGACGGACGGATATACTTTCCTATGTGGGAAACCAATATTTCGAGGTGTTACATAATTTCTGGCCAAATCAAACTTATAATACCCCCAACGCATAGTGTTGTAGGGTATAATAAAAATTATTGGAGCAATAGATATACCGGACCGAGTTTTACCAAATGGAAAAATTCTATTTAATTTCATATATGGTGGACAGTATCCCAAAAATCGGATGAAGATGTATTTCGAAGTTATGCAAAGATATGAACCGATCTCGAAAAATATTGTCCGGTATCAAATGTCATAGCCGTGGAGTGAATATTACGCATGTGAGGGATTTTAACACCAAATCGGATGAAACATATATATGGGAGTCATACCTATATCTGAACCGATTTTCACCAAATTTGACGTACTTGCTTCTATACTGAATTTGGTAGGAATTGCCAAAATTCACATTATTTGGGCTCATATTAGCCATTTGGTGGTCAATAAACCTAAAATCGGATAAAGATATATATATATATATATAGGAGCAATATTCAAATCTGAACCGATCTTAACAAAAAAGACACTTATTTCTAAGTTGTATCTGATATCTGGTACCAAATATGCTTGTGGAGTGCATATTAAGCATGTGAAGGACTTAAAACCGCAAACGTAATAAAACATACAGGTTGAGATAAAAAACTGCAACAAAGTCAAACGCCATAATTTCTACATTTTTTTTTTTTTAAATTGCATTGAATTAAAGCAAAAATGTCGAAAATAACATCAAATTTTATAATAAGTTTAGCCCCCATACAACGGTACCTCCCCATATTCGGTATTTTGATGATTTTTGCCACATTATCCCACGAAAACGACAACGAATGTTTTCTTATCGGAGAAAACCAAAATCGGCAGTTCACCACTTTCGGCCAAACGAAGCTACTCTTTAGCTCTTTCGAGTCTATTTTCTATCTGTTGCGATCTAAGTTCTTGTACCTTTTGCAATCTCAATGGCTTTTCTCCGAGCACATGTTTTAATATTTCAGCTCACGAGCCATTTTTCGGTCACTGCGACGCTGGTTTTTGTGAATTCGCTTATTTACTTTTCGAACCATTTCTGCTGATGTTGATGTTTTCTTCCGTCCTCTTCCTTGACGTCGGGCTACACTACCAGTATCATGGTAATGATCGATGGTACGATACACAAAAGATTTATTCATATTTAAATGCTGGAGTGCTCTAACGATAGCCAATTGTGGTTTTCCAGAAAATATATAGAAATCACACTATCACGCTTGAATTCCATCGCGAATAATATTTTATTTTTTTGGGAAAATTCTCAACAAAATGCTTTTGTACGCTTGTAAACAATATAATAAGCTGTCACTGAAATAATTTTAACAGCTGTCGGACTAGTGGCTTAGAAATGACAGCAGTCTGAAGTTGGTTGGTGTTTTTTCATCTCATCCTGTGTATATATCCTTAAAATCGGATGAAGCTGTGTGTCGTTATAAAAATCTGAACCGTATTTTCGAGCTGTATCTGATGACCGGTTTCAAATATCCTTTTTGTGGAATTCATATTACGCATGTGAGGGGCTTTAACAGTTAGTTAGTCACTTCATTTGGGTTGATGTTAGCCATTTGATGTACAATGAACTTGAAATCGGATAAATATATATATGGGAGCTATATCCAAATCTGAACCGATCTTGACAAAATTTTAGGTACTTATTTCTTAGCTGTACTGATATCTGGTACCAAATATTATTCTTGTAGTGTGCATTTCTTACTTTTAAACTGAATTCGATTGGATGTGTCAAAATTCAGGTTATTTGGACTGATATTGGTCATTATGTGCACAAATAACCCGAAATCGGTTGAAGACATGTTTGAGAGTCATACCTAAATTTCAACCGATTCTCAACAATTTCAATAGGGTTCGTCTTTGGTGTAGTTTGGAAGATTTCATCTTAATCGGATAATACATTCGACCAGCACTTTGTTCACAAAAATACATGGACAGGCGGACTGACATGCATAAATCGACTCTGAAAGTGATTCTGTAAAAATTCCTCAAAAGTAACTATGGATCCATAAAGCTTCCTTCTCCATGTTACAAACTAATACACAAAAACTTAATTCTCTCACCACTATGTGGGTTAGGGTATGAAAAATCTGCTTGTCTGTGCAGGTCCACGTCTACGTATTTAGAATTCGTAATAGGAACTACAGTCTGTGACAGAAAATTACAATGCCTTTATGGGTCCACGTCTTATATTTTAACAGAATTTTTAACGGATTTTATTTTTTGAAAATTTTCAAATTCGTTCCAAATGGTGGTATTCAAAGTTCGGGCCGGCCGAACTTATTATAACTAACCCAATGCAAGATTTCGTGAGGATCGCACTTTATTTTTTTTTACTACATGCGGATGGACGTACACAAGGAGTTCTTCGCGACTAATTTTCCCCATATAACTGTACCTCCCGATATTAGGTATTGTGAAGAGTTTAGCCCCATTTTTTAATGGAATTGTCTGAAATTATACACAATTAGTTCTTCGTGACTACTTTAATCCCTAAAAAATAATTGTCTATATAGGTCTAATATATCGTATAGCACTCATACAATGGTGCCCCCCGAAATTGGGTATTTTGTGATATTAGCCACGTTTTTAATAGAATTAGCCTAAAATCCACATAAGGTGTTCCTTCAGGGTATTTTACCCTCTGGAGAATTGTCTATATTGGCATACGTTTTAGTATAGCTCCCATATAGCGCTTCCCCGAGATATTCTGTATTTCCAGGATTTTCACGACATTATTCACCGTAATTCCGTCAAACTTCATATTTGAAATTCGTCCTATGACGGAAAATTGTCTATGCAGGCCCACGTCGTAGTATGGCCCCCATGCAAGGGGACCTCTCTATATTTGGTATTTTGATGATATTAGCGACATTATTCACCGGAATTGTTTCGTATTTGACGTTCGGAATCGTTACTACAGCCTATGACAAAAAGTTACTTATCCACGCACCACGTGTTCTTATAGCCCCCATATAACTGCTTTCATTTGAGCGGTATATTGCGACGACTTTTTTGGAATTTTTTAAGTTCCACCGAATGGTGGTGGGTACAAAAAGTCCGGCCCGGTCGAACTTTGCTGATTTGTTAAGCTGCAAGTACATAAGAAGCTTGAAGTCATGGCTAGGCATATTTTGTAACATTTCATAAAGGGAGTACAGAGCTGCGCTAAAATCCTGAAGTCGTTATCCATTATAACTTGACATTAATATGCCTAGCCTTGACTTCAAGCCTTTTATGTACTTGCACCCTTACTTGTTTTTTTTTATAAAAAATTTCGCTACAGCCATAATAATAATATACCAATAAACTTTGAAGAAATGATATATACCCTCTGTAGCCAAAATTCTAAGGATAAAATTTGGAGGACAAAATTGGGTATGCCATTATATAGGTGATACCTTGGATTGGATATTCAAAATTGAAATGACTAGTTAAAGTATTGCCTGGCTCCTAGACTTTTCATACGCACTCTCTCTCTGCATACATGCTCCCTTAATCCAACATATCATACATTGAGTAGGTGTGGTCTTTCAATCAACTATTTTAGAGCACTTGCTTTAAGCTTTAATGGTCTTTTTGATCTAACAGCAGAAAATCTCAGTAGCAATGATGATTATCATCATCATCACCATTGTCATCATCATCCATACGCCCACTTTTCCAATATATAACCTAATGGCAGTGCTACTGTCTTAGCCTCTTCTTATATTTCTTCTTCATCGTCTTCATCTTCTTTGATTTTCGTTTTTCCTAATCCTGTCGTGAGTTAAATGCATGTTGAATGTTTTGTGAGTATGGATTTTGTATCGTTTGGTCGGCTGGTTTCGCTTCATTTCAACTATAAAATGACTGATGATTTCCGCATTAAATCTTCGGCCACAATTGAATGTAATTTTCCATTGCAGAGGTTTTCTTTTGGGCTTCAATGCTTCGATCGCTTTAAAAGATTTTAACAGTGCAGAATGGTGCAGTGTACTATCTCATGGCTACTGGTTTTGAAAACGCTTCGGCATTTGGGAGTTTCACAAAAGAGGGCGTGTAGAGTGTTTAGGCAAAACTGTTTATTGTAAATATAAAGCAGAAGAAAAAACAAAAAACATTTGAATAAAGAAGTTAAGACAAATGGAAATTGCAGCAGGCAGGCAGGCAGGCATGCAGGCAGATAGTTAAAATCTATGTTTATATTTTGACAGTTTTATTGCTACTGTGTATTGTACACACAGGGGCGAACGATGTGAAATGAAAATCACTGAAAATAACAATGAAAATAATGTTATCAGTCAGTTTTAAGTACTTTGCCATGAATAGAAATGTGAAGATAAATGAAAGCTTTTCGTTGTTAGTTTGTATGTGTAATGACATTGATTCGAAAAATTGTATATGTAGCGAAACTTTATGATAACTCATTGTGGTTTTAGGACTAGAGGCAAAATAGGCAATTATAAAAGGTTTTTCTGAATTTTTTTTCTCATCAGTATGAGTAAAAATTGGGACAGTATTGGATTTGGTTGTTAATTTATATTTGAAAAGAAATCCAAAAATGTGGGTGATATCATACGAATTGATTACGAAAATGCATAACAGAAAAATGTTTTGATTTTGTAGTTGCTCTAGAGGTATCAATTATGGACCTAATCATTGCATAAGGTCAGAGTATAAGACAAGGAACAAGCCTACCTAGTTTAATGGTCATTAGATAATGTTTAGGGATTGAAATGGACCATAACTTTTGTGTAAAGATACCAAAATTTCCATCGAATCGCGAATATTTTTAGCACTGGTGAAATTACGTATTGATCAATTTTCAAATTTTTTAACAATTCAGAGTGGCCTTTTGGTAGAAAAAGAAAAACGTCTAAGAAATATCACGTAAAAATATGACGATAAAAATGTGAATACATTTTTTTTACATTTTGTGATATATTTTATTTTTAGTCATATTTATTTACCCTCCACCATTCTATGGAGGGTATATTAACTTTGTCATTCCGTTTGTAACTCCTCGAAATACTCATGTCAGACCCAACAAAGTATATATATTCTTGATCAGCGAAATGGATACTACAACCTAGGGCAGAAAATGGTCTGTGCAGGTCCACGTCTTCGTATAGCCTCCATATAACGGTACCTCCCAATATTCAGTGTTTTGATGATTTTAACGTCATTGTTCACCGGAGTTGTTTCAAATTACGTATTTAGAGTTTGTAATAGGAACTACAGTCTGTGACAGAAAATTGTCTATGCAGGTCCAAGTCTTCGTATAGGCTCCATACATCAGTACCTCCCTATTTTGGCATTTTGACGAGTTTAGGTACAATGCTCACCGAAATTGTTTAAGATGTCGTATTTGAACTGCGTAATGGATGCTACAGCCTGTGACAGAAAATTGTCTATGCTGGTCCAGGTCTTCGTATAGCTCCGATATAACGGTACCTCCCTACATACGGTATATTGATGATGGTACATTATTCACTGTTTCTAATATGGTAATGGCTTATAACAAACAATGGCTGTATAGGTCCACGTCTTATAGACCCCAATATAACGGCTGTATTCGATATTTTTAATATTTTAACAGAATTTTTAACGGATTTTATTTCTTGAATATTTTTAAATTCGTTCCAAATGGTGGAGGGTATTCGGCCGGGCCGAACTTGTTGCTTTTTAACTAGTTGACCATTCCATCCCTAAATATTTCGAGACCTTCCGCAAAAACAACAAGCTTCTATTCTGACCCTAACCCAATGCAAGATTCCGTGAGCATCGCACTTTATTTTTTTTATTTTACTACATGCGATTGGACGTACACAAGGAGTTCTTCGCGACAAATTTCCCCACCCCCCTGAAAAAGAATTGCCTATATAGATCAACAATATTGTATATCCCCCATATAACTGTGTGAAGATTTTAGCACCATTTTTTAATGGAATTGTCTGAAATTATACACAAGGAGTTCTTCGTGACTACTTTCATTCCAAAAAAATAATTGTCTATATAGGTCCACTATATCATATAGCACCCCCCGAAATTTGTTATTTTGTGATATTAGCCACGTTTTTAATGGAATTGGCTTAAAATCCACATAAGGAGTTCCTTTAGGGTATCTTACCCTCTGGAGAATTGTCTATATAGGCGTACGTTTTAGTATAGCTCCCATATAACGCTTCCCCGAGATATTCTGTATTTCCAGGATTTTTACGACATTATTAACCGTAATTCCGTCAAATTTCATATTTGAAGTTCGTAATGGGTACGACAACCTATTACGGAAAATTGTCTATGCAGGTCCACGTTGTAGTATAGCCCCCATGCAAGGGGACCTCCCTTTATTTGGTATTTTGATGATATTAGCGAAATTATTCACCGGAATTGTTTCGTATTTGAAGTTCGGAATCGTTACTACAGCCTTTGACAGAAATTTACTTATCCACGCACCACGTCTTCATAAAGCCCATATATAAAGGATTTCATTTGAGCGGTATTTTGAGACATTTTTTTGACATTTTTTAAGTTTCTTCCGAATGGTGGTTATAAAAAGTCCGGCCCGGCCCGGCCGAACTTTGCTGATTTCTTACTTGTTTATTACATGGAATGTTTTACTGTTATTTACAATATTAAATTTTGCAATATATTTTTCATGAGTTTTTTAATGGGGGTTGTGTTAGACCCAGAACAGATGCCTGATGCTGTTGAAGATTTTCGCGAAATATTTGAAAGGAATCAAAAACTGAAAATTTTCCTCATTTCGCAGTCGCAGTCATCAAATAATGGATTACAACCTTTATGTGACATGACAATGGGCGCAAATGAAGACCTAATGTCAACTGGCAAAAACCAATGGTAATATTTTCGCATTATTAAAAAAATCGCCCAATAGGTTTCGTTGTAGGATATCACATGGTCGGCCCCGCATTGCTATAACCTTAACATAATTTTAGACTATAGAGGTCAACGTTTTCGTATGGCCCCCATATGACTATAGCTCTAGATATTCCGAATCTTTATTTGTTTTAGCTACACTTATAACCAGAATTATTGTATATTCGGAATGCAATGTTTGCAATGGGTACTCTTCCTATGACAGAAAATTCATAAATATTTCCATATTTCACACTTGTCAATTTTGGATGAGTTACCAGAAGCTATTCTTGATATATTCGCTCCTAAATTTTATCACAAATGAAATTTTGGCCTTGTCTGGTACGTTATTCGTTTCGTATGTTTTATATATTAATATCAAGTGAAAAGCGAAAACTTCAATTTTCAGAACTTTTTCTTTATCGCTTCACCCAATACCAAATAAAGTATCATTCAGTGCTTTACGTGCAATAATAGCGCACATTTCCAAAACCACCTCCATATTTCAAAGCTACATATGAACAGCGATCCTGATACCAAATTTTAGAATTCAAGCACTATATTTTTACTCAGTACCAAATTGTGCCAAATATAGTACTATTTACGACTTTCGGGTACTTGTATTACGCATTTCCAAAACCACCCCTTTATCCAATAGTGACCCCAATATAAAATTTCGAAATTTCAGCTTTATCTGTTCACCCTAAACTAAACTGTTTCAAATTTGGAAGCATTAAATACAGTTCCCCTACTTAGTACACATTTCCTTGATTCTCATACCGAATTTCAAGTTTTTAGCTGGATCCGTTCACATAATACTAAACAGTATGACCTGTAGTGTGATTACTAATTAATATGGGTAGACGGACAAATGGATGGATGAACATACCGAGGAAGGTCGACTCGGCGCAGCGAGTTAAGAAAATCTATATATAGTTTCCAATATTTCGAGGCGTTACATAATTTTTGGCCCAATTAAATTTATAATACCCCCAACACATAGAGTTGTAGGATATAAAACCCTCCTCCTTATATTAAACCTGGTTCCCTAACTTAATTCCTATACCAAATGTCCAAATAATACCAAGTGGTACCAAGCATAGTACTTTTTAATACTTGTAGTTTAAATTTTAAAAAACGTTAATACATATATACTACACCCGATACGCGACCTTCATCCCAAATTTAAGAATTACAGAAACTCAATCCTTTTAACCAATGCAATTGATTCAATTTCATGTTCTTGTTTTCCTGAGTAAATTCTAAGTCCATTTCATTCATTCATGAAAACTTAAACTAAATTAAAAAATTTGTGAGACAGGTTTAAAACTATTAATATACTATTTGGTTCGTCAGTCCTTACAAAAATCTGAATTGACAATTATTTTGTTAACTTGAGTTCTCATTAGATTAGATACTCACAAAATACCTTGGCTATAGATTCAGAATTCGGAATTGTAACAGAAGCCTCCAATTTTTATGCCCTACAACACTATGTTTTGGGGGTATTATAAGTTTGATTGGGCCAAAAATTATGTAACACCTCGAAATATTGGTTTCC
The DNA here is from genome assembly GCF_030504385.1 of Musca domestica. Classification (NCBI taxonomy): domain Eukaryota; kingdom Metazoa; phylum Arthropoda; class Insecta; order Diptera; family Muscidae; genus Musca; species Musca domestica. The sequence goes on from NW_026712299.1 coordinate 19,966,755, forward strand.
CACATAGGAAAGTATATATATATATATCTTCATATCTCGCCGAGCTGAGTCGATCTAGCTATGTATGTCCGTCCGTCTGTCCGTTTGTCCATGTTAAATTGTAATCACACTACAGGTCGCAATTATGACTTGATCTTCAAGAAATTGAAAATGGTTGTGGGTTTAAGGTCAGAATAGAACCCTATTTCTTTTGGAGATGATCGCATAATATTTAGGGGTTGAAATGGACCAAAAACTGAAAAATTTCCTGATTTTACAGTTGCTCCACAGGTCACATGGAGCTAGAGCTTAGGGCTGGGAAGAAGCCTTTCAATTTTGATGGTCATCGGGTAATATTTAGTGGGTGAAATAGACCATAACATTTGTGTTAAATAAAAGTCAAATTTTCCATTAAACCGCGAATATGTTTAATCCCTGTGGAATCACAAATCGACGAACAGGTCAATTCTGACCAATACGTAGTTGCCGATAGTAAATATATCAGATATATAAAGCGAAATATATACAATGTATATATAAAGAGGAAGGGGATGTTAGCTAGAATGCATATATCTCAAGAATGGCTGGACCGATTTTGACAAGTTTTGTCTATTCAGAATGCCCCCTTGACATAAAATTATAAAATCTAAAAAAATCGCAGAAAAATATGCCAATAATAATGTTAATATAGATTTTGTAGTATTTTGTGATATTTTTTTTTATTTTTTCATATTTTTTATCGCATGTAATTTTTTCAATTTGACTTATAATATTTTCTAATATTTTTTCACCTTACAACACAGGTAGGGGATATTATAAAAGGATTGCAAATATCGTCCGATCCTCACGAAAATTTTCACAAGGGTAGGGTTGGTGTCAGAAGGGCTAGGCCTATTGTTTTCTAAGATGTCCGCTATATATTCGTAAATTTTCCTGATTTTGCAGCCGTTAAAAAGGTCACAAATAGAAACCAAAGGACACGAAACTCGCATAAAGTTAGAGTTTTGGACAGCGGATACAATGGACCAACACTTTTGTGTGAAAAAATATTAACATTTCCATTCTACCGAAGCACTGAAAATAACTTACATGCGAAATCCAAAATACACAAAATGCGAACTTATGGACTTTTTATGCTGATTTCGTTGACGAATATAGCCAAATATCGTAGACAAGCAAATCATAGAGATGAGTCTAAATTTGGAGACACAGAGGGGCCTCTTGCTTTTGGAGATAACTGCAAAATATTCAGGGGTTCAAATTAACCAAAAATTAACCTGTGAAGAGAGTTAAAGACAGGGAAGGATTCTAGCAATATGAAATCTTCCAATATGAATTTGGACATAAGGGGGCCTCTAACATATTGCAGTGTTGTAGGGTATAACATAGTCGGCTCCGCACGACTATAGCCCTTGCTTACTTGTTTATTTTTTTATATTTTTCATCGCATGCGATTTTTTCAGTTTGATTTATTAAATTGAAATATACATTTTGTAATATTTGTTCACCTTACAACACAAGTTGGGATAATATACACAGAACCACGAACTCTCGCATGAAGTTAGAGTTTAACCACTACTTTTGTGGTAAAAAATACCAACATTTCCATTCTACCGAAACGCTGAAAATAACTTACTCCGAAATGCACAAAAGGCGAATTTCTGGCTTTTTTATGCTGATTTCGTTGACGAATATATCTAATTATCGTGAACAAGCAAATCATATAGATGAACCTAAATTTAGAGAAACACAGGGGGGCCTCTTGCTTTTGGAGATGATCGCAAAATATGACACAAAAACAGGAAAAATCCTGATCACGCAATTGAAGCCGTCGACACGCCTGAGAATAGAGTTAATAACAGGGAAAAGTTCTAGCATTTTGGGAAGAGTTCTTGCATTTTAGTTGACCATTGGATTATATTTAGCTGTAAAATGGACCACAACTACTAACAGCACTACAACTACTAACGACGGAGTGCGTAAATGTTTGGAAAATGTCTATGGCCAAAATGCTAATGGTAATATCTGGGCAATATTCCGTGACATAATTTCAAAAGCGAAATCTTCCAAAATGGCTTTGGACATAAGGGAGCTTATAATATATTGTTGTGTTGTAGGGTATCACATGGTCGGCCCCGCACGACTATAGCCTTTGCTTACTTGTTGGTATATATATCCTATATTCACTATATTTACGAGTTTCAAATTTGATGGGAACTAACTTTTTTTTTTGTAGAGTAAAAAAAGATTTTTTTTCGGAGTCGTTAAAAACCGACCGACATTTATTTTTCTTAATTTTTTATGGATTTCACAGTTAAAAAAAAATATCTTAAATAATAAAACTTGTTATGATATTAATCAAGAATTTTTTAAGATAATATTTTTCAAAAGAACATCACTCAAAACTCTTAGCTTAAATACAAATAAAACAAACCGTTTTAATTAACATAAAACATAAAATGTGAATTCGTTTATTAAAATGTCTTACTGGGAAAAACGTCAAGCACTCAACAGCTTATGACACTCTTAACCGAAAAAAGATTAATCAACAACAAAAACGGTTTAATCAAAAACAATCAACAACAAAAACAATCCAAGTGATATGTGTAACAATTAACCTGTGTGATCGCTTGCTCAGCAGCGGACAGCCAATGTTCGTTGGTTGGTTGCTGCCACATGAGATTTAAGATTTTGCTGAGCAATTCTGTATGGAACGCGACGAGTGGCCGAGGTGGAGGGAGGAGTGTTGTCATTGTGTGCGGTTTAAACGAATCAACCGAAATATGAAATAAACCGCAATTTAAACTCATATTTAACATTTTTATTACATTGTTCTGCTGCCTGACTTGTCAGTTGATCTGGTGGTTTGTTCATCCGCAGATACATTTATATTTTTCTGACAAAGATGACGACGATGATGGCAACGATGATTATTTCATTTTTTGGCTGTATTCTCGTTTCGTTATTATGAAATCTTATTCAGACGTCTGAAGAGCATATCTGAAGTTCTGTCATGTTATTAAATGGTTGTCGGCTTTTTTCCACAATACATAATGAAATCATAAATGACATAAAATGTCAACAATTTTTCTTCTCTTGTTTCGTTGTCTTCTTTCTCTTCTGCTCGGTTTTGTTTGTTCTGTTCTTGATCATTGTGTTCCGATGAGGTATCACAAATTGTAACATGCTCAAAAGAATTGATATTTGGGATTTCTTTCCATTGGAATCCCAAAATGTACCATATTTGGAGTTAAACTATTCGAACAAGGAATTTAATCACAATTTTATTTATTTGTTTTGTCTTGTTCATTATTATGTCATTGTGGTAAATTCTTTATATTTTTTTCTTGATTCTAATAATATTATTTGATCGAGTGTTTTTGAAATGTGTGTCGAAGTCAAGTGGCTTTGAATGTATGGCATAACAGGTGAAAAGTCTTTTTCGAGTGATATGTCAATCAACATCATCATCGTCATCATTGATGACTGGTAATATAAATATCCAGATTTGAAATGTTGAAGTGATTCTATGGAATGTAGAGATTTTATGTGGAAAATGTTTTCTAATATTTTATGTATTTACAGATTAATAGAAATTCTTTATGGTTTAAGTGTTTGTTTTCTCTTTCGAGACGAGCTTAATGATCTGAAATTTGCAGTGAAAAGGAAAGCCAGATAGACACTATCACACACTCACCACTATGCGACGCGTTTCGCCGTTGGTTAAGCGGCTCATCAGGCATATTTGATGTGGATGATGGCTTACAAGGGCCGTTCTCTGGAAAGTAGTATATATTTCGAACTTATTGCAAATTAGCATATGCGAATTATACACTAGAAACTCTCCAGGTTCGACTCAAGTTCTATTGGCAGATCTTTTTCACAGCAACGTTTTGTTTTTGTAGTGATGGATTTTTTGTCCACAACAACTACATTGCTTCCAATGCATACACTTGTTTTAGTGCTGCTTTAGGAAGACGGGTTAATGGCTCTGAACGTAGAGACGGCAACTTCTAGTTGGCTGCACACAGAGGTCCGCGGTTCAAATCCCACAGCCAGGCTCGGCTGAATTTTTGAGTTTTGCCTTATTAAGGCGAAGATCATATGTTTTATGATTTAAGTGTTTGTTTTCTCTTTCGAGACGAGCTTAATGATCTGAAATTTGCAGTGAAAAGGAAAGCCAGATAGACACTATCACACACTCACCACTATGCGACGCGTTTCGCCGTTGGTTAAGCGGCTCATCAGGCATATTTGATGTGGATGATGGCTTACAAGGGCCGTTCTCTGGAAAGTAGTATATATTTCGAACTTATTGCAAATTAGCATATGCGAATTATACACTAGAAACTCTCCAGGTTCGACTCAAGTTCTATTGGCAGATCTTTTTCACAGCAACGTTTTGTTTATGGGTCCACGTTTTTTAGCATATGTATAAAGGTTCTACCCATTGTAAAGACATCGTCAAATCGACTTAGAACTTTATATTGGTTATTAATACATATACTTTATGGGGTCTACGACGAATATTCAGGTATGTTACAAAAGGAATGACAAAGTTAATATATTTTCTGACTATATGATCCCCTCACCACTATGTGTATTTAGTAGAGCTACCCGTAACAAATAAACGTTTATAATAGGAATTAATGTGAATGAGTATTACGACTTTAAAGCAATTATAATTTAAGGGGGATATACGATATCGTGGACCGATATAGATAATTCTGTTCCGAGGTATAAAGTACCCATAAGGAACTCCTTGTATGGATTTTCAGACAATTCCGTTGAAAAACACCGAATATCGGGGGGTACGGTTATATGGGGAATATACGATATCGTGGACCTATATAGACAATTCTTTTTCAGAGGGTAGAATACTCACAAGGGACTCCGTTTGTGGAATTTCAGACAATTCCATTGAAAAATGTGGCTAATATCGTCAAAATATCGAATACCGAGGGGGTACCGTTATATAAGGGCTATACGATATCGTGGACCTATATAGATAATTATCTGCCGAGGTATAAAGTACCCATAAGGAACTCCTTTTGTAGATTTTCCGACAATTCCGTTGAAAAATGTGGGTAAAGTTATCAAAATACCGAATATCGGGGGGTACCGTTATATGGGGGATATACGATATCGTGGACCTATATAGACAATTCTTTTTCAGAGGGTAGAATACTCACAACGGACTCCTTTTCAGACAATTCCATTGAAAAATGTGGCTAATATCTTCAAAATACCGAATATCGGAGGGTACCGTTATATGGGGGCTATACGATATCGTGGACTGATATAGCCCATCTTCGAACTTGACCTGCCTGCAGACAAAAGAGAGATCTGTGTAAAATTTAGCTTCCTATCTTAATTCGTTTAGACTGTAGCGTGATTATAACAGACGGACAGACGGACGGACAGGGCTAAATCGTCTTAGAATTTTACGCTGATCAAGAATATATATACTTTGTTGGGTCTAAAATGATTATTTCGATGAGTTACAAACGGAATGACGAACTTAATACACCCTCCATACCATGTACGGTTGAGGGTATGAAAAAATCAAGGAAAATAAAACATTACTATTTTACATTTCAAAAGTCAAAATGTTCAAATGTCGCAGTTTTACGCGATTTTTTTTGTTTTTTTTTTTTTTTTTTTTTTTTTTTGATTTTATCCTTTTCTGTCAAGAGACAATTCCGGATCGGTAAAATCAAATAAGCGGTTCTTGAGTTATAAGCGTAGTAACTAACGCAACAATCTTTTATATATTTATATAAATTTCTTAAATATTATCTCCTTAAAAATCTTGCAATATATCTAACAAAAGACTTAAAACACAAACATTTCAATTTTCTCCGGAATGTTTCCTCTTGATTAATTTTTGAAAACATACTCGTAATAGTTTTTTTTCACGCCTTTGGTGGCATGATTTCCCAAAACATCACTTCGAATACTATTCATCAAATTTCTTTATTCTTGATTTCCGAATAATTTCACAGGATGTAATGAACCATCAAAAAAAGAAAAATTCACACGCCCACAATAGCTGGCCTCTCCAGATGGACAAAAAGCAATAGAAATTAACAAAGATATCAAAACAAACCAATAACTAACTGTTCATAGAAGAAGAAAAATAAACAAGAGAAAATAAATGAAGTTATTTGCTCAAAGAAATTTCCTTGTGTCCACCGGCACTGCTGGCTGGTAATGGTGTAAACAATGCAGCGATTTGGCAGAAGCAACAGGTTTTTGTGTTTTGCCAAATGCCCAGCGACAGGTAATTTTTTGTCAAGCCCACCGTCAACCAAAGAAAGATCTCCCGTCTCTTTGTTCTCTACTGAACATTGTAAATTTCCCATGATTTGTTTTATTTTCTCTATAGCAAGGCAAATCGCTTTTCTGCAATTATTTCAAATGTTTTGTTTTCGATCATTGTTTCGGACAGGCGATTTTTATTGTTTTATGTGTTTGTGTGGGATGTCAGTGCAAAAAATAAGAAAGACAAAAGGAGAAGAACAAGTGAAATTATTTTGTTGATTTTTTTTATTTCAAATATCAAAGAAAAGTTATTGAATTTCTTCTTTGGATTTTGTGATTTATTTTTTTTAACAATTAATCGATGTTGAAAAAGAAAAAGAATAGACCATCGTGTGTGGTCAGATGAATGTGATTTTTAATTTCTCTACAAAGTTGTGGTCAATGTGGCCAGTGTTTTCAGGTGGAAAATCTATATTTGGAACTATGAATTATTTGAATCTTGACATTGTATAGACGTTTAATGAAATCGGAGTATTTATAGATATACTAGCTGGCCCAGTCCGCGTTGCCGGCCTTTAGTTTTAGTCTTTAATGTATAGATTTTAAAGCTTAATAATTCACAAATCTGCCTCACATTTGTGACGCAATTGTGATGACTCGATTAAATAGAAGTGAATACCTCTTTCTCAAATACTGATCCTAATTTGCAGCCAGCCAGGTTTTAATTTGAGAGTTAAAAATCTATATTATATACTTTCAGGCACATATATTAAAAAGTATAAATTAACTGTTTATAATAGCCCCATGTAAAATAGTTCTCTATAATTTTTTGAAAGAATTTGTTGTTCTTTCTAAAATCTTAAATTACCAAAATTTGAAGAATTTGAAAGGGTCTATATCATTTGAGGGGGGTTATATCATAATGTAGACCAATCTGATACATATTTAGTACAAATGATTCCTAGGACTGTATCAACTTTAAAACTATATCGTAAGTATTGCGGAGTATAGGGCAAAATATTTGAGGCCCTTTGTGCATGGTTAAGTTATAAAAAAATGGACTCTAAAAAAGTTTGATCCGTGAACCCTCTTGTGGGATTTTTATTTAAAACGTTACCTATGATTTAAGGTTACTTCTCCGAGTATTTGAATCCTTTTCTTACTATAATTTCAATTCACTCCTCTATTTTCAATAGTCCGCATCTTACAGTGCCTTTTCATAACCGGTATTCCACTGATTGAAATCCCAATGAATTTTGCAATTTTAGGTCTGATTGGACGGATTATTTCCATATCTAATCGAAATTGAAAATTTTGGTATGGCAACCATATAACAGCATATATAGAAAATATGCACAATTTCTCGATTTTTTTCAGTTTTTTTCAATAAGAATTTTCAATTCCAAAAGGCATTCTGAAACAATTCTACAAAAATTCCATATCATAATAGAGTAGTCAATTTTTTCAGTTCCGCGATTTTTCTCAAAATTTTCTTTAATGATAACGTTTCCACTGTAATTACCAAAAACCAAAAGAAACTTTGAGTCAAATCGGCCTAGCCATTCTCAACTGATGTGTTACTATACTCTTTCAAATTTTTTACACATAAATTTAAAGTAGTAGGTGTGGCCAGTTCCTCTGACCCCAAACAGATACCTAAAGTTGAAGCAAGAGTCAAGATTACGTTGCATACTAACTGTGGAACAAATATCTTCATGATTTTCGCAAATATTAGGATTTTAGGTAAATCGAAAAAATGGGCGTAAAATTGGGCGTGGTCAATTTTTCTTTGCATAAAAACCTAAATCGGGGTAGGGCGAAAATTTAAAAAAATTATCCAAATAGTTTCAGCCGGTCTCAACTGATTCAATTACCAAAGAACAACAATGGGTTTATATATAGATTAAAAAGTAGGCGTGCTCAGTTCCTCAGCCCCCAAATAAATACTTAGGGTTGGTGGGAAAGTTAACAGTATCTCGTGTAATAATTTTAAAACCGACATCTTCTTTATTTGGGAAATATAAGGATTTTAGATAAATTGAAGTAGTGGGCGTAAAAGTAGACGTGGTCAATATTTTTTTCATTAAAAACCTAACTCGGTGCCGAACGTTTGTACAAAAAATTATGCAAATCGGTCCAGCCGTTCCCAAATGATTCCATTACCAACGAACAACAATTGATTTTTATACTCTACAACACTATGTGTTGGGGGTATTATAATTTTGATTGGGCCAAACATTATGTAACACCTCGAAATATTGGTTTCCCACATAGGAAAGTATATATGGATCTTCCTATCTCGCCGAGCTGAGTCGATCTAGCTATGTATGTATGTCCGTCCGTCTGTCTATGTTAATTTGTAACCACTCTACAGGTCGCAATTATGAACCGATCCTCACGAAAGTGGAGGTACGGTTATGGTCAGAATAAAACCCTATTGTTTTTGGAGACGATCGCATAATATTTAGGGGTTGAAATGGACCAAAAACAAAAAAATTCCTGATTTTGCAGTTGCTCTATAGGTCACAATTATGAACCAATCGACGCGAAAATTGATATGGAGTTAGCGTTTAGGTGTGGGCAGAAATCTACCAATTTGGGCCATCGGCCATCGGACAATAATTAGCGGGTAAAATAGACCCCAACTTTTGTGTAAGAAAATAGGAAAATTTCCACTAAACCGCGAATATTTTCAACCCCAGCCAAATCACAAATACATTAATAGATCACTTCTGACCATTACAGTGATGCTAATAGCCAAGAAATCGGATATATAGCAAAATAGGTACAATATATATGTAAAAGAATTGCTCTTATTTATCCTGCTTATAAATGAAGAACCGCTGGGCCGATTTTCACAATTCCCATCAATTCGGAATGGTCTTTTGCTAGAAAAGCAGAAAATCTAAGAAAATCGCGAAAAAATATACCTATAAAAGAGTGAATATTTTTTGTTCCATTTTTTTTCAATTCTTGTCATATTTTTTATCGCATGCGATTTTTTCAAATTGACTTACAATTTTGAATTGTAAATTTTCTACATGTTTACAACCTTCAACACTACGCTTTGAGAGTATTATATGCATATCGCAAAACTAAGGTAAGGTGAATAAAAAAATTCCAATACCTTTATTTTTACACTGGAGTTTATTAAAAGTGTGGTTATGCCGATCCTAATGCTTTTACATGTTTAAGACTTTGTTTATTTGTTTGTAACATGCAGAAGGAAGCGAGATAGATAGATTTTGATGATCTGCATAGAATCACATTCTGAGTCGATTTATGCATGTCAGTCCGTCCATATATATTTTTAATAGCTCCCATATATATTTTTAATCCGATTTGGTATTTAAGGTTCCTCAAATGCGTAATATATAGTCCACAACAATAACATTTGGTACCATGCTGAAAAATTAGTGTTAAAAATGTTATCAACATCGGTTCAGATTTGGATATAGCTCCCATATATATCCACAACCGATTTCAGTTTTTTTGTGCACCAAATGACTGCATTTTGACACTTCCGACGGAATTCAGCTTAAAAGCAAGTGCTTCAAACTTTGGTGAAAATCGGTTCAGAAATAGCTATAGCTCCCATATATTTTTTTTTCATTCAATTTGGTGTTACAGTCCCTCACGTTATATACAATATACAACAATGATATTTGACACCTGGCATCAGATAATGCTGGAAAATAACTATATACTTATGTAAATTTTTATATAGTTTTGATTTCCGATATGTAATATTAGATTTTTTCATATTTCACCGAATTTTACCATTTGGTGAAATTGCTCCAATAAATATGTTTTAACATATTTTTTATCGAAGTCATATGATGCCCTTTAAATCAATGTTTTTGGTACTAGAAGTACAAAAGCATCCGTCAAATTTGTTGAAAATCGATTCAGAGTTGGATATAGTTCCCAAATTTGACTCCTCTAAAGCCATGGTATAATCTACTTCACATAAATTCCCAATAAAAAAATTGGTTACGTGAGCTCTACTAAATATAGTAGGGTATTATATATTTGGCCTCGTCCGACTTTTGACCTTTCCTTACTGGTTTTTATGTCGGAAATTGTAATTCACAAAAAAATGAATCATTTTTTTCGAATGAATCCTTTTTCACCAAATGTAAAACTGACTACTTCCTTGTCGCACCACTACCCTGTAAAATTCGTGGCTTCTTCCCCCAAAATGATGAATTCCAGAATCACTTGAATTTCTGATAGAACTACTTCTTTGTCAAGACATTTTTCAATAGGTTTATAATAACTACTTTTGTACTTGTTTATTTATTTCTTTTTTTGAACAAGTGCACTCTAAACACTTTAAAGTTTCTTTATTTCTTTAACCTATCCCGCATATTTATGGTTTTACACAAATGGAATTTTTGTTCTTAAGACATAAAAAAACGAAAACAAATATAGAACCACTAACCTTCACATTGTCACACAATGACGCATGTTATGCCATAGCATTTAATGATCTTAACTTTTGATAATGGTCAACTACCACCATTCAAATGTTCCCTTCCAAATCGGCACAAATGTGATGTCTTCTCTTAAAACCTTTTTGCTTTTATTTTGGCATCTAAAGACTATATTTGACTTGAGGCAAACAGCAACTTGTCGGCAGAGCTCTGCAAGAAAAAACTACTCATGGCGTACTGCTGGTGAACTATAACTGCTGAAACTTATAAATTTTACCAAGTTTTCATTTGTTTACGTTCATTTCGTTTTGTTGTTTTTGTTTATTTTTTTTTTTCCAAAGTCTTTTTTGGGGTTGCCATCCATATACGACTTCTTCACATTTCAAACTCTTTATATTATTGTTAGTGTTGTTTATGTGCGACATTTGTACAATTGGCAACTAACATGATGGCTAACAATAACATTTGTATTATTTGTTTGTTTGTTTTTTGGTTTTGGTGCTGCTTTAGATGTTGTTGTTGTTGCATTTGTTATTTTCCGCCGAAAATGTTAGCCATTTGTTGTGTTTAGGTGCGTATTCGAATGGGAGAAGAAAACCTAATATCCTACAAAACAAAGTACAAATACAAACATCGCGTTTATATGCGGGGTAAAGAATTCATTTGCTACAGTGTTTCACAGTAGCTTTGAGGAATAACAAAATCATAATCTAATTTTGTCTCTATAGAGATATATTAAAGCCCATATCTATAGAGGCAAGCACACTTCAATCGATTTATTGGTAGAATATAGAAAATATATAGAATAGCGGTTAGGAAAGGTCAAAAGTCGGGCGGGGTCGACTATATGATGCTCTACACTAATATGCGTACTTAGTAGAGCTCCCGTAACAAAAAATGTTTATATTGGGGATTTATGTGAAGTAGATAATACCAACTATGAACCTTATTGAATGCGTATCATAACTTTAGAGTAGTCACAATTTGGGAATTATGTCCAACTCAGAACTGATTTTCAACAAATTTGGCGGAAGAAGGGCAGTATAGTGCATGATGCGACTTCGATAAGAATTATAAAAAAAAATACTTATTGAAGCAATATACAGGGTTCGATGAAAAAACTGCAACCAATATCAGACTGCTCTCATTTCTAAGCCACTCGTTCGACAGCTGTTAAAATTATTCCAGTGAAAGCTCATTATATTGTTCGCAAGCGTTCAAAAGCCTTTTGGTGAGAATTTTCCAGAAAAAAAGTTATTCGTGATGAAATTTAAGCGTGATAGTGTGATTTCTTTATATTTGGCTGGAAAACCATAAGTGGCTATCGATAGAGCACTCCAGCATTTACATGTGAATAAATCTTTTGGTTCTCGTACCATCACTTGTTATCGTGATATTGGTAGAAAACAGAAGAAAACAGCAACACCAGCAGAAATGGTTCGAAGAGTAAACAAGGGACTTGACAACCCGCGTCGCAGTGGCCGAAAAATGGCTCGTGAGCTGAACATATTGCAATATTCCATTCGGCAAAATTCAAAAATGAGCTCGGGGTAAAGCCATTGAAATTCCAAAAGGTGCCAGAACTTACACCGCAACGGAAAGAAAATAAACTCAAAAGAGGTAGAGATTTGCTTCGCTAGGCCGAAAGTGATTAACTGCCGAATTTTGTTTTCCCCGATGAGAAAACATTCGTTGTCCAGAAGTTTGTAAACAAACAAAATGTTCGTGTTTACTTGCTAAAGAGTTATTTTGCAAATATTTTGGCCGCAGACCTTGGACATTCCAACAGGACTCAGGACGCACTCAGCACGCGCCACCCAAGAATGGTTACAAAATGAGATTCCTCGCTTCATTTCCAGTGCACAATGGCCACCAAAATCTCAGGATACCAATCCGTTCGACCATTGTGTCTGGAGTATTTTGGAAAGCAACTTTGACACTAAAAAGTACCAAGTGTCGATCGCTTCAAGCAAGCGCTTCGCCGGGAATGGGCCAAAATACCGCAGAGCAACATTCGGGAAGCGTGTGACGGTTTCATTAGCCATGAAAACTATAATTCGTGCCAAAGGTGACCAATTCGAAAAAATCTAAACTTATTTTAAAATTTGACGCTATTTCCGACATTTTTTGCTTTCATTCAATAAAATGTAAAAAAACATGTAAGCAAAGGCTATAGTCGTGCGGACCATGTTATACCGACCATGTTATACCCTACAACACTACAATATATTAGAAGCCCCCTTATGTCCAAATCCATCTGCCCAGATATTACCCTTTAGCATTTTGACCAGGTATATTTGCCCAATATTCACGCGCTCTGTTAGTTGTTGTGGTCCATTTTATAGCTAAATATAATCCAATGGTCATCCAAAATGCTAGACTTCTTCCCTGTCAGTTCAATTGTTTGATCAAAAAATTTTTTCTATTTTTGGTTTACTTGAACCCCTAAATATTTTGCGATCATCTCCAAAAGTAAGAGTCCTATCTGTATTCTAAATTTACACTGCTTGTCTACGATATTTGGCTATATATCAACGAAATCAGCATAAAAAAGCCAGAAGTTCGAATTTTGTGTACTTCGAATATCGCCTGTAAGTTATGGTAGTATTTTTTCACACAAAAATAGTGGTCCATTCCACCCTCCGTCCCAAACTCTAACTTCATGCGAGATTTCGTGTCCTTTGGATTCCATTTGTGACGTTTATAGCGGATGCAAAATCAGGAAAATTTTTTGTTGGTGATCCATTTCAACCCCTAAATATATTGCGGACATCTTTGGAAACAATAGGCCTAGCCCTTCTGAGCCTTACCCTACGATAATTGCAATCTGTATATAATAGCCCCAACCTGTGTTGTAATGTGAAAAAAATTAACAAAATGTACACCTCAATATTATAAGTCAAATAGAAAAAATCGCATGCGATAAAAAATATGAAAAAATAAAAATATGTCACAAAATACTCCAAAATATATATTAACATCATTATTGGCACCTTTTTATGCGTTTTTTTAGATTTTATTCTTTTATGCCAGGACAGCATTAAGAATTTACAAAATTTGTCAAAATCGGTTCAGCCATTCTTGAGATATAAGCATTTTAGCTAACACCCCTTCCTTTGTTTATATAAATTCTTTATATTTCGCTATATATATCCGATATACTTACTATCGGCATCTACGTAACGGTCAGAATTGACCTGTTCATCTATTTGTGATTTCGCCGGGACTAAAAATATTCGCGGTTTAATGGAAAATTTGACTCTTATGTAACACAAATGTTATGGTCTATTTCACCCACTAAATATTACCCGATGACCATCAAAATTGGAAGGCTTCTGCCCAGCCCTAAGCTCTAGAACCATGCTAACTTCCGTTTTGATTGGTCTATAATTGCGTCCTGTAGAGCAACTGTAAAATCAGGAAATTTTTCAGTTTTTGGTCCATTTCGACCCCTTAATATTATGCGATCATCTCCAAAAGGAATAGGGTTCTATTCTGGCCTTGACCCCACCTCCATTCTAATTTTCGTGAAGATCGGGCCATAATTGCGACCCGTAGAGTGATTACAAATTAACATGGACAAACGGACGGACGGACATACATAGCTAGATCGACTCAGCTCGACGAGATAGAAAGATCCATATATACTTTCCTATATGGGAAATAAATATTTCGAGGTGTTATAAAATTGTTTGCCCAATCAAACTTATAATACCCCCAACACATAGTGTTGTAGGGTATAAAAACGATGTTCACCAAAATTTAAATTACTTGTTTCTAGGATGAGTTCAGTCGGATTTGCAAAAAATTCAGTGATTTTGGGCTGATATTAGCTATTTTGTGCACAAAAAACTGATATCGGATAAATGATAGCTAGATCCAAATCTGATCCGATCTGAATAAAATTTGAGAGAGGTATTTTTAAGCTCCACAAGTTATCCAGTAACAAATATCATTCTTGTGGAGTGCATGTTACGCATGTGAGGGATCTTAAATCCCAAATCGGATGAAACATATGTATGTGAGCTATAGCTATATAGCCAAATTTGATTTACTTTCTTCTACACTGAATTCGGTGGAATGTACCAAAATACAGGTCATTTGTTCTTATATTAACCATTAGGTATACAATTAACCCGAAATGGGTTGAAAATATATGGGATCTATATCTAAATCTGGACTTCTGGATTACTTCCGACTTCAATAGGGCCAAACAAATATTGTTTATAAAATTTCATCTCAATCGGATAACAAATGCGACCTGCATTTTGTTCACAAGAATGCATGGACGGACGGACTGACTTGCGTAAATCGACTCAGAAAGTGTTTCGATGAAGATTCACAAACGTAACTATGGGTCTATCTCACTTCCTTCTCCGTGTTATAAACAAATGCACAAAGACATAATACTCTTACCACTATGTGGTGTTGGGTATAAAAAGAATTACCGACCGAAATGCTAGAAAGCGTATCCCAATATTGGACTTAGAGGATTGACCATTTGAGGCACAGTCCTGCTCAATATTTTCAAGTAGTAATCTTCAAACATTAAATTAATAGCTGAATTCGAATAAAGATTTCTTGAATTTTTCTGAATTGTAGGTGGTTTTTGAACAACTCTAATATAGCTCATAAACCAGCAAAAAAAGTCTTAAAGTCGGTCGGGGCCGACTTTATGATACCCTACACCACTTTGCTAATTTAGTAGAGCTGCGCATAACAATTAAAAGTTTTTATTGGAGAATTCAATCATACACGCTACGATTATAATTATACTTTAAAGTTCAAAGAACTAAATATGCCGAAGCATTTGTATCTTTTAAATTCGGACTTGTATTACCCATTTGGTGCACAATTAATTTGAAACCGGATAAAGATATATATGGGAGCTATATCCAAATCTAGACCGACCTCGATACAATTGGGCAAAGATATTTCTAAGCTGTATTTGATATATTTCCTTGAATATCGTTGTTACGAAGTGCATATTACGGCTGTGGGTAACAAATATGACAAATCGGATGAACAGTATGTATGGGAGCTATAGCTATATCTGAACCGACCTTCACCAAATTTGACATACTAGCTTCTAGACTCAATTCGGTCGCATGTGACATCCAAATATTAGAAGTTTGGTGTACAATAAAAGGTAAATCGGACGAAGTTATATATGGGAGCTATATCCAAATCTGAACCGATATCGATAAAATTTAGCAAATGTATTTCTGAGATGTATTTCATATATTTCCCCAAATATTGTTGTTACAGGGTGCATATTACGGCTGCGGAGGACAAAAAGTAACAAGTCGGATGAACAATATATATGGGAGCTATATCTGAACCGATTTCGATCAAATTTGGCATACTTATTTTCAGGCTTAATTTGGTTGTATGTGCAAAATTCCATACTATTCGGACGGATATTATAAGTTTGGTGCACAATAAAAGGCAAATGGGACGAAGATATATAAATCGACTCAGAATGTGATTCTATGCAGATCATCAAAAGGAACTATGGGTCTATCTCGTTTCCTTTTGCCTGTTACAAACAAATGCACAAAGATATAATACCCTGACCACCTTGTGGTGTAAGGTATAAAAATCACACATATTATCCTTTGTTTCCTTAATATTCCCTTTCGAACTGCCTATGAGTCACTGTATTCATATATTACCACAACATTAATATCTTATGGAATATTTTACTTATACTGCATTATTTTTTGGTAGTATGAAAAGCTAAACTCCAAAAAGTTAGTATTACGTTGAGTGTGTCGCTTACAAACAATATCAACAGCAACAACAACAACGACATTGCAAAAATGTCTAAAGGCTGCACCTGCAATTGTATCAAATTTAAAAAGTTTAACTGTTAAGTGCAATTGTTTAGCTAGTTGGCCTAGGTAGCCATAGAGAGATATATGTTTTCGATGTGTGTGCTTTTGTGGAGTCAAATAGTAAAAGTTTTGTTGTTGCTGCTGCGGCAGTTAGACAAATAGGGAAATAAAGTGTTTTGTTCGGTGGCTGGTCGACTGGTGGTTGGTTGTTGGTTGTTTGCTCAGTTTGTCGTTTGCTTTCCTTGTCCTGCTTTTTACTATATCGTTGCTTTGTGGGCTTTTGTAAAAATTAAGGATATATGTATTTTGCTTCTGCTGTTGTTGTTATTACAATTGCGGGAATTGCTTACATTACGCTTTGTTAGCAATTTTGAAGATTATGTAAGATGGGAAATTGAGAAAAAATGTTAACAAATGTATTACGAGATGTTTCGCACAATTGGCATAGCATTAAAATTCAAGTGTGTGTGTGTGGGGAGGATTGTTTTTTCTTGGTTTGCATTCGATGTATTATGGGAGAAAATTGTGCCAAAAAGCCGAATGAAATACAATTGCACTTGTGATTTCCAAAAAGACTGAAGGCGTTCGTTTTATTAGTTAATAGAGAAGAGTAGAGAAACTGATAGTTTATCATTTCTTAAATCTGATATATATTTGAATGTATGCATGAAACAACAGATCCTAAAATTTGAAGAAAAAAAATTGCAGGGACCAATAAATAATAGTTGCAAACAATGAACCTTAATTCATAATACATGTTTTCTCTCTCTAATTCTAAATGTTATGTTCAGAACAGAAGGCTCTTGCTTTATATGGGAACTATATCTAAATTTGGTTCGTCCTTGTGACAAGCAAATATTGTTTGCAAAATTTTGTCTCCATCGGATAATAAATACGATCTGAATTTTATTCACTAAAATACATCTATGGACTGACATGCATAAATCGACTCAGAAAGTGATTCCATGAAGATCCTCAAATTAACTATGGATCAAGGTATAAATCCACTTATGGTGTAGAGTATAAACATGGCCGATATAGTTGTATGGGCCACATAAAAAATTGTGGATCTATTTCATTTATATGGCAATAATCTAATGAGAAATCGAATTGCGAATTTCATTGTGACTGTAACCAGTGAAATACTGAATATAAACAGGCACTGCAATATGCGGACTCAACAAAATAGTAAATAGAGCAATTTAGTAATAAAGGATTTATTTTGGACCTATACGTTTCGGAGTAGTACGGATATAAAGATACCTCCTATTTTGCAAACGATTTAAATAATAATGTGTATGTAGGGTACTTTTGGAGGTAGAGCAAAATCCAACTTAGATATCCACTAATATGAACCACAGAATAAACTTTGCATACCGGATTTTAAGAATAAAACAATGTGGTTAATGAGAATTCGTAATATCGAAGTTATATAAAGTATTTGGCATTTATAACGAGTTCAAGGTACTGAAATCAGCATATCCAATCAACACATAACCGAAACCACTAGATCAGGTCCATTTCAACCCCTAATATATTGCGGACATCTTTGAAAAGAATAGGTCTAGCCCTTCTGAGTCCAACCCTGCCCTTATGAAAATTTTCGTGAGGATCGGACTATATTTGCAATACTTATATAATATCCCCAACCTGTGTTGTAAGGTGAAAAAATATTTCAAAATATTAAAAGTCAAATTGAAAAAATCGCATGCGATAAAAAATATGAAAAATTAAAAAAATGTCACAAAATACTACAAAATCTATATTAACATCTTTATTGACATATTTTTCTGCGATTTTTTTAGATTTTGTCAAAATCGGTCCAGCCATTCTTGAGATATAAGCATTCTAACTAACATCCCCTTCCTTTGTATATACACATTGTATATATTTCGCTATATATAACCGATATATTTACTATCAGCATCTACGTAACGACCACTAAATATTATCCGATGACCATCAACTTCCGCGTCGATTGGTCTATAATTGTGACCTGTAGAGTAACTGCAATTTTTTTCAGTTTTTGGTCCATTTCAACCCTTAAATATTAAGCGATAACCTCCAAATGTAATAGGGTTCTATTCTGACTTTAACCCCACCTCCAGTTTCAATTTCGTGAGGATCGGGCCATAATTGCGACTTCTAGAGTGATTACAAATTAACATGGACAGACGGACGGACGGACACACATAGCTTGATCGACTCAGCTCTGCGAGATAGGAAGATCCATACATACTTTCCTATGAGGGAAACCAATATTTCGAGGTGTTACATAATTTTTGGCCCAATCAAACTTATAATACCACCAACACATAGTGTTGTAGGATATAAAAATTACAAAAAAACAAGTAAGCAAAGGCTACAGTCGAGCGGGGCCGACCGTTGAATACCCTACAACTCTATAATAAATGATACAGTTTATATAGGCGAGATACTCGAAAGAATTTCACAAGATATTGTAACAAATAATAAAAGGTTTCGTTCTCTAATTTTCGAATAATAGCAACTTTAACTAATTTGCTCATTTCAAATTTGTTGGTAGATATTGCACGTAAATGGTCTTCCTAGATCTGGAACCAATATTTCCCAAAGACCTATAATCTCTCAGAAGTGGTAAAATATTAACATTTATTATTGGTTTTTGATTGGAACGCATCTATATGAGATACAGACATTTGACTATATTCTTCAACGAAATCAGCGTTAACGAAATAGTCAGAAGTGCGTCTTTCCTGTATTTGTGAATTCTCCAAAAAGTCACTGGAATGGACATTTTCGTATTTTCTCTACAAAAGTTGGCAAACTATTTCACACATTGAATATATTTGGATGTCCATCCAAAACTATTTGGCTTTTGCAATGTCCGGTAACCTCCATTCAAATGCGCGTGAGGATCGGGCGATAATTACGACTTGCTGACTATATATGGCGATTATCTCCGAAAAGAGTAGGCTTCTATTCTGACCCTCATCTTATCCCCATGCAAAATTTCATAAGGATCGGGCCATAAATGCGATCTGTATATGATATCCTGATATCCTAACTACTTAGTTTTGTTAGCTGTAGAAATATTACCAAATGTTTAATTCAAAATGAAAATATGCCAAAAATATGACAAAATTGGAAAAATATGAGAAAATATTACAAAATCAATATTTTCATCTTTAGAGAGATATTTTATGCAATTTTTTTAGACGTTTTTTCTTTCCTGCCAAGAGGCCATTTTGAATTAATGAGAACTGTCGAAATCAGTTCAGCTGTTCTCGACATATAAGATATCTTTCAAGCATATCTTCATTGATAGACATATATATATCGCACATATTTTGCAATATATTCGATTTATAGGATGTTAACATCAATATAAAGATCAGAAGTAACCTTGTCATGGCTTTGTGATTTCGCCGGGATTTAAAATATTCGCGGTTTAATGAAAAATATTGAATTTTTTCAACACAAAAGATATGGTCTATTTTACCCGCTAAATATTATCCGATGTCCACCCAAATTGGTAGGCTTCTTCCCCGCCCTAAACTCTAGCTACATGCGAAATTCCGAAATTCGATTGGTCTATAATTGCGACCTGTATAGCTACTGCAAAATCCGACATTTTTTCAGTATTTGGTCCATTTCAACCCATAAGCATTTGGCGATCATCTCCAAAAGAAATAGGCTTCAATTCTGACCCTAACCCCACCTTCGTGCAAAATTTCGTTAGGATTGGGCCATAATTGCGACCTGTAGAGTGATTACAAATTAACATGGACAGACGGACAGACGGACGGACGGACATACATAGCTAGATCGACTCAGCTCGGCGAGCTAGGAAGATCCATATATACTTTCCTATATTGGAAACCAATATTTCGAGGTGTTACATAATTTTTGGCCCAATCAAACTTATAATACCCCCAACACATAGTGTTGGAGGGTATAAAAATTACAAAAAAAAACTGATTTTTATTAGTATATTTTATGCAATTTTCTACATTTTCTTCCTTTCTGCAAAAAATAAAAAAAAAACATTCTGAATTGATGAGAATTGTCAAAATCCGTCCAGCTGTTATCGAGTTATAAGCGGTCTGCCTTGCTTCCCCATCTTTGACATATGAGATTGCATATATTTGGCCATGTGTGTGACATCTTGGATATCAGCATCAATGTTTCGGTCAGGAGTGACCTTTCAATATTTTTGTTGTTTCGCGGGATTAAAAATATTCGCGGTTGAAAGAAAATTATCATATTATTTTTACATAAAATCTATGGACTTTCAGCCACGATGACCAACCAAATTTGTATACTTCTGCTCCAATCACTACATTTTTTTCATGTTAGTCCAATAATAGGCCTCTATTTTGACAAAATTTTGTTCACTCGACCTGTAGCGTGATTACAATTTAACATGGACAGATGGATAGACACAAATAGCTAGATCAACTCAGTTAGACAAGATAAAATGGTCCGAATATTACTTCCTATGCCCAGGTTCAATATTTCCAGATGTTAAAAGCGTTTTGATCCAATCAAACTTATAATACCCCAAACACATAATGTTGTTGTGTATAAAAATTAATGTTTTCGGATTTGGTCAATTTGTTCGCGAATTTTCTGATAAAACACCTATTATCCGCTATTCCGGTAAATACCTGTTCATTTGCACCAGTCATTAACTCCCACAATTAAGTTATCAATTTTTATTCGCAAAATTATTATAAAATAATATATCATGGAAAAATTCCTTAAATATTGTTGCTACTAAGCATTTGATTACATACCCGTGCACCTACGGTATTTCGTCTGCTGTAGTGAACAAATATTACCAACGTTTTTTCCGCAGGCTGACTGGAGGATGGGTATTCAAATATAAAATAGAGTTGTACATAATGTTTCTAACCTTTCATTCCGGTGTTCACGCATACTTAGCAAGAAAATCTAATGCCTCCAAAAGCAAACAGAATCAACACTCACATCCAACATATTAATCATCGATGTCATGAAATTCTTACATGGCTCGGTTACAATTCAATTCAATTTATTACGAAACTACCAACACGATTGATATCAATTTCAAAATAAGGTTTGTTTCTTAAGTCTTTTGTTTTGTAACCTAAATGAACCCAACAAGATATCTTTACATCACGGTATGAAAAACTTCTGATTCTTACAATAAAACGGAAATAATCTCTAAATCACAAATAGTAAGAAAACCAACCGTTAAGATTGAAATGCAAAACAGAGAGAGAGAGAGAGGAAAAAAACTCAAGATTTCTGGCCCAACATCTACCACAGTGCTGTGAACCACATAACTTTTTTCGAAACACTGAAACACTTGTTGCGACATATGGACACATTATGTTGTCGACTTTTTTTGTGACAAATTTTTCCAAAGAATTATGATTGAGATCACAGCGATTACTCCGGAATATCCCATAAGCCGAAATAAAAGTGCGCAGAGGAAGGGGTTTGGCATTAACCATAACAATCAAGATGTACATGCTTCAGACAATTCACAAGATAAACCCTCCTTCCCCCTTCTCCAGCATAATAGAAAGAGTAAACGAGTAAAGATAATACCAGGAATTTAATTTTTTTCCAACATCAAGACACATATCTTAATAACTAAAGCACGAAAACAATTTAGTTGTATTGTATCTTCCTACTTCTGGCCATGTGACGACGATGATGACAACGCCGATGATGATGGCGATGATGACGAGAAACCCCAAAATAAGATCTCAAATACACAATTCATAAAGATTTGTGGGTTTGTGTCTTTATATTATACAAAATTCGAAAGAAGTAGCAAGTGCTACACCGAAAGATAACATTTATCACAAAACGAAACGAAACGGCCGCATAGGCTGGCATATTTCGGCGTACACATAGTACCGGGGGTAAAATTAACCAAAAATCCATTTGAAAAAAAATCATGGCTTAAATGTCAGCGTACTGGCGAACGCATAAATTCAAACGACCGGCTACCATGAAGCTACTTAAGCCAAGCTGCCATTTGGCTCTTGCCTCCATAACGCCTCTTGTGTATTCATGGGCATACGACTGACATTAGATATGAATTGTGACCGCTGCAATCTGCCACCGAGAACCTCGAACCTCACACCGTACCAGAATTAAAGCGTGAACTGAATATTACACCAGTTCTTTTTATTGGGGTCTCTTAATGATAACAAGTGTTTTTTTATAACGCACAGACAAAAAGAGGAAGTCGTGTGTGTGTGCCCCGTTTGGGTCTTTTTGTTGGGTTGGTTAGATGGAGATTTGGTTAGTTTTGTTTCTTAAGAACTTTTTCATCTTTGTATTTAAACAAAAAGTCTTAAATTACATTTTATGACGAAAACAAAACTGTCAACAAATTGTAAACGTTAGTGTTTTGTCTAGATTTTAATTACTTGAATTTTAGGTTTTCAGTCATGAGCCGGTGGCATGTCTTAAAATAAAAATTTGTGATTGTTTTGTACCCAACTCGATAATTACTTTATATCATAAATTTGCAATATATTGAGATAATTGTCGGCCGTTACCATTCATCGCTCGTATCAAGAATTTTGCACCAAAATTATTTCATTGTTCTGATAATAATGATGCAACTCTGGTGTTTTCAAATCCAAAGCATTAACGGTATCCGAGAAAAAAACACTTGTTAAAACAGAAAGGTGGGGTACTTTCCCCACACCTTCGGAATCATCGAGGAAAGTAAAGCTCTTGAAAATTTCAGACTCTTTATTCGCATATTTTGAAAATTTGAGGCACAGATTTTCACCTTTCTCATTATACCTGACACCATACTGCAGTAGAGGGTATTATGTCTTTGTGCATTTGTTTGTACTGTGCAAAAGGAAACGAGATAGATCCATAGTTCCTTTTGATGATCTTCATAGAATCCGTCTGTCTATGTATTTTTATAAAAAAACAAGTAAGCAAAGGCTATAGTCGTGCGGGGCCGACCATGTGATACCCTTCAACCCTACAATATGTTCAAAGTTCCTTTATATGCAAATCCATTTTGGAAGATTTTGTTTTTGAAATAATGCCAAAGAGCCCTGCCCAGAGGTTACCCTTAGGATTTTGACCCGGAGAATTTGGCCAATATGTACGCACTCCGTAGAATTGTGAAGTATTCAAAGCAATTGCACACGAAAGTTGTGGTCCATTTTACAGCTAAATATAATCCATATATATATAATCTTCTCTGTCCTCAACTCTCTTCCGATGCGAAATTCCGTGTCGATTAGTTTTCAATTGTGGCCAATAGAACTTTGTAGTCGTTCTATTTTATCTCTATATTAGAAAAATTTAAATTTTTTTAGCCATTAAAACCTCTAAATGCACTTCCTAATAACAAAAGGCTTCAATTCCGTCCACCCCCATGCAAAATTTCGTGAGGATCAGACTATAATTGCTACATACATATAATACCCTCAAAACGTAGTGTTGGGGGGTGTAAAAATTTAGAAAATTCAAAATTGTAAGTCAAATTGAAAAAATCGCATGCGATAAAAAATATGACAAAAATGGAAAAAAAAAAATAAACAAGAGATATAACTTTTTTATTGGTATATTATCCCGCGATTTTCTTAGATTTTATCTTTTTCTGGCAAGAGACCATTCCGAATTGATGTGAATTGTGAAAATCGGCCCAGCGGTTCCTGATTTATAAGCAGCATAAATAAGATCAATTCTTTTACATATGTATTATACCTATTTTGCTATATATCCGATTTCTTGGCTTTTAGCATCACTGTAGTGGTCAGAAGTGATATTTTAATGTATTTGTGATTTGGCTGCGATTAAAAATATTCGCGGTTTAGTGGAAATTTTCCTATTTTCTAACATAAAAGTTAGGTTCTATTTTACCCGCTTTCATTCAATAAAATTAAAAAAAATGTAAGAACTATGGCTTTCGACTTTGTTGCAGTTTTTATCTCACCCTGTATTTCCAATTTTATGAGAAATCATAAAATCCGATAAATGCCATATTCATATCAGATTTCTGGTTGAGGGAAATATTTAGATATAGCAAGTTGTAAAGAATCGCTGACTTGTTTCGCAGGTTATCAGAGATATAATTTTTGAAACTTGTGATCCTTTGTAACTTAGGATGTGTGAAATTTGAAGAGAATTTAATGCCACAAGGAGAGTGCCGATGTATCCCATCTTTACAGCAGATACAATGAAAGTGTGAAATTTGAAGAGAATCGGAAGCTTATTTCGGATGTTACGATTTTTTTGGTTATTCGTAATTTTGACCCGAACTCGATCTAAGTTTGATAATAATATTATGATAAACAGATAGACAAACGAACGGACACCCCCTAGATCGACTTCAAATCTCCCGAAACGGATTTGGTCCAAAGAGACCTGGGGAAGGCAAAGAGAGATGGAAGGCTAAATTTTAGCACACGAGTGTATAAGCAGGTTAAGTTCGTAAATGGACATACCTTCCGAAGTGATCTTATTTTATTTTAATTTCTGTTTTGTTAAACATTTGGCCTCTATGCTAAGATCTTTGCAAAGCAAACAAGCACATTGGGCGTTTTTTATTTTTATGCTTTCCACTATATTATGAAGGTATATTAATTTCGGCATTTTCGAATATATACAAAGTTCGAGTACGAAGTCCTCAAGAAAGGGGCTTCTTTCCTTAGTGGTGGAGTATATCACCATTTCAGCTCTAGCGAATATTATCGAGAAAATATTCTGGAGGATGTATTAAAGCCTTGGGCATTCAAACATTTTGGTCACAGACCTTGGGCATTCCTACAGGACTCGGCACCAAGAATGATTACAAAACCAGTAAAGAAAGTCCTAAAGTCGGGCGGGTCCGATTTTATGATACCCTACACCACTACCACTTTGCTAATTTAGTTGAGCTCCACATAACAATTAAAAGTTTTTATGGGAGAATTCAATCATACACCCTATGATTATAATTATAATTTAAAATTCAAAGGACTAAATATACCGAAGCATTTGTATCTTTTAAATTCGGACTTGTATTGCCCATTTGGTGCAAAATTTATTTGAAATCAGATAAATATATATATGGGAGCTATATCGAAATCTGA
Source organism: Musca domestica (assembly GCF_030504385.1). NCBI lineage: Eukaryota > Metazoa > Arthropoda > Insecta > Diptera > Muscidae > Musca > Musca domestica. The sequence goes on from NW_026712299.1 coordinate 19,992,357, forward strand.
ACCGATCTCGATAAAATTTAGCAAAGGTGATATATTTCCCCAAGTATTGTTGTTACAGAGTGTATATTACGGCTGCGGAGGACAAAATAAACAAATCGGATGAGCAATATATATGGGAGCTATAGCTATATCTGAACCGATTTCGATAAAATTTGGCATACTTATTTTCAGGCCTAATTTGGTTGTATGTGTAAAATTTCATACTCTTCGGGATGATATTACACGTTTGGTGCACAATAAAAGGCAAATCTGACGAAGAAATATATGGGAGCTATATATAAATTTTTACCGATTATCTCCAATTTCAATAGGGTTCGTCCTTGGGCCAAAAAAATGTTGTTTGGAAAATTTCATCTCAATCGGATAATAAGTGCGGCCTGCATTTTGTTCACAAGAATACATGGACAGACGGACGAACGGACGGACGAACGGACGGACGGACTGACGGACTGACATGCATAGATCAACTCAGAAAGTGATTCTATGCAGATCATCAAAAGGAACTATGGGTCTATCTCGTTTACTTTTGCCTGTTACAAACAAATGCACAAAGACATAATACCCTTACCACTATGTGGTGTAGGGTATAATGAGCTTCCTCGCTTCATTTCCAGCGCACAATGGCCACCAAAATCTCCGGATACCAATCCGTTGGACTTTTGTGTCTGGAGTATTTTGGATCATCTCAAGCAAACGCTTCGCCGTAAAATGGGCCAAAATACTGCAGAGCAACATTCGGGCAGCGTGTGACGGTTTAATTGGCCATAATTCATGCCAAAGGTGACCAATTCGAAAAAATCTAAACTTATTCTAAAATGTGATGCTATTTTCGACATCTTTTGCTTTTATTCAATAAAATTAAAAAAAAAATGTAAAAATTATGACGTTTGACTTTGTTGCAGTTTTTTATCTCACCCTGTGCTCCGTATGTCGTGTTAATCGGTATTCAAAACAATATTGGAAAATTTAAGTTCCTGCATTTCCGATATTTAGCTATATTCATAAACGAAATCAGCATCAATGTAAAGGTCACATATGTGCCGTATATTTGTAATTTTGTCATTTTTTCAAAATGAGCCTCAACATTTCACAAGCTGAATATTATCCGATGACCATCCAAAATGCTAGGCTTCAGTGCTGTTCTAAACTCCAAACTCATAAAAAATATCATGACTTTGGTCCTTTGTTGGAAAGTGTAGGGCGACTGCGAAATTTAATCCATTTTTAACCCTAAATATTTTGCGAACATATTAAAAAATAATAGGCTTCTGTTTTAATCCTAACCCTACCTCCATGGAAAATTTCGTAAAGATCGGACAATAACTGCGTCCTAAATATAAAACACGCAGTGTTCCTACATGAAAGGAATATTCCAAAATTTACAACTCAATATTGTTAGAAAAATTGAAAAAAAACTTCATGCAAAAAAAAAAAAAAAATAAATAAAGCAAACAAGTAAAAAAACAGTAAGTCCGGCTGGGTCGAACTTTGAATACCCACCATCATTTGGAACAAATTTGGAAATTTTCAAAAAAAAAAAAGCCGTTCAAAATTCTGTTAAAAACTTAAAAGACGCCTTTATATTGGGGTCTATACGAAGACGTGGACTTGCATAGGTCATTACAATATTCAATACGAAACCTAAAAAAATAATGTAGCTAAAATCATTAAAATACCGAATTTAGGGAGTTGTCGTTATATGGGGGCTATACGAAGACTTGTACCTGTGTAGACAATTTCCTGTCACAGGCTGTAGTACCTATTAGGTACTTAAAATACCTAAATACCTAAAAATGTAGGCAATTCCCTTCTAGGGGGTAAAGTTCTCATAAGAAACCCCTTGTGTGGATTTTAAGACAATTCCATGGAAATTTTTGGCTGAAATCATCAAAATAAGGTATATCGGTGCTTTACGATACTTGGAACTAATATAGATAATTCTCTTCTACGGAATAAAGTACTTACAAGGAAGTCCTTGTGTGAATTTTCCGAAAATTCCGATAAAAAATGTGGCTAAAATCGTTAAAATACCGAATATCGGGAGGTGCTAATTCACTTTCAGAGGTAAAGAACTCACGTAGACTCCTTGTGCCGAATATCGAGGGGGGGGGTACCGTTATGGAGTTACATTAACTCCACCTCCATTCGTGTGACCTGTAGTGTGATTACAATTTAACATGGGCAGACGGACGGACGAACACACATATTTACATCGACTCAGCTTGGCGAGATAGGACTATCCCTGTTTCTTGGTCCAAAATTTCAAAGAGTTACATACTATTGTATGGTATATAAATACCATACATACCATAAATACCATAAATGTTCAAATTCAGTTTAATTGATAGAATATTTAGGAGAAAATTGCACTCTTATGTCCCACTTGCCTAGTATCTCCGCCTTTGACATATTTTTCACGGAAAATTCCTCGCAATTTTCCTTATGTTTCCCAAAACTTCAATAGATTTATGCCCAACCAAGATTTCAAAACACTTTTCCTTAGCTTAGCCACATCCCTCCAGAACTTTAAAATATTTCTACTTGTTTTATACCACAACCGTAAATATTCAATTTAATAGTTCAACAACCCGAACAAGAATCTTAAAACAAGTCCTATAACATGAATTTAAGTACAAATGTTTTATTGGGGCGCAAGTTAAACAAATTAAATGAAGTTTTCATTTTAAACACAATTTTGTTTTGTTGTTGTTGGTCTTTATAATTTGTAAGCAGGTTAAATTAACCAAGAATACGCTAGCAAGCCAAAAAAAAAAAAAAAAACAAAAACAATGTTTCATGTTACGACAAGTTAGTGCTTTTTTAATGTTACCAAAATGACGATTATAGTCTACGGCAAGGCAAGTTAGACGAGACGCTTGGATGGACGACAAAACATGTGGACAGACATCGTATGAACGACATTAATGTTTGATGTTTGCTGGCTGGCTGACTCTGCTGTGGTTAGAAGAAGGAGTTACTCTGCTCATGTTGTTTGTCATGGGTCAATCGTGCAGCGTGTTTCCTTAGACAGATTTGGTGTTTTTTGTCTGGCTGCTTTTTGTTGTTCCATCAGTCTCTTGTTGCCAGCATAGATCATGTCAATCTACTAACTCCAACCGTGTTGTACTATATTGGTGCTTCAGATTCTGGTATAGTTTCATTTTCAGTTCAACCTAAGGTTTATGCCGTTGCTGATGTTGTTTGTTTCGTTTCATTTTACTGTCCGGTGGAAACTTGTAAGAAAATGATACATGTTTTTTCTTGATTTTATTGTGCTGCTTTTTACTTATTATTGTTGCTGTTGTTGCCTTTGTTATTATTAAAATTTCAACTTGTCTAAGCTCAGAAGTTAGGCGGAAAAAAGTACACTTTCATTGGGTAGTGTCAACTTGTTGTTGCTTGTATGTCGTCTGGGTCATGTGCTCTTTTCTAAGAAATCACGAAGGTGTCAGACCCACAAGAGAAGAAAAACAAAACCAAAGCAGTACTACGAAACACGCTTTGACCTGTAGCCGTTGTAACCAGCAACCAACCAGCGAATGTGTCTATGAGCCTATTTACGTTGAAGAGCGAGTTAAATTATAATTTCTTTTTATTATTGTTATCTTTTCTTCTGTTGGGGCTATTTAAGCATAACCAAATTTTATGTTTTGTTGTACCTTTCCAACGGAGGCATATTGATAAAAATCGTTACCAATATTCGTTTTTATTTTTTGTTGTTGTTGATGGACAGATTATATCTTCATTACGAGCATGAGTTGCTGCTGCTGCAGCTACCAAACTGTAAATAACTTTTCAATAATCCATAGCATTAAAATGACTTTCTGGTCCATTGTTTGGTCACAGAGATAAGGAGCCATAATGATGAACAAATGTTTAGCACACGTTCGGTTTCGATTTGTTTGGGGTCACACACGTTGATCAATGATAAATGCAGTCACGCAATTAAGATTGTCCGGTCCAAAGGTGGAGAAAATTGATTTGTTCTAAGAAAATGATAAAAAAAGAACATTTATTTTGTCGAATGTTAATCTACATAGGACCCGGATTCGAAGGGGGGATGTCGTATACAGGTAAATTGAAAATATATTCAATGTAAATCGGACACTGCCTTAACCAAAGAGCTTTTCAATTCTTTATTACATATTCTACTAACAAACAAGTAAGCAAAAGCTATAGCCGTGCGGGGCCGACCATGTGATACCCTACAGCACTATAATATGTTAGAAGCACCCTTATGTCCAAGTCCATTTTGGAAGATTTCGCTTTTGAAATCTTGTCATGGAGCACTGCCCAGATATTGCCCTTAGCATTTTTACAAGGGAAATTTGCGCACTTCGTCATGCTGTAAGTTGTTGTGGTCAATTTTACAGCTAAATATAATCCAATGGTCATCCAAAAAGCTAGAATTCTTCCCAATTCTTTACTCTCTTCTCAGGCATGTCGATTGGCTTCAATTGTGTGATCAGGATTTTTTTCTGATTTTGGTTAATTTCAAAAGTAAAAAGCCGATCTGCATCTACAAATTTAAACTCATATATATGATTTGCTTGACTACGATATTTGGCTATATTCATCAATGAAAACAGCACAAAAAAGCCAAAAGTTCGCCTTTTGTGTAATTCGGATATCGCTTGCAAGTAATGTTGGTTTTTTGCACACAAAAGTAGTGGTCCATTCTACCCGCTGTCCGAAACACTAACTACATGCGAGATTTCGTGTTCTTTGGTTTATATTTGCGACCTTATAACGGCTGCAAAATCAGGAACATTTTTAGTGGTTGGTCCATTTCAACCCTTTAATATATTGCGGTCATCCTTGTGTTGTAAGGTGAAAAAATTTTACAAAATGTACACTTCAATATTATAAATCAAATTGAAAAAATCGCATGCGATAAAAAATATGAAAAAATAAAAAAAAATGTCACAAAATACTACAAAATCTATAACATAATTAATGGCACATTTCTATGCGATTTTTTTAAATGTTATTCTCTTATGCCAAGAGGGCATTTTGAATTGACAAAATTTGTCAAAATCGGTTCAGCCATTCTTGAGATATATGCATTTTAGCTAACATCCCCTTCCATTGTATATTTACATTGTATATATTTCCCGATATATATCAGATATATTTACTATCGGCATCTACGTAACGGTCAGAATTGACCTCTTTATCAGAATTGACCTCTTTATCTTTTGTGATTTCGCCGGGATTAAGAATATTCCCGGTTTAATGAAAAATTTGACTTTTATTTAACAAAAATGCTATGGTCTATTTCACTCACTAGATATTACCCGCTGACAATCAAAATTGGAAGACTTCTGCCCAGCCCTAAGCTCTAGCGTCATACTAACTTCCGCGTCTATTGGTCTATAACTGCGACCTGTAGAGCAACTGCAAAATCAGGAAATTTTTCAGTATTTGGTCCATTTCAACCCCTAAATATTATTCGATCAACTCCAAAAGAAATAGGGTTCTATTCTGGCCCAGACCCCACCTCCATTCTGAATTTCCTTAAGATGGGGCCATAATTGCAACCTGTAGAGTGATTACAAATTAACATGGACAGACGGACGGACGGACATACATAGGTAGATCTACTCAGCTCGGCGAGATAGGAAGATCCATATATACTTTCCAATGTGGGAAACCAATATTTCGAGGTGTTACATAATTTTTGGCCCAATCAAACTTATAATACCCCCAACACATAGTGTTGTAGGGTGTAAAAATAATATACAATGGCATTAAAATTGTTAATTTTTTCTGTTTCCATTAATAATTTTAAGGCAGTATAGAAAGGTCAAAAGTCGGGCGGGAGTGACTATATGATATCCCAAACCATTATGCATATTTAGTAAAGCTGTCCGTGGCAAATAATTGTTGATCCTTTATAGGGTCTAAAATGTATATTTGGAGGTATTACAAATTGAATTACAGACTTTATATACCCTCCATACTTTGGTGGAGAGCACAGCAAATATGATTCTCTAGTCAAAATCCAGTTTCTTTGAATTAAGATCTTTACATTACGCACTATTGGTGTCAAATGTGAGACAATGGGACTTTTTAGAAATGAAAATGTTAAGCTCTTTGGTTTCCAAAAACGCGGAGAAATTCGGATAAGCATCTAATTTTTTATCCGCACCAAATGATATTGCTTGTGCAATTCTGCAGAAATTGGATTGACGAGTATAGAAGCTCTGCACGCGAGTCACCGTTATCGTGAAGGATTGAGAAAAATTGTTATTTTTGGAAACTCGTACTTTTAGGATTGTAGAAGTGCTGTTATTATTCAATTTTTTAGCAGTAGATCTTTGACACTTTCAGTAAGGAAGACTACAGGGTGAGATAAAAAACTGCAACAAAGCCAAAAGCATTTTTTTTTTTAAATTTTATTGAAAAAATTGCGGAAATAGCATCAAATTTTAGAATAAGTTTAGATTTGTTAGAATTGGTCAACCCTGGCACAAATTATGGCCTTCAAACCGCCACTGAAACCGTCACACGCTTCCCGGCGAAGCGCTTGCTTGGGGTGAGCGGCACTTGGTATCTTTTAGTGCCAACCTTGCCTTCCAAAATACTCCAGACACAATAGTCCAACGGATCGGTATCCGGAGATTTTGGTGGCCATTGTGCGCTGGAAATGAAGCGAGGAACCTAATTTTGTAACCATTCTTGGCGCGTGCTGAGTGCGACGGGTCTGAGTCCTGTTGGAATGTCCAAGATCTGCGGCCAAAATGTATGCTTGCCAAGCAGCGGAGAGCGACCATCGGCTGTTATAGCGGTCCACACCATCACCATGGCCAACGCTTGAGTTCTGGTGGCCAACCGGTGCACATTTTCAGCTGAGCGCTTGGCAAGTAAACACGATAATTTTTTTGGTTACACACTGCTGGACAACGAATGTTTTCCCATCGGAGACAACCAAATTCGGCAGTTCACCACTTTCGGCCAACTCTTTATCTCTTTTGAGTCCATTTTCTTTCTGTTGCGATGTTAGTTCTTGCACTTTACCCCGAGCTAATTTTTCAATATTTGCCGAATGGAATATTGCGATATGTTCAGCTCAAGAGCCATTTTTCGGCCACTGCGACGCTGGTTTCGATCAATTCGCTTCTTTACTTTTCAAACCATTTATGCTGATGTTGCTGTTTTCTTCCGTTCACTTCCTTGACGTCGGGCTACGCTACTAGTTTCACGGTTTCGAGCACAAAATATTTATTCACATTTAGATGCAGGTTTGCTCTAACGATAGCCACTTGTGGTTTTCCAGCCAAATATAAAGAAATCACACTATCACGCTTGAATTCCATCACGAATAACTATTTTTCTGAAAACTCACCAAAATGCTTTTGTTCGCATGTAAACAGTATAAGGAGCTGTCACTAGAATAATTTTAACATCTGTCGTTTTGCAGTTTTTTCATCTCACCCTGTAAACTACACATGTTTTGAAATGAACTGTACAGTTCTTTACTACTCTCAGAAGATATATGTACTTATATCCCATTAATATGATTCACATTGAGTCCAATTGGATTCTTTTAGGAATTTTGGCAACCCAATAATGAAATAATATACCAATTTGGATTTCTATTTATTAAAAAATAACCAAAGATATAAAACGGCATATAACTGTTTATTGTTTCGACCAGGCAATAGATGGCCAACGAAAACAGTTATTCCGAAATCGGAATTAGAAGCATGAGAATTGATAGAAATGGACAAAAATCAATTCCCGAGCATTTGCGTGTACATTTAATTTAATCAAGTAAAGAAGTAATAAGTTCGGCTGGGCCGAACTTTGAAAACCATCTACCATTAGGAAGAAATTTGGAAATTAAAATAAAATTGACATAAACGTGGAAAAATGCTTTTAAAATCATAAAAATACCGAATATAGGGAGTTACCTTTACACTTGCGACACTTGAAAGAATCATTAATAAACACATTTGAAGATTTTAATTCGAAAAGCACATTATCCTTATCGAAAAATGCATTATATTATGAATTTGTGCGTTTGTTTGTAACATGGAGAAGCAAGCGAGATAGACCCATATTTACTTTTGAGGATCTTCATACAATCACTTTTTGAGTCGATTTATGCATGTCAGTCCGTCTGTTGTTACGGAGTGCATATTACGGCTGTGGGTAACAAATATAACAAATCGGATAAACAGTATATATGGGAGCTATAGCTATAGCTGAACCGATTTTTTCTAAAATTGGTGTACTTGCTTCTAGGCTGAATTCGGTCCGATTTGCCAAAATTCATGCCATTTGAGCTGATATTAGCCATTTGGTGCACAATTAACCTGAAATCGGATGAAGATATATACGAGGTATATCCAAATCTAAACAGATTTTCATAAAATTAAAATCAACTAATTTTTGGCTTTTTCTGATATCTGGTACCAAATATCATTCCTGTGGAGTGCATATTACGAATGTGAGGGACTTAAAGTCCAAATCGGATGAAATATATATTGTATATGGGAGCTATAGCTAAATCTGAACCGATCTTCACCAAATTTGACATACTAGCTTCTAGACTCAATTCAGTCGTAGGTGCAAAATTCCATCCCATTTGGACAAATATTAGACGTTTGGTGCACAATAAAAAGCAAATCGGACGAAGATATATATGGCAGCTATATCTAAATTTTGACCGATTATCTCCAATTTCTATAGGGTTCGTCCTTGGGCAATAAATGCGACTGTACTTTGTTTACAAAAATACATGGACAGACGGACGGACGGACAGACGGACGGAAGACATGCATAAATCGACTCAGAATGTGATTCTATGCAGATCATCAAAAGGAACTATGGGTCTATCTCGTTTCCTTTTGCCTGTTACAAACAAATGCACAAAGACATAATACCCTGAACACCATGTGGTGTAGGGTATAAAAAGTTAAGGGTAACATCTGGGCCGGGTTCTATGACATCATCTCAAAAACAAAATCTTCCAAAAAGGATTTGGAGATAAAGGGGTTTCAAATATATTGTAGTGTTGTAGGGTATCACATGGTCAGCTCGCACGATTATAGCCTTTGCTTACTTTTTGAAAATGACTTTAGTGGTACATTTTTGCATTGTGATGAGACAAACAGTAATTAATAATTTCGATTGGATTAGTTTTTAGTTCAAAATTTCATCAACACAATCTTATATAACATTTCGCAACAATTACGAATTTTTCGGATTCCAGCTCTAAAAGAATAGAATTTCCAATCTCCATTTTATATATCATATTTTTTACAACGGATGTCTCCAAACAATATACTGGTAAAAATCCAAGTGGTCGAAAACGGTGTGGTTTGAGACATCAGTATTTCGTATTATTAATTCCATTTAGTTTTGACAACACCCATTTCATAACCAATTAGAATGTTCTAGTTAGAAAATATTGTTCTTATAGAGGAGAAACTTATTGAAATACTATAATTACACTTGGACTAGTGAGCACATAATTCAATTTTTCTTATGAGAAAATATTTTCAATTTAGTTGTGGTGCCTTATTCATTTTCATCAAGGTGCCTTCAACTGGTCGCTGTCATCTTATGTTTCCAATTATCATAAAACACTTAGTGCAAATGCTTTAAACAATCATATCTTATTGGAGAAAGGTGACAATCCTGGGAAGATGAAACCAGAAATCCCACAAGTCATTCGAAATAAAAGAAAACCTCAATTCAAACTCATTGCACCCAAGACGAGAATGGATTTTTTATTGTTTCACATTTTTCTCTGAGATGAGAAAGTAGCAAAAGTGCTTGAAGTAAGGATGAGCAATGCTGTGCATCCACGATGATTATTGTGCGCGACACTTTACCCATATTGTCTCCAACTCCCTACTCCCACACTGGCGTGCAGAAGATGCATGCTCGTGGTGTCGTCGAAATAAACTAACAAACTATTTTTATATCCAATTTCCAATGTGACATTTCTGTAAGTTATGGTGCATGGAGTCGAAAGGAAAACAAATGTTTCCATTTAAAACGTTGAAGGGAATTGGAAAAAATCCCTTTTGTCATTGTTTCCCTTCGGAGGGGGAGAGGGAATTTGTGTGCTAGAGGACTGGCTGTCAATTGTGTCTCAGCGAATAACATATTTTATAATTATATGATTTATAAATAAACAAACAAAGCAATGAACGAACAAACGAACGACGGAACGAATTATGTGGATTAGGATGCGCATGAGGATGAGTCTGACTCTAATAGCTATGACTCGTCTATTCACATTGAAAGTCAATGAAAAGTCGTGATTTATCAAAGCAGTGCATATATGATTTTTTCTCATCTTCTTTTTTTAATTTTAATGATTTATTGTCATCAAATTTTAAGTTTTCAAATAGAAATCTTCGTTTGAAATTGAGTTAGAAAATGCAGAATAGGAAGGGATATTTCAAATATTTGGAGTGATTTAAATTTAATTTTAAAATATAAATGAGCGAAGGAATATTGTATCTACACATTTTTATAATTCTTTTCGTCATATTACTTGGAGCTTAGTTGATCCTTACGAAATTAGACAACAGGTCGGATTCGGACTAGAGGAAAATATAATTTTTGTGGTATTGGGATTTTTGCTAAGAAAAGTCAAGAAGATCAAAAAGATTTCCTAGAAAATTTAAAATAATTTATTTCCTTACAACACTATTAAATAAGACCCTTTCCCGATATAGATAAAATATTGCAACATCCTTAAAATTTATTGTGCCTAAATATCTATCACCCCTTTTTTCCCGTCTCTATTTGCACGATTTGGTTTCACTTCCCCAAGTAAAGTGACTTAAATATTACCTGAAAAAAAACCTCAGCCACCTACTGTCACCACAACAAAGGAAATATTTATTTCACAGTTTTCAAATATTTAATAATTGCTTTTGGTTTCAGCTTTAACAACATCATCGTCACAATCATCACTTTTGAGACAAACAAACGTTTATTCATCATCAATGAATAAGAAATCACGGAACAAAGTCGATTATGCATTATTTAACATAAATTGTTTAGTTTTTTATATAAACTTTGAACGTCTCTTTTAAAGTGCAGTCAAATAAAAAAAAACACATGAACAACATTAATTTCATGTGTTTTAGATGGCAGAACAACACTAGAAGTTCCCTACAATAAAAAATTTATATTAGAACAGAAAATCGTTTCTTTGGCGAAGAACAAATTTTGTATGTCCTCCAGCCAAATAATTTCGAAATCTCTTTTAATTTGTTGCGTTAAGCAACAAAAAATTTGAGTCTTAGCCGTACTTAATTGTCACCGACACATTGGATGGAAACTGTTAACCAGGAGCACTATTGACACCAATACCTAGTTCAATCAAAACATCAAAAACACGGAATATATACAGGACCTGTGTTGAACATTTTTATACCCTACATCACATAGTGGTAAAGGTATTATGTATTTGTGCATTTGTTTGTAACATGGAGAAAGTTGGATGCTTATTTCGCTTTCTTTAAGCAGGTTGTTTTTCAAAATATTAAACACTATGTGGGGGAGAGGCCAGAAGAAATTATGCGATCTCTTTCATCTTTATAAGAGATCTTGTGTTGATGGAAATATTAAGATGCACCAAGTCTGCATAGAATCGGATGTTAACTTCGCATTTTTTGACCCTTTGCGGTACCAGAAGGGGGTGGATCGATTTATTCCATCTTTACAGCAGATCCTGAGTTAGTATAAATAATGGGTGGTGTGAAATATGAAGAAATCTGGGTGCTTATTTCGGATTTTATAATCGTTTTGTTTTTCAAAAATCTTGAACCCTTTATAGGATAGGTACCAGAAGATGTGGTCGCACTACTACTATATTTATAACAAATCTTGCGTTGATGGAAATATTGAGATGTACCAAGTCTGAATGGAATCGGATGTTAACTTCGCTTTTTATGAGCTTTATGGAGATACCAGAAGGGGTGGACCGAGATATTCCAACTTCACACCAGACCTTGGGATAATAAAAGTATTGTAACGTGTGTAGTTTGAAGACAATCGGACTCTTACATCACATTTTATAAAAGATATACTTAATCAAGATTTTGACCCTTTGTGAGGGAGGTACTAATATTTGGATTTGCAAAGTTGGATCCTTTCTCTTTCTGTGCAGTAAAATATTGTTTTTTTATACCCTCCACCATGGTATGGCGGGTGTATTAAGTTTGTCATTCCGTTTGTAACACCCCGAAATATACATTTTAGAAACCACAAAGTATATATATTCTTGATCAGCATAAAATTCCGTCCGTCCGTCTATCCGTCTGTTCGCCTGTGGAAATCACTCTAGCTTCCGAACGAAATGAAGTTAGTTAATAAAAATTTATTCAAATATGTATTATGTCTGCAGGACTTTTGGTATTGAAAATGGGCCATGTAGGCCCACATCTTCGTATAGCCCCCATATAACGGTACCTCCCGATATTCGGTATTTTGATGATTTTAGCGACATTATTTACCGGAAGTATTTCAAATTTGGCATTCGAAGTTCGTAATGGATACTACAGCTTAAGACAGAAAATGGGCTATGTAGGTCCACGTCTTCGTATAGCCCCCATATAACGGTACCCGCCACTTTCGGTATTTTGATGACTTTAGCGACATTATTTACTGGAACTATTTCAAATTTAATATTTGAAGTTCGTATTGCATGCTACAGCCTGTGCCTTGTCTGTGCAGGTCCTCGCCTTCGTATAGCCCCCATATAAGGGTATCCCCGATTTTCCGTATTTTGATGATTTTATCGACATTATTTACCGGAACTATTTTAAGCGAAGTTCGTAATGAATACTACATCCTATGACAGAAATTTGTCTGTGCAGGTCCACGTCTTCGTAGAGCCCCCATATAACGGCACCCCCACATATTCCGTATTTTGATGATTTTAGCGGCATTATTTACCAGAATTATTTCAAATTTTGTATTTGTATTTTTATGTCAGAAAATTGTGCAGGCATATGACAAAAGTTGCATATGCAGGTCCACGTCGTCGTATATAAACGGCTACTTTCGGTATTTTTAAGATTTTTAACAGAATTTTTAATGGATTTTAATTTTTTGAAAATAGCCAAATTTGTACCAAATGGTGGAGGGTTATCAACCTTACACCTTTTTTACTTGTTAAATTTCTACCTATTGTGGGGAAGTTACTAGAAGGAGTTGACCCATATTGCCCATCTCCGAACCCGATTATCGAGAGTGACCGTTATAATTATACATTATTTGGAGATGGGCTTAAAATCATGGGGGCCAAAAGTAACATCGTAATATCTAATCGCCATATTGTAGGGTACTGATATACAAAATTACTATTAGCAACATATGAGTATGTGCCTGCTCAATCTTAATCGGAAACATGTGTATCATGGCAATGTAAGATTCATATGTGATGCAAAAGATGTGAACAAAAATTTTCGTTAGCAGCATTCAATTAAAATGCAAATTTTCTTGTCGTTTTCCTCATATTATTTTTGTTGTTGCTGTTCTTTGTGTTGTTGATAACTCTTTTGAGTTCGTCTGAAGCAAATTCATAAATACAAATTAATGTTTGGCATGTTGGCAATTTGTTCAGTTTATAGCCCACTTTTGTCTGGCCGTTTTGGGTTTTCGTTTCTTTTTTTTTTTCTCGAGCAATTGAAGTGCAAACAACTTGTTAGCGGTGCTGGTGGTGTTACCTAGTATTTACTTTATGGCTAATAGCTGTAATTACTGCTTAAATAACTTTATTTAGTCTAATCGATGGTGAGATAGGGAATACAAAATGTTGGAAATAAATATGTATGAGTGTGTGAACATATATGGAAATGTTGAAAAACTAATTACTATAATTGTATGAGTTGTTCGGGTAGTAGAAAATTGATTTTCTCAGTAACTGAATTAGATGGACATTGGCGGAGTCGAACGGCATAATTGATTATGAAAATATATATTTTTTTTTTGAAAAATATCTGTCATTGAAGTATAGAAAATGTTATGAACAGGATGTGTGCTGGGTATTGCTCAAAAAATAGTATTTATACAAATTGTCTCTGAATTCCTGTAAAAATATGACTTATCCCTGATATTCTCTCTTAAAATTCATCGCATATGTTTTCATATATATTTTTCTTAAAATCAATCAATGGAATATATATTTATACCCTAGGTCATATGGCTACATAGGGTATATGTCATTGGATACGACCATAAGGTGCCTTATTATCGAGTTTTGTGCAACATTTGCAACTCCCAATATTTGCATCAAGGTTATGACAGGTGCGAAAATGGACAATATCGGTCCACTCCATCATATACCTACCCCACAAAGGGCCAACATTTTTGTACCCTACAACACTTTGTGTTGGGGGTATTATAAGTTTGATTGGGCCAAAAATTATGTAACACCTCGAAATATTGGTTTCCCACATAGGAAAGTATATATGGATCTTCCTATCTCGCCGAGCTGAATCGATCTAGCTATGTATGTCCGTCCGTCCGTCTGTCCATGTTAAATTGTAATCACTCTACAGGTCGCAATTATGGCCCGAAAATTAAAATGTAGGTGGGGTTACGGTCAGAATAGAACCCCATTTCTTTTGAAGATGATCGCATAATATTTAGGGGTTGAAATGGACCAAAAACTGAAAAAATCCTGATTTTGCAGTTGCTCTACAGGGCACAATTATAGACCAATCGAAGCGAAAGTTAGCATGGGGGTAGAGCTTTGGGCTGGGCAGAACCCTCCAATTTTGATGGTCATCAGGTAATATTTAGTGTGTGAAATAGACCATAGAATAGACCATTTGTGATAAATAAATGTCAAATTTTTCAATAAATCGCGAATATTTTTAATGCCGGCGAAATCACAATAGACGAACAGGTCAATTCTGACCGTTACGTAGATGCCGACAGTAAATATATGGGATATATATATAGCGAAATATATACAATGTGTATATACAAAGGAAGGGGATGTTGTTAGAATGCTTATATCTCAAGAATGGCTAGACCGATTTGGACAAATTTGGTCAATTCAGAATGCCCTTTTGACATAAAAGAATAAAATCTAAAAAAATTGCAGAAAAATATGCCAATAATGATGTTAATTTCGATTTTGTAGTATTTTGTGACATTTTTTTACATTTTCATATTTTTATCGCATGCGATTTTTTCAATTTGACTTATAATATTGAAGTGTATATTTTGTAATATTTTTTCAACTTACAACACAGGTTGGGGTTATTATATACGGATTGCATTTATCGTCCGATCCTCACGAAAATTTTCACATGGGTAGGATTAGGCTCAAAAGGACTATGTCTATCGTTTTCAAAGATGTCCGCAATAAATTTAGAGGTTGAAATGGACCAACAATTAAAAATATTCTTGATTTTGCAGCCGTTATAAAGGTCACAAATAGAAACCAAAAGACACGAAATCTCGCATGAAGTTAGAGTTAGGACAGAGGATAGAATGCACCACTACTTTTGTGTGAAAAATACTAACCCTACTTACAGGCGATATTCGAAATACACAAAAGACGAACTTCTGGCTTCTTTATGCTAATTTCGTTGACGAATATAGCCAAATATCGTAGACAAGCAAATCATTTAAATGAGTCTAGATTTGTTTGTTGCTTTTGGAGATGATCGCAAAATATTTAGGAGTTCAAATGAACCAAAAACAGAAAAATGTTCCTGATCACACAATTGAAGCCAATCGACACGCCTGAGAAGAGAGTTAAGGACAGAAAAAAAAGTCTAACATTTTGGATGACCATTCAGCTGTAAATGGAGGACAACAACTAACAGCATAGTTTTAAACACGAAATCACCCAAAATGGATTTGGACATAAGGGGGCTTATATCATATTGTGGTGTTGTAGGGTATCACATAGTCGGCCCCGCACGACTATAGCCTTTGCTTACTTTGCTAATAATTATAACTCTCATAAAATATAAAATAAGCATGCGAATCTCGGAGATTTCGCACATCCCAATATTTCTATCAGCACACTAACAGGTGTAAATATGTCGGATGTGGGCCTATTTGTTTGAAAAATGCTAAAAAATGCCGACAGCTGTTAAAATGATTTTAGTGTAATGGTTTGAGAAGTAAAGAAGCGACTTGATCGAAACTCTCGTCGCAGTGGCCGAAAAATGGAAAAATCACCACCCATGAATGATTACAAAATGAGGTTCCTCGCTTCATTTCCAGCTCACAATGGTCACCAAAATCTACGGATACCAAACCGTTGGACTATTGTATCTGGAGTGTTTTAAAAAGCAAGGTTGGGACTAAAAAATATAAAAGTGTCGATCACCTCTAGCAAGCGCTTCGCCGGGAATGAGCGTGTGACGGTTTCATTGGCCGTTTGAAGGCCATAATTCGTGCCAAAGCTGACCAATTGGAACAAACCTTAACTTCTTCTAAAATTTGATGCTATTTCTGACATTTCAATAAAATTAAAAAAAAAAATGTAAAAATTATGGCATTTGACTTTGTTGTAGTTTTTTTTTATTTCACCCTGTATATAACATGTTGAAGTAGGCTGTGGGTATACATCTGACGGCAAAACAGACTGATAAGTTTCAACTTGTTTGATGTCGAACGATTCCGAAGACGATGACTGGTCAAAATTTCATGGGCTGCGCAGTCCTAGTCAGAGAATACATCTTTTTCCGTTAGAGTCCTATTCACTTATTGGGAGCCTTCATTACCAACAATTTAATCAGGACACATACATATCCTAACCAATACTCTTTGATTAAAGGAAATTACCCGCAAAGGACCTACTAAAAAATAGTAATACTTAGTCACCATTTGATTATTATCCAAACATGGTCTGACATCTTTTCACACCTCAGCCAGTCACAGATTGTTGGCTGACTCAGTTGGAGTCAGATAGATACCGCCACAAGCCACCAACAACCCTGTTGCATACTCTTTTGAACATACCCCGCAAATTTGTGTTACATCCATTCGCGGTGATAAATAAATTGTGGCATTAACATCCCATATATTTTCATTATAGGCGACACAGAAAATCATGTTTTATTTCGTCACAAGTAGATTTAAATAATAAAATGTGTCTAATTTCAACAAAACATACCATTTCGTACACCTTCGTGAGCTCATTTTCCAACTAAAGAGAGAAATGGAGGGAGGGAGAGATTTGGGAAAGAGTTAGGCCAAAAGAAATGCGATCAGCAAAATGCCCAGGCGCAGAAAAAAAAACAACTGACAACAAAAGAAAGCTTATGGACCAGCAATAGTTGCGTGTTGGAATATGTGTGTGCGCATATGAATGTATGAAGCGCATGAATCAGTGCGGTTAACGGCGGCACTGTTGTTCAAATTGTGGGGGTCGCCACAGCAGTGACAACTTGCACCGCCGAAAAAATACAAAAAAGTAGTTCCCCTCTGCGATATCTGTCACATAAAGAGACATTACAACATTGCTGAAACCTGTTGCATGTCCAGTGAAGCGAAGAACACCAAAGCCATTGTTTCCACGTTAGGGAATCCAAGGATGAAGATATTGGACCAAAACGAGAGATAACTATTTGGCTAAATACACGCAATGGGTTCTCATTGAGTATGTCAAATACCAAAAATTATTTAGAATCGGATTTCGAATAGCTCTCAGTCCCCGATAGCAATTATCTATAATTTATTAGGATAGGTTAGAGGATGTGTAGTTACAATTGAGATTGTTACTACCTCACCTTTCGGTTTTTTGTGATCATACTGAGTATACAAGTTAAAAAGCAGTAAGTTCCGCCGGGCCGGACTTTGAATACCCTCCACCAGTTGTAACGAATCTTGAAATTTTAAAAAAATAAAATCCTTAAAAAATTCTGTTAAAAATTTAAAAATACCGAATATAGCCGTTATATTGGGGTCTATACGATGTGGACCTGCATAGACATTGTTTGTCAAAATATCTTTGTAGAGAAAAGTAGAAGGAATGGGGAAAAAGTGTCGAAACGAGTTGTGTTTTAACTTTGGCGCCAAGGCCAGTAGAACCTTTTTGCAAAATTATAGATGACTAGCTGAACCCGGTGTGTTTCGCTACACCCTTTTGATTTTATTAAAAAATTATTCAGTCCACCCTCAGCTGAACCTGCCACGGTGACCATGAGAAAAGCATCCTATTAGAAGGATTCGAGGTAGCAATGCATTTGAACCTACATACTTCCCCGTAATAATCGTAGCCTTAATACTTGTGTACTTTTCTTACTGTTAGACTAGATTTAAGACAAAATTCCATCACACATTCCAAACTTCATTGAAATTTGACATACATAGCGTGTTTCGTGCAAACGTACAAACATGTTCCTCTTTTATACATATAGACAAAGGGATCCCTGTCTGAATGCACACTGAGATCATGAGTCTAATGTTCTCCCATAGCTCGTAGTATTACCCTTGATAGAGCAGGAAAGGTGGCATGAAAGGTGTTCGATCGTTTCGTTCTCTGTTTTTATACCCTCCACCAAAAAAGTATGGAGGGTGTATTAAGTTCGTCATTCCGTTTGTAACTCATCGAAATAATCATTTTAGACCCAACAAAGTATATATATTCTTGATCAGCGTAAAATTCTAAGACGATTTAGCCCTGTCCGTCCGTCTGTCCGTCTGTTGTAATCACGCTACAGTCTAAACGAATCAAGATAGGAAGTTAAAATTTTGCACAGATCTCTCTTTTGTCTGCAGGCAGGTCAAGTTCGAAGATGGGCCGTATCGGTCCACGATATCGTATAGCCCCCATATAACGGTACCCCCGATATTCGGTATTTTGATGATGTTAGCCACATTTTTCAATGAAATTGTCTTAAAATCCACACAAATAGTTCCTAGCAAGTACTTTACCCCCTGAGAGAGAATTGTCTATACAGGTCCACGATATCGTACTTCCCCCATATAACGGTACCCCCCGATATTCGGTATTTTGATGATTTTAGCGACATTATTCACCGGAATTGTTTCAAATTTGGTAGTTGAGATTCGTAATGGATACTACAGCCTATGACAGAAAATTGTCTGTGCAGGTCCACGTCTTCGTGTAGCCCCCATATAACGGTACCTCCCAAAATTCTGTATTTTGATGATTTTAGCGTCATTATTCACCGGAATTGTTTCAAATTACGTATTTTCAGTTCGTAATGGGAACTACAGTCTGTGAAAGAAAATTGTCTATGCCGGTCCAGGTCTTCGCATAGGCCCATATATCAATACCTCCCTATATTCGGTATTTTGACGATTTTAGGTACAATACCCACCGAAATTGTTTGAGATGTGGTATTTGAAGTTCGTAATGGATGCTACAGCCTGTGAGAGAAAATTGTCTATGCAGGTCCGATATAACGGTACCTCCCTATTTATTTCATGTTTCAAATTTGAATATGGTAATGGCTTATGACAAACAATGCCTCTGTAGGTCCACGTCGTAAGACCCTTAATAACGCTATAATTTTTTTTAAATTTTTATATTATATTATAATATTATATTATATTTATTATAGTTATATTATATTATATATATTTATATTATATTTATATTATATTATATTATTTATTATAATTATAATTATATTATATATTTATATTATATATATTATTTATATTATTATATATTATATTTATTATATTATTATTATAGTAATTATATTATATTATATTATATTATATTATATTATATTATATATATTATATTATATTATATTATATTATATTATTATTATATTATATTATATTATATTATTATTATATTAGATTATATTATATTATATTATATTATATTATATTATATTATAGTATATTATATTATATTAATTAATTATATTATATTATATTATATATATTAGATTATATTATATTATATTATATTATATTATATTATATTATATTATATTATATTATATTATATTATATTATATTATATTATATTATTTATATTATATTATATTATATTATATTATATTATATTAGTAGATTATCTTATATTATATTATATTATATTATATTATATATATTATATTATATTATATTATATTATATTATTATATTATATTATATTATATTATATTATATTATATTATATTATATTATATTATATTATATTATATTAGATTATATTATATTAGTATTATATATATTATATTATATTATATTATATTATATTATATTATATTATTATATTATATTATATTATATTATATTATATATATATATTATATTATATTAGATTATATTATATTATATATATTATATTAGATTATATTATATTATTATATTATATTATATTATATTATAGTATATTATATTATATTATATTATATTATATTATATTATATTATATTATATTATATTATATTATATTATATTATATATATTATATTATATTATATTATATTATATTATATTATATTATATTATATGATATTATATTATATATATTATATTATATTATTATATTATATTATATTATATTATATTATATTATATTATATTATATTATATTATATTATATTATATTATATTATAATTATATTATTATATTATATTATATTATATTATATTATATTATATTATATTATATTATATTATATTATATTATATTATATTATTATATTATATTTATTATATTATATTATTTATATTATATTATATATATATTATATTATATTATTATTATATTATATTTATTATATTATATTATATTATATATTTATATATATTATTTATATTTATTATATTATATTATATTATATTATATTATTTATATTATATTATATTATATTATATTATATTATATATATTATATTATATTATATTTATTATATTATATTATTATATTATATTATATTATATTATATTATATTATATTATATTATATTATATTATATTATATTATATTATATTATATTATATTATATTATATTATATTATATTATATTATATTATATTATATTATATATATATATATATTATATTATATTTATTTATATTATATTATATTATATTATATTATATTATATTTATTATATTATATTATATTATATTATATTTATATTATATTATATTAATTATATTATATTATATTTATTATATTTATTATATATATTATATTATATTATATTATATTATATTATATATATATATTATATTATATTATATTATATTATTATATTATATTATATTATATTATATTATATTATATTATATTATATTATATTATATTATATTATATTATATTATATTATATTATATTATATTATATTATATTATATTATATTATATTATATTATATTATATTATATTATATTATATTATATTATATTATATTATATTATATTATATTATATTATATTATATTATATTATTATATTATATTATATTATATTATATTATATATATTATATTATTATATTATATTATATTATATTATATTATATTATATTATATTATATATATTATATTATATTATATTATTATATTATATTATATTATATTATATTATATTATATTATATTATATTATATTATATTATATTATATTATATTATATTATATTATATTATATTATATTAATTATATTATATTATATTATATTATATATTGTATTATATATTATATTATATTATATTATATTTTTAAAATTTTAACAGAATTTTTTAAGGATTTTATTTTTTGAAAATTTCATAATTCGTTCCAAATGGTGGAGAGTATTCATAGTTCGGCCCGGCCGAACTTACTGCTTTTTAACTTGTTTATTCTGGTTTCGTTGATGAATATATCCAAATAACGTAGACAAGTAAAGCATATAGATGAGTTTATGTAACCATTGGATTATATTTAGCTGTAAAATGGACCACAACAACCAACAGCTCGACGGAGTGCGTAAATATTGTGTAAATGTCCCTGGTCAAAAAGCTAAGGGTAATATCTGGGAAGTGTTCTATTATATAATTTCAAAAGCGAAATCTTCCAAATGGACATAATGGGGCTTCTAACATATTGCAGTGTTGCAGGGTATCATATGGTCGGCCCCGCACGACTATTGCTTTTGCTTACTTGTTTTGGAATATATTGGTTCAAGGTCTATGATGATAACTCAAAAAGAAGAGCATTTAGGTTTAATGTTTGAGTTTGTTATCTAGTAGATATGGGGATGCTTCTTAGTGGAACCTTCACTCTAGTCAAACGGTTTTCAGATCTACAGAAACTTTACCACTCGGCTAAAGTCTTTGCTTACTTGTTTGTATAGAAAGAAAGGCTTTAGACCAAATCCTTAGTGTTTCTAGTGGAAATAAAAAAGCATTGTAAAGACCTTCCATATATGTCGATTTTGTTGTATATAACCCATATTAGTGTAGAAATTTGGATGATATTAGACATATTTTTCAACAGATTTTTTATTTTGAGGTATTAAGTACCACACCCTAAGGGAGATAATTTCCTATATTAGTCCGCGTTTTTGTGTTTTATATGTGTTTAAAGTTCTTGCTATCACCAGTAGAAAATTATCTAAATGTCCGAGGTTTTCATATAGCACTCACTCTTTACCCCCTTAAGTATTAGCCATTATTTGTTGGCCTACTGTTATTTCGGAGGATAAGTAGTTGTCATTGCTCATTTTTGCTGCACTGGAAACCCTATATCGTTGCCCTCATGCAAGCTCGTGATTAACGTAAATTTTTGGCTGGTTAGTTGTTTGTTTCCTTGCCTGGCATAAAAATATGTTGGCGAAATTATTGGTGTTTTGTTGTTCTGTCCAACATTTCACACTTACCGAGGAAAGCCCAGAAACGAAGTTAACAGATTTTCTCTCTCAGATATTGTTTATGAGCATTTTGTCTTTCTTCTGACATGTTTTTGTCGTTGTTGTTGCTGCTACTCACTATATCTCTACAGCAGTAACATTGGGTCTACACATGTACATACAATTGTCTGCTTGGAAAGGGTTTCATGGCGACCCATGGCAACAGGTCCACCTCTTCTTAGTGCACCGTTGTCCAGTGTCCAGTGCGATTTCTGCCGGTGTCTTGCAGCAGATCTCGTGCTATGTGTCAATTGTTCATACGAACATTTCTCTTGTCATCTTTAGAGGCTGATTGCAAATTACGACCATATGTCAACTCAAACATAGCACGCATATTGTTGCAGATTATTTTGTTCGTCCTTTTGTGGTGGCATTGTTTGTTGAATGCCATCTTGTATCCGTCTATCTTCTGTTGTCTGCTTTCGGGATTTGTGCATTATGCGCCGAGACTTGACAGACTTTATGATGTAAGTAGTTCCCTGGCAAATAACTGTAACGACTTTGTTGCACACACACACACGCACACTTTTTTGGCCCAAATGTGGGCCTGGCTTTTCTACTCGATTTTTGTTGTTTAAGTTATTTTCTCTATTAGTGCATATTTTATGTTGGCAATTGTTTAATTGACAACTTTTTCGATTTCTGTTCGATTGTAAACGAATTGTTGTTGCCCCCACGAGTGACCAGCATTGGCCAATTGATGTGAATGGGAATTGATTATTGTGTATCATAAGTTGCAATTAATTATTGCTTGGCAAAGCAGCGACTGGTAGCCAAGCATAGATTTTAATAAAACTTTAGTCTCAGCCACAATGGCTTAAGTTTATTGGCTGCTCTGATCAAAATCGTTTGACATTTTCTTGGTACACTTTTTCATGTCATGGGCAATCATAATGCCAATGCGCAATTGGGCAAAGGCGTGGATAAACAAAGTATAACAAATACAGCTAGGTTACAGTAGTATATTTAAGATTTGAATTAAATTGGAAATGCTCTAAATCTGTAGATATATTGGTCCATAACTTTTAATTCTCTGATACTGTAAATTTAATAACAACTTTGAAACATTTTAATAAGAGGTAGTTAGAAAAGTCGGACGAGAATATTGTTGTATAGCCTAGTGGACAATTCGCTCATTCACTTAAAAGGTGTTACATCTTAAAACCAGTAAAAAAAATTTTCGATTCGAATTCATTCGATTTCCACCAGATTTGACGGAGACACATGTACCTCTCGTACCAAATAACATTGATATTGAGAGAATAATATGACTTACAAAAAATATTATATATATATAAAAACCAGTAAAGAAAGCCTTAAAGTCGGGCGGGGCCGACTTTATGATAGCCTACACCACTTTGCTAATTTAGTAGAGCTCCGCATAACAATTAAAAGTTTTTATTGGAAAATTCAATCATACACGCTATGATTTAAATTATAATTTAAAGTTCAAAGAACTAAATATGCCGAAGCATTTGTATCTTTTAAATTCGGACTTGTATTGCCATTTGGTGCACAATTAATTTGAAATCGGGTAAAAATGTATAAGGGAGCTTTATTCAAATCGGAACCGATCTCGATAAAATTTGGCAAAGATATTTCTGAGCTGTATTTGTTATATTTCCCTAAATATCGTTGTTACGGAGTGCATATTACGGCTGTGGGTAGCAAATATAACAAATCGGATGAACAGTATATATGGGAGCTATAGTTATATCTGAACCGATCTTCACCAAATTTGACATACTACCTTCTAGACTCAATTCGGTCGTAAGTGTCAAATTTCATCAAATTTGGGCAAATATTAGATGTTTGGTGCACAATCAAAGGTAAATCGGACGAAGTTATATATGGGAGCTATATCCAAATCTGAAGCGATCTCGATAAAATTTAGCAAATTTATTTCTGAGCTGTATTTGATATATTTCCTCAAATATTGTTGTTACAGAGTGCATATTACGGCTGCGGAGGACAAAAATAACAAATCGGATGAACAATATATATGGGAGCTATAGCTATATCTGAACCGATTTCGATCAAATTTGGCATACTTATTTTGAGGTCCAATCTGATCGTACGTATAAAATTCCATACTATTCGGACGTTACACGTTTGGTGCACAATAAAAGGCAAATCGGACGAAGATGTATATGGGAGCTATATCTAAATTTTGACCAATTATCTTCAATTTCAATAGGATCCGTCCTTGGACCAAACAAACGATTTGTGCAAAATTTCATCTCAATCGGATAATAAATGCTACCTGCATTTTGTTTACAAAAATAAATCGACTCAGAATGTGATTCTATGCAGATCATCAAAAGGAACTATGGGTCTATCTAGTTTCATTTTGCCTGTCACAAACAAATGCATAAAGACATAATACCCGGAGCACCTTGTGGTGTAGGTATAAAAACAAGTAAGCATAGGCTATAGTCGTGCGGGGCCTATCATGTGATACCCTACAACACTATAATATGTTAGAAGCACCCTTATGTCCAAATCCATTTTGGAAGACTCCGCTTTTGAGATTATGTAATAGAGCATTGCCCAGATATTACCCTTAGCTTTTTGTCCAGGGGCATTTGGTCAATATTTACGCACTCCGTCTGTTGTTAGTTTTTGTGCCAGAGGTTCCACTGTGTTGAAAAATTTAGACTAATCTTCTCTACGATATTTGGCTATATTCGTCAACGAAATCAGCATAAAAAAACTAGAAGTTCGCCTTTTAGTGTATTTTGGATACCGCCTGTAAGTTATTTTCAGAGTTTCGGTAGAATGGAAATGTTGGTATTTTTCAAACAAAATGGACCACTACATTCAACCCGCTGTCATAAACTCTAACTTCATGCGAGATTTCGTGTACTGTGTACTTTGGTTTCTATTTGTGACCTTTATAACGGCTTTTGCAGCCGTTATAGGAAATTTTTAGTTGTTGGTCCATTTCAGCCTCTAAATATATTGCGAACATCTTTAAAAAAGGCCTAGCCCTTCTCAGCCTAACCCTACCCTTATGAAAATTTTCGTGAAGATCGGACGATAATTGTAATCTGTATCTAATATCCCCAACCTGTGTTGTAAAGTGAAAAAAAAATTACAAAATGTACACTTTGATATATGATATGGCACGAATTATGGCCTTCAAATGGCCAATGAATATTTGCGTGACTATGGCTTTAATACATCCTCCAGATTACTTTCGCGATAATATTCGGCATTTATTACTTATAAATTTGGTATTCCGAGTTAGCGATAGGTACCATTTTGTCTATGCAGGTCTACGTTTTCCTATATCCCTCACATAGTTTTTTTGGTAATTGGACGCTTTGGGACACATTATCGTAATAACTTTTGAAGATATTTGTCTTCAAAGGTCCACCTTTTTGTATATCCCTTCGGTTTTTAATGGAGTTATTCTCAATAGATAAAGGATCCCTTTAATTATGTTTAATGTTCATGATGGGTAGGTAGAAAAAACATATTAAAATTTTAAAGTATTGCGCTATAAGTTCGTTCAAGTTCGAGAATCAGATAGACGCACCATTTTTTTTTTTTCACTTTCTGTGGTGTTGTGTCCATAAGGCGTTTTGAGATTAGATCCGTGAAAACATGGCAGACATAGTTCCGCACAAAAGGAGTTATGGAAGACCAAACTGGTGAACTACCATAACCATGAGAAGAACTTGCTGAAATAATCAGGAATTCTACTTGAAATATTCCCACGCTACTCGTTCCTTTTATAAATGGATGTATTTATGAACATTGTTGATATAATTATTAACTTAATTCATACCAATGAAGAAATTCTATCAATCAACAAAATGACAATAACTTACAATTAACATCGAATAAAATAACCGTTATCTGACAAACAGCAAAAAATACCTCCGAACGCATTCACTGACATCAATTTAAACAGGACCATGACGAATTAAAATAGTGTCCCACAAACCCTCATGCCATACCTCCTTATAATTTACAAGTGTTTTATTTTCCTTAATTTCATTGAAAGATAGCAAGCTGCACCGATCAAGTGGGTGAAATGCTTCAAAGGCACTCGCTTGTTAATGTTTTTGAAAGAAAGCTCAAGAAAAACAACATGATTGACCATGCAGCGTTTGAGAGGCAATTATGATTAAATTGGCAAATAGTTCACATGCCTCCAGATATGGTTGATCGATCGGAAAACAAGAACCACCACAAAGCGTTTTTTGCCCGCATGGGTTTCTTTTGGTTTTCTGGGTTGTCTGCACCGATTTGAGGCAGCAGCAGCATCGTCGCTTCTATTGAATAACATTAAGTGGTCGTAAAACAGAAAAAAAATAAAAACAACAACCCACCGCCAACGAAAACAAACATTTTTTTTGCAGGCTTAACCGATAGAATTCCTTTTGGTTGAAATCTTGGTAATGTATAATAATAGTTTGTTCGTTGCTGATTTTATAGGAGCAGGATGAAAATTATGGGAAAAATCGTAGTAAAAGAAAGAGTTTCGGGGAGCTAAATTTGAAGAAGATAATGTGAGGATATTAGTGAAAACATTGTACAATGGACCCACATCTAATTTTCCTGCCCAATACTATTTCAACGCCTCCATAAACCAATAGTGAGCTCGGTATTTTGGAATTTCAGCTTTATCCATTCACCGCAACATTTAGTATTCAAAACAATCCACCCTTGACAACAACAGTGATTCAAAACTAGTACTAGTTAGTAGTTTTTAGTACAATTATAGTAAGCATTTTCAAAACCACCACTATATCTCAGCGATAGATGCCATCCGAGACCCCAATATCAAATCTCGGGATTCCAGCTCTATCCCTTCACCAATACCAAATTTGATAGTATTTAGTACTTCTTGAACAATTATAACACGAATTAAAAAAAAATTCCATACCTCGACCTCTGATACAAATAGTGACCTTAACATCAAATTTCAGGCTTTTACCCCTTTAATTTCTGACATTACAAATACCATTTAGTACTAAATACCATTTAGTACAAATACAGTACGCATATCCAAAATCAGCTTCATCTTTTAACCCTAGACACCAACAGTAACATCCATATAAAATTTCGGGATTTCAGATCTATCCCTTCAAACAATATATATATATATATATATATATATATATATATATATATATATATATATATATATATATATATATATATATATATATATATATATATATGAACCGATTTCGATCAAATTTGGCACACATATTTTCAGGCCTAATTTGGATGTATATGCAAAATTCCATACAATTCTGGCTGATATTACACGTTTGGTGCACAATAAAAGGCAAATCGGACAAAGATATATATTTGAGCTATATCTAAATGACCGATTATCTCAATTTCAATAGGGTTCGTCCTTGGGCCAAATAAATGATCTGTGCAAAATTTCATCTGGATCGGGCAATAAATGCGACCTGTACTTTGTTTACAAAAATACATGGACAGACAGACGGACGGACGGACATGCATAAATCGACTTAGAATGTGATTCTATGCAGATCATCAAAAGGAACTATGGGTCTATCTCGTTTCCTTTTGCCTGTTACAAACAAATGCATAAAGACATAATACCCTGACCACCTTGTGGTGTAGTGTATAACTATTTATTATTTTTCGAACAATTATGGTACACATTTTCACATCCACCTTCTTATCCCAATTCCATATACCAAACATAACATTTGAGGATTCAAGCCCTTTCCTTTCACCCACAAATACCATTCAACACTTTTGTACAACTATAGTACACATACCCCAATCACCTGTATATCGGAAACACAGACACCAACATTTACATAAAGATCAAATTTAAGGATTTCAGTTATATTCCTTTACCCAATATCAATTTTAGTACCATAAAGTAGTTTTCGTAAAAATATTGGAAGCATTTCCAAACCACCCCCAAAACTGAAACAAAGATACCGCCAGTAATCGAAATAGCAATTTATCTCTATTCCTGCACCCAATATTCCTTCCCAAATTTAGTACTATTTCATACAATTATAGTATAAATTTCCGAAAGTGGCTCCATATGTTACATACCCCAATCCTGCACTCCAAATTTTCAAAACTACCTCCATATTTCAATCAAACAATTCCATAAAAATGTTATTTCCAAATTTCAGAAAATCAGCTCTATTGATTCACAACAATTCCAATTTGTACCAAATTTAGTACACGTAAGTCCGAATTTCCAAAGATTCCTACATACCTCGATACCATACATACTCCCCGCAGTAATCAATTTCCTAACTTGAGGAGTCCACCCCAATTGGTTCGACCAAATACAAATTGTACCAAACCATGTAGTATGCATAATTACAAAAATGCATACCTACATCAATCCTACTTCCAACAGTAATTATAGTTGCAAATTACAGGATTACAATCCAAATTGTACCAAATTTAGTAAGTTTTGGTATAACTTTACATAACTTTAATCCATTAGAAATCCTATTTACCAATTTCAGGATTCCGTATCTTCCGGTTCTCCCAAAATTGAAATTGGACCAATATTGGTACCATTTAGAATACATAATACGAATTTGGAAAACTACCTACATATCTCAGTCCGACAATGCAATAGTAATTTTATTTACAATCTTAAGGATTACAACTCTTTCGGTTCTCCCAACATTTTAAGTCTACTAAATTTAGTACCATTTAAAACCCACATAATCAAATCTTACAATGCTATAGTAATATTATTTTCAAATTTTGGGATTCCAATTATTGGTTCAACCAAATCCAATTTGTATTAAATTTAGCACCATTTAGTACACATAAGAAGGAATTTCTAAAATTACCTACGTCCTCAGTCCCACAATTCAGTACTAATCATGTTTCCAAATTTCGGCATTACAACTCTATAGGATCACCCAAATCGAAATTGTACCAAATTTAGTACCATTTGGTACTTTATGTGCCCATATGTAAAAATGTTAAAAAATTTCTTCGATATCTTAATCCTACACTCAGCCAATAATGTTAATTTCAAATTTTAGGATTCCAACTTAAAATCAAATTCAAATTGTTCCCAGTTTAGTACCATTTAGTACTTTCGTATACATGAGTACACAGTTCCAAAACTACCTTTTTACATCGACCATACTCTTCAACCTTGATTTCTATTCCAAATTTCAAGTTTTTACATTTTACTATACAAAATGGTACCAAATGTAGTACATTTTAGTAATTTTCGTAGGCTTACAGTGCGAATTTCCAAAAACCTTTTGGTACACTCCTGCAGTGACACTCATTCTAAATTTTAAAGTTATAGCTATACTGGTTCATCAAATACAAGTTGGGGCTACATGTTTACTACCTTTCAATCATTTCCGTACTGTTCTAGTACGAATTTTGAAAAAAAAAAAACATCCTTATATGACACCTTCGGATCAAGAGTAACCCTCACCCAAGATTTCAAGAATTTAGCTTCAGTTTTTTCGTCTGGGCTTTGATGAAACATTAAGTCAGTTAGTCAGTCTATTACTTCACTCTTTTATTCATGCAGAGCATTTCTACGCGAAACCTTTATATGCGATCCCCTTAAAACTATAACAATAGATTATTCCAAGGTTCTATGTATTGGTGATTACAATTTCCAATGTATGCGTGTGGTTTTCAATTAAAGTCAATTTGTATGTTTTGCCGCTTGAAAAAGCACATGATCTTCTGACTACTCGGACAAATGCGTCTCTATGAGGGTCCACAAGAAATAAAAAAATAAAACAAAAAATCTCCCCAGAATAAAAACAACCTACTTGAGAGGGCATAGCATCAATGCACCTACATATGCCACCAACAATCTGGACTGGACATCAATGTGACGTATATACACACACACACACATTCATACGTTTGCTTGTACCACCAGCCTGCCGTGCAACATGACGCATACTAGTTGTCCGCCAAGTAGAAACGACAAGCGATGCAAACGCGTTTTTCTTTGTGCGGCGTTCACTTGTGTTGCGTTTTTGTTCGAACAATTGATGCTCATTGATCGAAATTGTAATGGACATAAATAAAACAAGATCAATCAATTGATTTATTTTGACATGTTGCAACAAAAACTTCAACAACATCAGAAACTTGTATCTTAACGTGGTCGCCGTCGTCATCTTCGGTGGTGGTGGTGGTGGCGTTGAATGCACCACACTAGGCATACTGCACACACGCTTTGTGGCACTCTCTCGCAATTATTTGAAATCGCACAGTGTGGTGTTGTTTTTGACTTCTGGCGTTTTTGTGTAGCATGCTGGATGGTGTGATGTGGGGTATCTCAGTTCTTCTTGGTGTTTGTAACTCCGACTTTCGGACTGATGGACTTTCGATTGATCCATAAACCGACTTTCGCTATGAAAAAGTTTAAAAAGGAAAATCGACTTTAAGTTTGTGTTTAGCTGTGAATTTTTTTACTTCCTCAAATTCGATTCGATTCAGGACAAAAAATTGGAATCAAAATATCGAAATATTTAACAAGTAAAAAAACATTAAGTTCGGCCGCGCCAAACTTTTAATACCCTCCACTTTAGGGTAAAGAAACATTAGAAGAAATGTGACAACAACCATTAAAATGCCGAATATTATATGGGGGCTATACCAAATCGTGGACCAACACATGCAATGTTTCGCCAACGGAGCTAGAACCCATTATGACCTACAAATACCAATTTTTAGACCAATCCGCGAAAATATGTGGCAAAAATTATCAAACTACCGAATATCGGGAGGTACCGTTATATGGGGGTTATACCAAACCGTGGACCTATAATTACAATGACTCGCCACACGAACTGGGACCCATTATGATCTACAACTACCAATTTTCAGAGAAATTCGTGAAAAAATGTGTCAAAAATCATCAAAATACGAATATTGGGAGGTACCGTTATACGGGGACTATACCTAAAAGTGGACCTATACATACAATGTTTCGAACGAACCAGGACCCATTACGACCCACAAATACCAATTTTTAGACAAATCAGTGCAAAAATGTGGCAAAAACCATCAAAATACCGAATATCGGGAGGTACTGTTATATGGGGGCTATACCAAATCATGGACCCATACATGCAATGTTTCGCTACCGGAGCTGGAACCCATTATGACCAACAAATACCAATTTTTAGACAAATCCGTGAAAAAATGTGGCAAAAATAATCAAAATACCGAATATCGGGAGGTACCTTCATATGGGGGCTATACCAAAACGTGAACCTATACATGCAATGTTTTGCCACACGTACAGGGACCCGTTATGACCTACAAATACCAATTTTCAGACAAATCCGTGAAAAAATGTGGCATAAATCATCAAAATACCGAATATCGGGAGGTACCGTTATATGGGGACTATACCAGAACGTGGACCGATATATCTCATTTTCAATACCAACCATCCTAGACACAATACAAATTGCTCTGCTAAACTACGACGAATATTTAAGGATGTTACAAACGGAATGACAAAGTTAATATACCCTCCTTTCCAAGGTGGAGGGTATAAAAATGTACTTTTCTGCTGAAGACAAAAATCGTAAATTCACATTGTATTCAATTCATTATATCCCAAAAATATGAACTTCTAACACAACTTCAAAATATGGTTTCCAGTTCTCTTACTCCACCTCCTACTCTGAAAACTATAAATTCCATATCAATTTCCAGGATTTAGTAGCATTTAGTTCTTTTCGTACAGTTAAAGTACGCATTTTCATAATAATCTCCATATATCTGTCACAGATACAAACAGCGACCTTAATATAAAATTTCAGGACTACAGCTCTTTAATTTCCTCTATTACCAAATTTAGAACCTTTAGTGCAGTTATAGTACGCATATCGTTCTCTCAACCATCGGCAACAAAAGCGACATTTAAACATTTCCAAAACAACCTCCATATCTCAATTCCAGATACCAACAGAGACCTTAATATCAAATTTGAGGATTCCTGCTCTATCCCTTCACCCAATACCAAATATTGTACGATTCAGTACTCTTCGTACAATTATAGTACACATTTCCAAAACCACCTCCATATCTCAATTTTAGATACCAACATAGACTCCCATATCAAATTTGAGGAATCCGGCCCGATCCCGTCACCTAAAACCGAATATGGTACCATTCAGTACTTTTCGTACAATTATAGTACACATTTAATTTGTCAAGGCTAAACATTTTTTTGCATTATTTGTTCACATAATACAAAAGGTATCAAATATAGTACCATTTATTCATTTTCGTAAACATTTCCAAAACCAACTTTAACTCACAGACTTACCACGATCGGGGTTCCAATACCAAAATTTCGAAATTCCAGCTCTAGTTTATACCCTCCACCCGGTACTTTGTACTTTTTGTACAGTTCTAGTACAAATTTCTAAAACCACCTCCATATCTCAATCCCAGATAGTAACAGAGGCGTCAATATCATAGCAAATTTCAGAAGAGCACTGTCTGATCACCCATTAACACGTTGTACAAAAAATAGTACTATTTGGTACACAAAAGTGTGCATTTCCAAAATATCCTACATAACCCAATCTTATACTCCAACAGTAATCTTAATTCCAACTTTCAAGATTACAGCCTCTTCGGTTCACACAAATCCAAATTGTACCAAATTCAGTACACATAAGTACGAATTTCCAAAACATCCTACATACCACAATCCTACACCTCAAATTTCCAAAACTGACTTCATACCTCAAACATACAATCCTATTAACATCTTACTTCCAAATTTCAGGATTCCAGCTCTATCGGTTCACTTCAATTCCAATTTGTACCAATTTTAGTACCATTTAATGCACATAAGTACGAGTATCCAAAGCTTCCAATATACCTTAATCCTACATTTCCACAATAAGCCCAAATCCAAATTGCAGAATTCCACCACTATCGGTTCGCCGAATAATATAAATTGTACCAAATTAAGTACCATTACTTTCCAAAACTTACTACATATCCCAATCATGCAATGCAATAGTAATGTTGTTTACAAATTTCAGTATTCCAGCTCTATCGGTTCACCCAAATCGAAATTGTACCAAACATAGCACCATTTAGTACTTTTCTTGCACATAAGTTCAAATTCAAATTTCCACGATATCCCAATCCTACACCATGCCAATAATGTTAGTTTCAAATTTCAGGATTCCAGCTCCATCCGGTCCTCCAAATTAAAAATTTACTAAATCTAGTACCGTTTAGTACTTTTGAGTACATGAGTACACACTTTCTAAACCACTTCCTTACATCGACTCTATTCCTCAACCTTGATTGCCATTCCAAATTGCATGTTTTTAGCTCTAACCGTTTACTTGATACAAATTGATACCAAATGTAGTACATTTTAGTACTTTTGTACACTTGTAGTACAAATTTTCCAACATTAACTCCATCAGTGACCCTCATTTAAAATTAACGAGCTCTAGTTCTACTGCTTCCTCCAATGGAAAGCGTACATTAATTAGTACCTTTTAATATTTTCGTGCCGTTCTAGTGCGGATTTCTAAAAACCCAGCCTTACCTGACATTTTTGGAGCAAGAGTGACCCTTACCCAAAATTTCAAGAATCTAGCTTCAGTCGTTTTGCCTAGGCGTTGATGAATAATTAAGTCAGTCAGTCAATTACTTTACTCTTTTATAAATATTGATAACAGATTGACCTTTATGGAGATTGATATGGCTAAACATGGTGTCCAGATTTTAATATTCTTGAGGGTGCATGAAATTCGCCTCCAATAACATTTCATTTTTCCGTGTGGTACCTAATTGTTGTTGTGCCAACATACCCCTATGTTGCATGTTGGATTGCTCTTGTTGTTTCTCGTGTTGTTATCATTCAAGAGGGCTATTTCTATGCAATGTCGTATTTGTTGTTGCTGTTCTTGTCGCCGTCTTCTTAAACGGAGTTTAAGTTAATTTGCGTGTTTTTTGCTTTGTTTCAAGTTTGTTAAGCCTTCATTCCTTCATTCAATTCACTTGAGAATTGTTTGTTTTGTTGGTCGATCAGGAGTTCACTTGGATGTATGCACGTATGTCCGACAACAACGAACCGACAGAAAAAAATCCGTAAATCAGGTTGTTTTGTTTTTAGCCAATATTTTCGTAGATATTTTGGCTTGTTTTGTTTTTTAACGATTACCCACAATTTGTGGCTTATTTGTTATGTTCGACCGCAACACACACACACACGCTGGACATACTCCATCCATATGGTCCTCGATATGTATTTAGGTCCACAAATAAATTAAGTTGAATAATTTTGATTTGCTTTTGTTTATTGTCGTGTTTGTAGTTGTTGTGTATTGTCAATTGCCATTTTAGTCGTTCGGTAGTATGCTTTGCCAAAATTTTAAACAAATTTATTTATTTAACAAAAAATTTGAATGAAATACTTGCATTCGATGATCGAAGATAGCGGTAGCTCAGTGGGATTTCGCTTTCAGGTGATTCATCGCATTTTGTTTTCAATTGTCAGTCATCACAGACAAAATACTTAAATTTAATATATATGACTTATTTTTAATCATATCCATCATGGAAAATATTTGTAGCACAAGGACAAAATTGGAAATCTATTGTCTCTATTGAGACAATAAAATTAATTGTATTAAATGATTGTAAAATTAGCATTCAAAATTAGACAAAGGTAAATTAGAATTTTCAAATCGAATATTCGGACTTCTTTTTATACCCTACAACACTATGTGTTGGGGGTATTATAAGTTTGATTGGGCCAAAAATTATGTAACACCACGAAATATTGGTTTCCCACATAGGAAAGTATATATGGATCTTCCTATCTCGCCAAGCTGAGTCGACCTAGCTATGTATGTCCGTCCGTCCGTCTGTCCATATTAATTTGTAATCACTTTCCAGGTCACAATTATGGCCCGATCTTCACGAAATTTAGAATGGAGGTTGGGCTAGGGTCAGATTAGAACCCTATTTCTTTTAGATATGATCGCATAATATTAGGGGTCGGAATGGACCAAAAACTGAAAAATGTCCTGATTTTGCACACAAAAGTTGTAGTCCATTTTACCTCATAAATATGATCCAATGGTCATCCAAAATGCTCAAATTCTGCCCTGTTCTTTACTACAACCTCACCAAAATTCCGTGCCGATTGGCCTTAAATTATGACCTGTAGAGCGACTGCATATTCAAGAAAATATTTATTTATTTTTTTTTTTTTTGTAAATTTGTGTTCTGCCTCTTTTTGGTCTCATATATATACATCAAAAACAATAGACTTAAATTCTGACCATACCCCATGCTAAATTTCGTGAACATCAGAGGATAATTGCAACCTGAATATAAGATGTGAGAAAAATAATACAAATACCAACTATGGACAACAAAGAACATTACTGTATAGTGCATGATATGACTTCGATAAGGATTATATTAAAATATATTTAATGGAGCAATAGATACACCGGACCTAGTTTCATCAAATGGTAAAATTCGGTTGAAAATGCTATCTATTAAATTTGACCTGATATATGCGAGCAATAACCGTAAAATCGGATGAAGATGTATATCGAAGCTATATAATATTTGAACCGATCACAGTTATATTTGAGCTGTATCTGCTGCCTGGTATCATATATCATAATTGTGGAGTACATATAACGCAAGTGAGGGCTCTAACATGCGCATTTTGGTGAGAATTTTCCAGAAAAAGAAGTTATTCGTGATGGAATTCAAGCGTGATGGTGTGATTTCTTTATATTTGGCTGGAAAACCGCAAGTGGCTATTTTAAGAGAACTCCAGCATATAAATGTGAATAAATATTTTGTGTCTCGTACCATCGCTCGTTGCCGTGATATTGGTAGCGTAGCTCGACGTCAAGGAAATGGACGGAAGAAAGCAGCAACATCAGCAGAAATGGTTCGAAAAGTAAACCAGTAAAGAAAGTCTTAAAGTCGGGCGGGCCGACTTTATGATACCCTACACCACTTTGCTAATTTAGTAGAGCTCCGCATAAAAATTAAAGGTTTTTATGGGAGAACTCAATCATACACGCTATGATATTAATTATAATTTAAAGTTCAAAGGACTAAATATGCCGAAGCAATTGTATCTTTTAAATTCGGACTTGTATTGCCCATTTGGTGCACAATTAATTTGAAATCTGATAAAGATATATATGGGGGCTATAGCCAAATCGGAACCGATAAAATTTGTCAAAGATATTTCTGTTGTTACAGAGTGCATATTACGGCTGCGGAGGACAAAAATAACAAATCGGATGAACAATATATATGGGAGCTATATCTATATCTGAACCGATTTCGATCAATTTTGGCATACTTATTTTCAAATTGGTTGTGTGTGCAAAATTCCATACTATTCGGGCTGATATTACACGTTTGGTGCACAATAAAACACAAATCGGACGAAGATATATATGGAAGCTATATCTAAATTTTGCCGATTATCTCCAATTTCAATGGGGTTCGTCCTTGGGCCAAACAAATGTTGTTTGGAAAATTTCATCTCAATCGGATAATAAATGCGACCTGCATTTTGTTCACAAGAATAAATCAACTCAGAAAGTGATTCTATGGAGATCCTCAAAAGTAAATATGGGTCTATCTCGCTTCCTTCTCCATGTTAGAAACAAATGCACAAAGACATAATACCCTTACCACTATGTGGTGTAGGGTATAAAAAGGGACTTGAACACCCGCGTCGCAGTGGCCGAAAAATGGCTAGTGAGCTGAAACTAATCACAATATGGCATTCGGAAAAAATTGAAAAATGAGCTCGGGGTAAAGCCATAGAAATTCCAAAAAGTGCAAGAATTTACAAGAAAATAGAAAGTGGTAAAAATGGTGGCCGAAAGTGGTGAACTGCCGAATTTGGTTTTCTCCGATGAGAAAACATTAGTTGTCTAGCAGTTTGTAAACAAACAAAATGATCGTGATTACTTGCCAAAGAGGACAGCTGAAAATGTGCACCTTCGGTTGGCCACCAGAACTCAACCGCCGATCATGGTGATGGTGTGGGCTGCCATAACAGCCGATGGCCGCCCTCCGCTGGTATTAATCGACCGTGGCATCAGATTAAATTTCGACCTGGAGTGCTTTAACGATAGTCACTTGTGGTTTCCAGCCAAATATAAAGAAATCACGCTTGAATTCCATCACGAATAATTTGTTTTTCTTTCTTTTTTCTGGAAAATTCTGACCAAAATTCTTTGTAGGCTTGTAAACAATATAATCAGCTGTCACTGGAATAATTTTAACAGCTTTTGAACAAGTGGCTTAGAAATGACAGCAGTCTGAAATTGGTTGCAGTTTTTTCATATTACGAATGTGAGGGACCTAAAACCCCAAATCGAATAGTGTTGGGACAATTAATTCAACGTGCACTAGCCACCTATTCATAATTTCCTGTTACTAACATATGAAAACAATTTGTGGTATAAATAAGTTTATACAATATATAATCCATAGGTGTCATTCAAACACCAAAAACCTCGGAAAGTACAATTGTTTAAAAAGTCATTTGTAAAACGAAGTAAAGCAATAAATTGTAGAATGTCTTTCAAGCAGATCTTCGAGTTCTTCGAGAAGAACAAAGAAACCTGGACGGAACAACTGGTCCAGTTTGGTTCAGTGTTATAAAGAAGAAACAGAACAGAGTTATATGCTCCTGGAAACACACGTCATTGGACAGAGAAGATCGAATATCGACAAGTCAAGTCATTTTATATATATATATATATATATATATATATATATATATATCGCGCCAATTTAATTTCTCTTCTTCTTCTTTGTATATATATATATTATATATATATATATATATATATATATATATATATATATATATATATATATATATATATATATATATATATATATATATATATATATATATATATATATATATATATATATATACATATATATATATATATATATATATATATATATATATATATATATATATATATATATACAAAGAAGAAGAAGAGAAATTAAATTGGCGCGACTATTCCCACACGCACAAGCACATCTATACCAATTCTGGTTAATAGTCATTTCTTTAAAATTTTCCTGTATTTTCATCGAATCATCCTAATACTAAGATGTTACCTGATTTTAAATAATAACTCATCATTCTAAGATTAATGGGTCTAAAAAAAACATAACCCAAGTGTACCTTTTATATATACAAATTGATAGAAATAATGTATTACTGTGAAGTAGTAAGTTGATGGTCTTAGCACCAAGATTTCTTACACAAAACCTTTTTTTAAGGAAAAACATTTCAGGGGGATTTCCAGTTATGACTCACAGATTGTAATAATAGAATATTATATATACAAAAAATAAAAAATTATGAACTTTAACGCATGAAAAATTCAACAACAACGAAAAAACGATATTTTCGTCGAGTTGTCAATTTTTCCGGCAACTTATTTCAATCATTGTAACAATGTTTTTTGTTTGCGTATTTTTTCGGGTTTTCGTACATTAGTGATTTCTTTACAACGCACATATGTGCCATAAATACTGTAGAGAGAAAGAAAAACACTTAAATGCAACAACCGGCAACATCTGCACAGTATTTGAAGTCAAGATGGAAATTGGTGGTAAATCGGATAGTAGCATTGCGATTTGACTGAGTTCAAAGTGACTCCGAAATCAGTATATTCCCCATCATTAACAACTCCCAAATCAGTTAGGCAAAATGTTTTTCAATATTTATAACTACATATATTAAAACGTATATTTGTTATGCCATGCAATGATTTGATTTGTATATTCAAGACGTTTCAAATTGACCGTACTTACTCTTAGAGAATTATCCTAAGCTCAAAGATTTAACTATACATACATTGTCCTCAGAATACTGTACCTCCAAGAAGCCACACCAAACCAATAGAAAACCATATTGTTGCAATACTCAACATTGAAGTTGTATTAAAAACCATTAGTGCGTGCCACATTCATGAGTGCTGCGAGTAGCAACACTCGGATAGATATACTGCAAAAGCAGAGAACTGTACAGCGACAAGCAATCAATTAATTTTCAATGTTGCCAATGTTACGATCAGTTACAAAAACAAAAAAAAAAAAAAAAACATTTGACAAAAACCAAAAAACCTTATTTATTTATTTTAACTCAAAAGACGGAAAAAATAGAATGAAAACTTGTGGCAACAGCGGGTGTTGTCAATTTTAAAAGCAATTAAATTTTGGTTTTTCCGAACAGCAGCAACTACGGGCAATAGTGATTAGTTTTTTGCTTTAAGAAAAAACCTGAATTTAATGAGCAAAATTTGAAATGCATCTTGGTCTAGCGCCTATACTGTCCCTGACAATCCAGTTGACTGGATTCAGCCAGTCGGTGGCTACTTTTTGTAACTTTGTAAATATTCTACTCTGAATGGGGGGTATGTTCGGTTCGTCAGTTGATTTTCCTTACAAGTGAAGTTCTTATTACACAAATTTTAGCAAAGAAAAATACGTGGGAAAGGTAGCTCTTCTTTTTAAAAGTTTTGACCTTGAAGGTGTAATGGCACACGTAAAGTAAACTGGGAAAAAGTACTGGCAATATAAAGGTTATACAAATAAACAAGTAAGCAAAGGCTATAGTCGTGCGGGGACGACCATGTGATACCCTACAACACTACAATATATAAAAGCCTCCTTATGTCCAAATCCATTTTGGAAGATTTCGCTTTGAAATTATATCACGGAGCACTGCCCAGATATTACCCGTAGCATTTTTACCAGGGACATTTGCCCAATATTTACGCACTCTGTCGTGCTGTTAGTTGTTGTGGTTTATATAAAATATAGAATATAATCCAATGGGCATCCAAAATGCAAGAATTCTTCCCTGTCCTTAACTCTCTTCTCAGGCGTGTCGATTGGCTTCAATTTTGTGATCAGGAAATTTTTTCTGTTTTTGGTTCATTTGAACCCCTAAATATTTTGCTATCATCTTCAAAAGCAAGAAGCCGCTATGCATCTACAAATTTAGACCCAAATATATGATTTCCTTGACTACGATATTTGGCTATATTCATCAACGAAATCAGCATAAAAATCCCATATAGCGAAAGTTCGCTTTTTGTGTATTTCGGATATCGCTTGTAAGTAATGTTGGTATTTCTTTTTCACACAAAAGTAGTGGTCCATTCTAATCGCTGTCCTAAACGCTAACTACATGCGAGATTTCAAGTCATTTGGTTTCTATTTGCGATCTGATAACGGCTGCAAAATCAGGAACATTTTTAGTGGTTGTTCCATTTCAACCCCTAAGCATATTGCGGTCATCCTTAAAAACAATGGCTCTCCTGAGCCTAACCCTACTCTTGTGAAAATGTTCGTGAAGATCGGACGATAATTGCAATCTGTATATAATAACCCCACCCAGTGTTGTAAAGTGCAAAAATATTACAAAATATACACTTCAATATTATAAGTCAAATTGAAAAAAATCGCATGCGATAAAAAATATGAAAAAATAAAAAAAAATGTCAGAAAATACTACAAAATCTATAATAACACCATTATTGGCACATTTCTATGCGATTTTTTTAGATTTTATTCTCTTATGTTAAGAGGGTATTCTGAATTGACAAAATTTGTCAAAATCGGTTCAGCCATTCTTGAGATATATGCATTCTTGCTAACATCCCCTTCTATTGTATATTTACATTGTATATATTACCCGATATATATCAGATATATTTACTATCGGCATCTACGTAACGATCGGAATTGACCTCTTCATCTATTGTGATTTCGCCGGGATTAAGAATATTCGCGGTTTAATGAAAAATTTGACTTTTATTTAACACAAATGCTATGGTCTGTTTCACCCACTAAATATTACCCGATGACTATCAAAATTGGAAGGATTCTGGTCAGCCCTAAGATCTAGCCCCATGCTAACTTCCGCGTCGATTGGTCTAAAACTGCAACCTGTAGAGCAACTGCAAAATCAGGAAATTTTTCAGTATTTGGTCCATTTCAACCCCTAAATATTATGCGATCATCTTCAAAAGCAATAGGGTTCTATTCTGGCCCAGACCCCACATCCTTTCTAAATTTCGTGAAGATCGGACCATAATTGCGACCTGTAGAGTGATTACAAATTAATATGGACAGACGGACGGACGGACATACACAGCTAGATCGACTCAGCTCGGCGAGCTAGGAAGATCCATATATACTTTCCTATATGGCCCAATCAAACTTATAATACCCCCAACACATAGTGTTGTAGGGCATAAAAATAACAGGGAAATCAGTTGGAGAATTCAGTTACTGTTATACGGGGATTACACCAAAATGTGAAACTTGGTAGATAAATTATTATAATTAATTATTATACATTATATGAATGGTATAAGAAAACCTGGGTCCATATGTGTCCTGTTCCAGAATTGAATGAATGTAATAATTGTTACTACGAAACCCGTTTTTGTCTTTATGATACTGAGAAAAAATTGCAAAAATATTAGATTCTTGCAGGATCTGGAAGAGAGCAATGGACAGTGTTCTGCAGCAAGAGGTGGAACCTACAGCAATATCTAAATATGGAATTACACTCTGCTGCATAAAGTACAACTCGATGGGTCGAGGACGAGCCAAGCCAAATGGGACTGACAACATTTAGGCCAAAACAGTTAATTAATATTCATAAAATACGAACTATTTTTAAATATACGAAATTCTGTCCATTATATTGGCCGAAGGTAAGACGTTTGAAGTAATCACTACCCATTAATCGCAACACTACTAGTATCATAATTGAATTCAGCTGAATGATGCGTGAGTCCTTTCATTAAATGTGTGATTTAAACCTTTTAAACATACTACAACGTGGATTTGACTTTGAATTAATTAATGGGTTCATTTGCAGAGGTCTATTTTTAAAATCCATCTCCAACATCGTTTAGGGAATATACGTTTCGAATTGACCAATTCTACGACATTTTTGCCTGCTATCATATTCTTGACAATATTTATGTCTAATTTTAATGACATAATTTTTTTCACGATTTCAACATTTTGAATGCTGCCATTAATGACAGTGTTGTCCATTCAACAAGCACCTAGTGCCGATTATAATGAGTTATTAATGTCGAATAGTAAATCTGTTTGTTTGGCGAGTGCGTTTTTTTGAATTGGGTGAGGCCAAAACGAATGGACTTTGGCGTCAGGTTCACAATTAAATTTAATAAGACCAGCAACCAGCCGCAGAGAACAACGAAAATGACCACCACACACGCCGTTGAGTTGGTGGCAAACGTTGACATTAATCTTAATAAACAAACGAAATAAAAGTGGTCGAATTTATAGTCGAATGTAAAATGTAATCTTTAGACAATACGAGTACTATGAAATAATTATTAGTTTGAATTGTAATTTGAAAGCAATATTTATACTCTACAACACTATGTGCTTGGGGTATTATAAGTTTGATTGGGCCCAAAATTATGTATAACCACGAAATATTGGTTTCCCACATAGGAAAGTATATATGGATCTTCCTATCTCGCCGAGCTGAGTCGATCTAGCTATGTATGTCCGTCTGTCCATGTTAATTTGTAATCACTCTGCAGGTCGCAATTATGGCCCGATCTTCACGAAATTTAGAATGGAGGTGGGGTTATAGCCAGAATAGAACCCTATTGCTTTTGGAGATGATCGCATAATATTTAGGGGTTGAAATGGACCAAAAACTGAAAAACTTTCTTGTTTTTTCCGCTGCTCTACAGGTCGCAATTATGGACCAATCGACGTGGAAGTTAGTATGACACTAGAGCTTAGGGTTGGGCAGAAGCCTTCCAATTTTGATGGTCATCGGGTAATGTTTAGTGGGTGAAATAGGCCATAATATTTGTGTTAAATAAAAGTCAAATTTTCCATTAAACCGCGAAAATTGATAATCCCGGTGAAATCACAAATAGAAGAACAGGTCAATTCTGACCGTTACGTAGATGCTGATAGTAAATATATCGGATATATATAGCGAAATATATGCAACGTCTATATACAAAGGGGATGTTAGCTAGAATGCTTATATCTCAGGAATGGCTGGATCGATTTTGACAAATTTTGTCAATTCAGAATGCCCCTCTTGGCATAAAAGTATGATATCTAAAAAATCGCATAAAAAGGAGCCAATAATAATGTCAGTATTGATTTTGTAATATTTTGTGACATTTTTTTATTCTTTTTCATATTTTTTATCGCATGCGATTTATTCAATTTGACTTATAATATTTCGTAATATTTTT
The DNA here is from genome assembly GCF_030504385.1 of Musca domestica. Classification (NCBI taxonomy): domain Eukaryota; kingdom Metazoa; phylum Arthropoda; class Insecta; order Diptera; family Muscidae; genus Musca; species Musca domestica. Next base: position 20,036,510 of record NW_026712299.1, read on the forward strand.
TCACCTAACAACACAGGTTGGGGTTATGCAATCTATGTATGCATTTTTTGTCAGATCCTCACGCAAATTTCCACAAGGGTAGGGTTGGGCTCAGAAGGGCTAGGGCTATTGTTTTCAAAGATTTCCGCAATATATTAGGGGTTGAAATGGACCAACAACTAAAAATTTTCCTGATTATGCAGCCGTTTTAAAGGTCACAAATAGAAACCAAAGGACACGAAGTCTCGCATAAAGTTAGAGATTAGGACAGCGAGTAGAATGGACCACTAATTTTGTGTGAAAAAATAACAGCATTACTTACAGGCGATATCCGAAATACACAAAAGGCGAACTTCTGGCTTTTTTATGCTGATTTCGTTGACAAATATAGCCAAATATGGTAGACAAGCAAATCATATAGATGAATCTAAATTTGGAGATACAGAGGGGCTTTTTGCTTTTGGAGATGATTGCAAAATATTTAGGGGTTCAAATTAACCAAAAACAGAAAAAAATTTCCTGATCACACAATTGAAGCCAATCGACACGCTTGAGAAGAGAGTTAACGACAGCGAAGAAGTTTTTGTTGACCATTGGATTATATTATATATAATATATTAAATATATAACACAACAAATAACACGACGGAGTGCCTAAATATTGGACAAATGTCCATGGTCAAAATGCTAACGGTAATATCTAGGCAGTGCTTCGTGACATAAATTTAAAAGCGAAATCTTCTAAAATGGATTTTTACATAAAGGGGCTTCTAACATATTGCAGTGTTCTAGGGTATCACATGGTCGGCCCCGCATGACTATAGTCTTTGCTTACATGTTTTTAAATATAGCTCACAACTTTATTATGCAGAAGAATTGGCGATCTTAATTAGAACGACAAATTCCAAATTATAGCTCATATCTTTGATTCCGTTTGAGTAACGTTGGTAAAATCATCAAGATATCCGAAATGAGGCATTTATGTCGGGTCTATACGACACTCGGTCAGCTTGAATTTTTTTCCGTTGAAAAAATTGTTCAAACTGTTATGGGGATATACTATTCAATAAGGTCCCCAAACATTATTCTATAGATTATTTCCTCGTAGATGTGGTCATAGCCTTAAAAATGCATCCATAGTATGATCATGATTTAAATTTTAATAAAATTTTAAACCAATTAACAATATGGAAACAAAATTTAATAATCCCGTCTCACAAGGAAAAGTGCAAAAAAACTAAAATCCTCAATAATATTCTTTACTGCGAAACATAATTAAAACCTATGGGAAGGCGTTAAACAATTAATCGTAAAATATTTTTTTTTCTCGTGCTATTTGTAATTCATTACCTTTGCCATAAAATTCCAAAGAACATAGCATTGAAAACGCACACATCTCAAATCCTGTGTCTTACAACAGTCGTAGAATATTGGCAAGAAAACCAATGTCCACAAACACCTTGCAATTTGTAAAATGGTCAAGAGTAGAATCCATGCCATGGAATACGACGACACAGTCAAAGGGGAGAAGCAAAGCGGAAAAACACTCATAAAAAATATAAGCAAGTGACTATTCGCCAGCCAACATATCAGTGGCTACTTCTTAAGCTTGCAGCAATGTCCAAAGCATTAAGAGCTGCTAGCAGCATAAGGAGAAGCCATTAAACGACGAGCCAATTATAAATTTGTGTTGTTAAGTTGTAAAACGGAATAGTACAACTATATAACATAGTTAAGACGGTTGTAAAACAGTTAAGAATTCATAAAACTTAATAATAATTAATATAATTGAAGGAAAACATATCTTGGGAATATTGCTGTAATATACCACCTTCTCGATGAACAGGGCCGGATTTGAAGGCTCATGAAATTAATAACAGGTAAATTCAGATAAAACAATATTTTGAGGAGAATTTGAATTGGATCGCGATATATATATATATATATATATATATATATATATATATATATATATATATATATATATATATATATATATTTTTTTTTTTTTTTTTTTTTTTTTTTTTCTTAGAAGCAAGAAGACTTCCATCTTGAATCGCAAAAGATTATTGTATGTTAAACAAGTAAAAAAGCAGTAAGTTCGGACGGGCCGAACTTTTAATACCCTCCACCATTTGGTACAAAGAACCTTCGTGTTCTTTGAAGAAGACCTGCAATTTCTGTCTGAGAACACCTTGTGATCTATAATGGAAAGGTGTACTTCTTGCTAATCGTCTGGGAGAATGTCTTCTGTTTTTCTCTGAAAATATCAAGTAAACTTTCATTACAATACCTACTGCTTCTATATTTGATGACATAGAAATCTTGCATGAGTGGACTTCCTTATTATGGACCCACATTTCGTATATAAAAGGATATACTTGTTTTTTATTGATGTGTGTAGAGAACACATATTGTCTTCCATGATAACATCAAGCGGTATTCTCTGAGAACACTTGCATTGTATAAGAAGACCATACAAGGTATGGTGGGTATATTAATTTAGTCATCCCGTTTGTAATTAATCGAAATATTAACAAGGTATATATATTCTTGATCAGCAAGAATAGCTAAATCTGTGGAAATAAAAAAATTAACTTCCGAACGAAATAAAGTAGGTAGATCCAATTGTACTCAGATGTTTTTTATGTGCATAGAATTTCAGTATTGAAAGTATATATGTCAACGTTTGGGTATTGCCTTCATATAGCACTACCGGCAAATATAAGTCTTTTGGTTGATTTAATTACAATTTTAACCAGAATTTGCACCACGTTTTTATCGAAGTGGTTTCAAATTAGATATTAATATTTCGTAATGATTACTAATTCTTGTGACAGAAAATTGCCTATGCAGGTCCACGTCTTCTGTATTTTGGAACAGTCCCCATACAAAGATTTGCTTTTCACTTGAGATCATTGTACAACTTGAAGACCTTAACCCTTCGTTGCGCCTATGTGTGAAATATCTAAATGGCGGTAAAATATCACACTTGCAATTTATTGACTTTATTGCTGATCAAAATTCTTTGACGTTCAACTTTCCAAATGATTGCATCATCAAGAATCCCGGCCATTATAAAAATAAATGAGTATGAAGTGGCAGCACAATTTCCTCCATAGGTATGTGCTTATATGTCATCCGCAGTGACAGACGAAGAGTGTCATAAAAATCGGCCATTAGTTTGGTAATATACCAAAAATTAAATAAAAGATGCAAATACCTATTAAAACGCAGTCACACAGACACGTAGTCTTTCCAACTTCTGACTCAGAACTGTTAGTGCTAGGCTGGTGGCGAACAGAGTAAGAACACCAAAGAAATAGCATGCCACTACAGGTGAGTTATGGCTTAGGGGGTCATTTATGTCAGTGGCGGCAATTGTCATTAATTTGGTCGAAAGCATATTTTTTTCATCTGAATTCTGCCATTAGCTGTTGCAGCAGTCATTGCCTTGATAGGTGGTGGCGGCATTTAAATGAGACTGCCAAGAATACCAATATCTTGTAGGTTTCTTCAAATGTTTTTTTTTTTTATTTTTTCATATGGAAGGATAATCACCTGAGCCAGTGTCGAAGGAAGCTGGCGTTACAGAATAAAGCTGGAGGAAAAGTGGTAAAAATACATTCTTTGCTATTGTGCAAGTACTCATTTTTTTGTGGTAAATGTATATAACCACAGTAGTTTAAACATGGAAAAATATAAAAAATATATGCGGAGAGAAAATATAAAACAACATTTAAAAACACGTTAAGTTCAGCCTGGATAGAGATGACCCTTTTACGAACTATGCCTACATACTGACAAAATCTATCCAAATCCAAATGGTTGCAATCTGAACCAATTTCAATAGAGTTCGTCCTCACAATAAGAAAATACATTAATAAAAAACCAGTAAAGAATGTCCTAAAGTCGGGCGGGGTCGACTTTATGATACCCTACACCACTTTGCTAATTTAGAAGAGCTCAACATAACAGTTAAAAGTTTTTATGGGAGAATTTAATCATACACGCTATGATTATAATTGTAATTTAAAGTTCAAAGTATTAAATATGCTGAAGCATTTGTATCTTTTAAATTCGGAATTGTGTTGCCCATTTGGTGCAAAATCAATTTGAAATCAGATAAATATATATGGGAGATATATCCAAATCTGAACCGATCTCGATAAAATTTGGCAAAGATATTTCTGAGCTGTATTTGATATATTTCCCTGAATATCGTTGTTACGGAGTGCATATTACGGCTGCGGGTAACAAATACAACAAATCGGGTGAACAATATATATGGGAGCTATAGCTATATCTGATCCGATCTTCACCAAATTTGACATACTACCTTCTAGACTCAAGTCGGTTGTATGTGACAAATTTCATCCCATTTGGGCGAATATTAGACGTTTGGTGCACAATAAAATGTAAATCGGACGAAGTTATATACGGGAGCTATATCCAAATCTGAGCCGATCTCGATAAAAATTAGCAAATGTATTTCTGAGCTGCATTTGATATATTTCCCCAAATATTGTTGTTACAGAGTCATATTACGGCTGTGGAGGACAAAAATAACAAATCGGATGAACAATATATATGGGAGCTATAGCTTAATCTGAACCGATTTCTATCCAATTTGGCATACTTATTTTCAGGCCTAATTTGGTTGTATGTGCTCCTATTATCTCCAATTTCAATAGGGTTCGTCCGTGGGCCAAACAAATGTTGTTTGGAAAATTTCACCTCAATCGGATAATAAATGCGACCTGCATTTTGTTCACAAGAATACATGGACAGACGGACGGACTGACGGACTGACATGCATAAATCGACTCAGAAAGTGATTCTATGCAGATCATCAAAAGGGACTATGGGTCTATCTCGTTTCCTTTTGCCTGTTACAAACAAATGCACAAAGACATAATACCCTGAGCACCTTGTGGTGTAGGGTATAAAAAAGTTAAGTTCAGCCAGGATAGAGATGACCCTTTTACGAACTATGCCTCCATACTGACAAAACACATATTTGCAAAAAATAACCTTAATCTTAAATCATAGTGACAGCTATATCCGAATCTTAACAGATTGCAACCAACTTCAATAGGGTTCGTCCTCACAATCAGAAATTACTTTAATAAAAAAAGTGGACAGAATGTCGGACATGCATTAAATGTCATAGAAAGATAGTCTATGAAGGAAAACAAAAAACGATATTGCCATCTCCCACCCTCTGACACCTTAGTTTTTTCTTCGTTAAATCAAGCTGCCCCACTGTGCGTACTATGCATGCATGTATTTTCATATTGCCAGTATTTCTATAATTTCAATGTTCATAGCTTCATGTCCTTTCCTCCATGCTTTTCAGTTTCACGTCCACTCTATGTCGTTTTACCGCAGCATATGGACCATTGATGCCATTGAGGAAAAATGGACACAACATCATATTGATGATTGTTCAACCTTCTTCTCCGACATTCGTTTGTATCAGTCTTTTTACAGCAGCAGTCAATTGTAAGCCAAACAAACTGACCATTAAACCACCTTCTAGGCCACAAGATCTTTGGCTACAAGTGTATGTCAACGGCATTCGTAAAGCAACACATACACCTTCGCGAATGGACAAAGTTTAGAACTCTTGGCCTGTCAGAGGCATTTGATCATTTCTCAACTGCAAAGCGAATTAGATAAACAGTGGGAGAAAATTTCATGTGTTAAAACGTTATTACGATGACAAATCACTAGTATTTCATCTATCACCAGAATTTTTTAGAGAATTTCTCCATTCGATGTACCATTTTCCTGATGGAACTCTCTTACATGCTCGAATTGATAATCCTGTTTTTTAGCATCCTATTTAGCCATTCAATCAAGACTTATGAAATGCTGGAAGCATAGAGAGCGTTATAGATCGACTCGAGCTTCACATTGTGGAAAGCCACCTCTATTACGAGAAAGGTAGTCAATGCGAAGTTAGAGTTTTTTATATTCCTCTTTTTTTAACCGACAACTTCGTGCAGGGCAATCTCCACTGATCAACTTTTGACATAAGCATACTGTGATGTTCTTTTTTTCATGATGGCTAATACAGACTCGGATCCATTTTGAAACATTGCAGATTTTATACGATTAGGACCAGATGACATAAAGGGCCGAAATGTGTTGATCGACCACAAAAGGCTAGTATAGCTTATTATACTTTCTATGAGTCTCTTCTCTTCATCTGCATATCGTGGGGCATGGGTTTATGATTGCTCACTATTGCCAACAGCCTTGCAATCCGAAAGTGGTTGCCTGATATAAGGTTAAGAGTCTCTAGCCCAGTTTTTGTCACGTACCATTTCCTTTTTATACCCTCCACCATAGTATGGAGTGTGTTTCAAATTTGTTATTTGAAGTTCGTAATGGAAAATTGTCAGTGCAGGTCCACGTCTTCGTATAGTCCCAATATAACGGTACCTCCCTATATGGGGTATTTTGATGATTTGACCTACATTATACGACGAATTTTTTATTCAAGTTTCTCATTTATAACGGCTACATTCGGTATTTTTAAGATTTTAAAAGACTTATTAACGGAACAATTTTTTGAAAATTGTCAAAATCGTTCCAAACTTACAGCTTTTTTACTTGTTTTGCAACCTATGGCCTTAGGGCACATATACAGTATTTAAAGAAATCTGGCAGCAGTATCCACTTCCTCTATAGAAAAAAATCTTTAATTTAGCCTTCTTTAACTCATTTTTGTACTTATTGAAGTCTACCTTATATGCGTTCAAATCAGTACTAAGTTTAGTTCTACTGGTTATATTGCATGACTTCCTTGTTATTTTAAGAAGAATGGAAGGGGTGAGGTTTCCTCCCGGGGTAGGTGATTTGACAACATTTCTCACAACTTAAACGAAGAACATTTTTTATAGCATTCACACTTTTGTCACGGTCAATGGTTGATTGCCGAATTCGAGGATCATATTTAAACTTTGACGTAAGGTACTTGTATTTGTCCCAGTCTTTACTTCGTGGATTCCTATAAGATTTCGGTTTAATTCCGCACGTAGCCACTTGAAATAATAGCATCTTGTGATCTGAGAAAGATCACTTTTCAGATATTTTCCAGGTGCCAGCAGCAGAGTCGTCCATATTGTCGAGGTTTATGATAATGACCTCCCCCCTTATACTATTTTGAAAAGTTGCCGTGTTACCCTTATATCATATTCGAAGATTACTATAAAGAATATAATTGAATACTGACTTACTTCTTATATTCGTTTTGCTGCTTCGCCAGGAAAAGTGATAGGCGTTTGCATGCACGTAGTTCCCATTTCCTTTAGAAGGTCCAGGGTGTCCTTGTGCGGTGGATCCGGGTCTTCGTATACACGACGAATATCAATATCAGTAATAGTTTGCCGTTACAACTACCTTTATCTAATCTTACGGTGGTGATATTAGAAAGTTGCATTTTATTTAAGTTATTTTTCGCGAATACACAAATCCTCACCTTGTCCCCATATAGGGCTCTCGGACTAAGTTGATATCAGTATTTGACTTTGAGGTGCAATGGTGCAGATTAATCTTTTATCCTTCACAAAATTCATAAAAATAAAATTGAGGCATTATATATGGTTTTAGCGAATAGTAAACCGATATATCCCATTTTCAATCTTTTAAAACTTGGAGACATAACACGATCATTAGATAGTTAGACATTCCTTCAAAATTAGAGTAACTAACACAGACAGACATATGTAAATGGCTTAGAATTCGTGTTGATTAAGAATATCTACTCCTTAGGACCTTGATTGGTGCTTAGTTGTACAGAAATTACATATTTAAACAAGTAAGCAAAGGCTACAGTCGTGCGGGCCGACTATGTGATACCCTACAACACTGCAATATGGTAGAAGTCTCCTTATGTCCAAATCCAATTTGGAAGATCTCGCTTTTGAGATTATTTCATAGAGCACTGCCCAGATATTACCCTTAGCTTTTTCACTAGGGCCATTTGCCAAATATTTAGGAGCTCCGTCGTGCTATTGGTTACAGCTAAATATAACCCAATGGTCATCCAAAATGCTAGACTTCTTCGCTGCCCTTAACTCCGTCATCATACAAAATTCGGTGCGATTGATTTTAACTGTGTGATCAGGAAAATTTTTCTGTTGTTGGTTCATTTGAACCCCTAAATATTTTGCAAGAGACCCCTCTGTATCTCTAAATTTAGACTCATCTATACGATTTGCTTGTCTACCATATTTGGATATATTCGTCAACGAAACCAGCCAAAAAAAAAGTAAAGAAAGTCTTAAAGTCGGGCGGGGCCGACTTTATGATACCCTACACCACTTTGCTAATTTAGTAGAGCTCCACATAACAATTTAAAGTTTTTTATGGGAGAATACAATCATAAACGCTATGATTATAATTATAATTTAAGTTCAAAGGACTAAATATGCCGAAGCATTTGTATCTTTTAAGTTCGGAATTGTATTGCCCATTTGGTGCACAATTAATTTGAAATCGGATAAAGATATATATGGGAGCTATATCCAAATCTGAACCGATCTCGATAAAATTTGGCAAAGATATTTCCGAGCAGTATTTGATATATTTCCCTGAATATCGTTGTTACGAAGTGCATATTACGGTTGTGGGTAACAAATATAACAAATCGGATGAATAATATCTATGGAAGCTATAACTATATCTGAACCGATTTTCACCAAATTTGACATACTAACTTCTAGACTCAATTCGGTGGTAAGTGCCAAATTCCATCCCATTTGGACAAATATTAGACGTTTGGTGCACAATAAAAGGTAAATCGGACGAAGTTATATATGGGAGCCATATCCAAATCTGAAGGGATCTCGATAAAGTTTAGCAAATGTATTTCTGAGCTATATTTGATATGTTTCCCCAAATATTTTTGTTGCAGAGTGCATATTACGGCGGCGGTGGACAAAAATAACAAATCGGATGAACAATATATATGGGAGCTATAGCTTAATCTGAACCGATTTCGATCAAATTTGTCACACATATTTTCAGGCCTAATTTGGGTGCATATGCAAAATTCCATACAATTCGGGCTGATATTACACGTTTGGTGCACAATAAAAAGTAAATCGGACGAAGATATATATGGGAGCTATATCTAAATTTTGATCGATTATATCCAATTTCAATAGGGTTCGTCCTTGGGCCAAACAAATGATCTGTGCAAAATTTCATCTGGATGCGGCAATAATTGCGACCTGTACTTTGTTTACAAAAATACATGGACAGACGGACGGACGGACATGCATAAATCGACTCAGAATGTGATTCTATGCAGATCATCAAAAGGAACTATGGGTCTATCTCGTTTCCTTTTGCCTGTTACAAACAAATGCACCAAGACATAATACCCTGACCACCTTGTGGTGTAGGGTATAAAAACAGAAGTGCGCCTTTTGTGTATTTCGGATATAGCCTGTAATTTATTTTCAACATTTCGGTAGAATGGTCCATGAAAGATTTCGTGTCCTTTGGTTTCTGTTTGTGACCTTTATAACGGCTGCAAAATCAGGAACATTTTTAGTTGCTGGCCCATTTCACCCCCTAAATATATTGCGGACATCTTTGAAAACAATAGGCCTAGCCCTTCTGACCCTAACCCTACCCTTGTGAAAATTTTCGTGAGGATCGGACGATAATTGCAATCTGTATATAATAACTCCAACATGTGTTGTAAGGTGAAAAAATATTAAAAAATGTACACTTGAATATTATAAGTCAAATTGAAAAAATTGCATGCGATAAAAAATATGAAAATATAAAAAAATGTCACAAAATTCTACAAAATCAATATTAACATAATTATTGGCATCTTTCTATGTAACTTTTTTAGATATTATACTTTTATGCCAAGAGGGCATTCCGAATTGACAAAATTTGTCAAAATCGGCCCAGCCATTCTTGAGATATAAGCATTCTAGCTGACATCCCCTTCCTTTGTATATATACATTGTATATATTTCGCTATATATATCCGATATATTTCCTATCATCATCTACCTAACGGTCAGAATTGACCTGTTCGTCTCTTTGTGATTTCGCCAAGATTTTTTTCGCGGTTTAATGGGAAATATGACTTTTATTTAACACAAATGTAATTGTCTATTTCACCCACTAAATATTACCCGATGACCATCAAGATTGGAAGACTTCTAGCCACCCCTAAGCTCTAGCCACATGCTAACTTCCGCTTTGATTGGTCTATAATTGTAATAATAATACCTGTAGAGCAACTGCAAAATCTGGATTTTTTTCAGTTTTTAGTCCATTTCAACCCCTAAATATTATGCGATCATCTCCAAAAGCAATAGGGATCTATTCTGATCATAACCCCACCTCCATTTTCAATTTCGTGAGGATCGGACCATAATTGCGACCTGTAGAGTGATTACAAATTAACATGGACAGACGGATAGACGTACAGACGGACGGACGGACATACATAGCTAAATCGACTCAGCTCGGCGAGATAAGAAGATCCATATATACTTTCCTATGTGGGAAACCAATATTTCGAGGTGTTACATAATTTTTGGCCCAATAAAACTTATAATACCCCCAACACATAGTGTTGTAGGGTATAAAAAAATATTTTTTCCTCAATGAAATGTTTTCCCACTCAAATTTTCCAAACAATATCGCCGATTGTGTTGCCGTCAAACTGTATCATTTGTTGTAAAACTCTTCTATTGTTGTCAAGCCAATTACATGCTGTCCATACTTCACAGCCGCATAGAAAATAGAATAAAAACCAACGCTTAGTTAAAATTGAAAGAAACCGCTTCTTCGCAATGAAACTAATGCGGATTATTATTTGAAATGTAAGTGAATTTTATTTTAAACGCAATTTAATGGCGCAATGTTGCGACCATTTGTGGTCATAATGTGAGCAACAAATGAGCTTGGCTCGTTGCAGACATTTTAACAATTTTAACGCTGCAAAAATAACGCACCTCAGCGCTATGACAATGGCAAAGTGTCGTTAAAGTCGAGCTGCATCCTCCCAGTTTATGCAAGGCTGCCAAGACGATGACGACGCGGATGATGGTGATGGTAGTGGATGATTCTTAATGTTTTCGTTTTTTTTTTTTTTCATGCCGATATTTCGCATTTCTTTTTGGCATAATGTCCATACTGGGAGACTAATAGTGGCGTTGGGGAATGCAACATGAGTATGATTTATTGCTATGTTTCATAGCTCAGGAGTTAAGGCGGCTGTCTTTATGTTCGGTATGTCGCAGCAACAGTGGCGACACAAGCGACAAAATGAAATAAAAATGGTCAAATGGCCTGCACTTACTTCCGCGGCAGTCCTTATGGTCTTATAACAATGTACTAGCCAAGAAAAGTAACTTCAGCTTAACTAAGATGATAAGATGAGCTGATGTCTTCTCGGTTGATCCGATCGATCTTTGGCCGCACTTTAATATTGAATGTTGATCAGATGTTGAATGAATGGTTGATACAAATCGTACCAGCTTATCGTCAATGGATCGCTTAACGATGAAGGCCAACTTCATATATGGTCAAAATGAACCTGATTGGTTGATAAATCGTTTTGATTTGTTGCTGATTTTTTTTTTTGATTTAATTAAAGTGAAGAAGTAGAAAAATTTGAAAATATTTTGGAAATTCCGTTTTGTGTGTCACGAAATAAAAATGGATTAACTTTTAAAAAGTGCTGGACTAGTAAAAAAGAAAAGTTCGGACGAGCAGAACTTTTATTACCATCCACAACATTACAAAAATGTCTATAAATGTTGAAATCTTGTTATCAAGCGTTATATATTATTTATGCTATCACGGGAATGTACGGAAACGGAAACAAGTATAGAAAAGGCCTTAAATCGCTTAAAATATGAAATAGGTTAACACTAACCTATTAATGCTATATCTTAATATATTTCCATTAAACTTGACTAAGCTAAATTTATGTTGCATGTGACCTAACGAACCAAATATCGTTGATATAGATTTTTAGAATAGTAAAGTATAAAATTTTATGTGATCAAAGATCAGGATGTACCCAATATATTGTTCCAGAAATCCCTGTTATATACGGATATGGGTGATTTACATATACAATAAAATAAAACATATATAAGGGAGCTATAGCCATATCTTAACCGAAATTTAAAAAACTCCATTCTAAGGAAAATTTGGTAGTTTCATCCAAAATTATCATTAAATTCGATCGGACATACCCAAAATCAGAAGAATATTACACATACAGCACGCTATAAAATTGAAATGGACAAAAATATATTATATATATACCAAACTACCAGACATACCTATTTCAAAAGCGTTCGTCTTTGGGCCAAACAAATAATTTGTGGAAAATTTCATCTAAATCTTTTTTTGAATTAAAAGTATGGTCCATACATTTTTCTGTCCATGTTAATTTGTGGTCCGATCTTCACGAAATTTAGAATGGAGGTGGGGCTAGGGTCAGAATAGAACCCTATTTCTTTTGGAGATGATTGCATAATATTTAGGGGTTGAAATGGACCAAAAACTGAAAAAATTCCTGTTTTTGCAGTTGCTTTACAGGTCGCTATTATAGACCAATCAAAGCGAAAGTTAGCATGTGGCTAGAGCTTATGGCTGGGCAGAAGTCTTTCAATTTTGATGGTCATCGGGTAATAATTAGTGGGTGAAATAGGCCACAACATTTATTTAAATAAAAGTCAAATTTTCCATTAAACCGCGAATATTGTTAATGCCGGCGAAATCACAAATAGACGAATAGGTCAATTCTGACCGTTACGTAGATGCCGATAGTAAATATATCGGTTATATATAGCGAAATATATACAATGTGTATATACAAAGGAAGGGGATGTTAGTTAGAATGCTTTTATCTCAAGAATGGCTGGACCGATTTTGACAAATTTGTCAATTCAGAATGCCCTCCTGTCACTAAAGTATAAAATCTAAAAAATCGCAGAAAAATATGCCAATAATGATGTTAAACTAGATTTTGTAGTATTTTGTGATATTTTTTATATTTTCATATTTTTTATCGCATGCGATTTTTTCAATTTGACTTATAATATTGAAGTGTATATTTTGTAATATTTTTTCACCTTACAACACAGGTTGGGGATATAATATAAGTATTACAAATATCATCCGATCCTCACGAAAATGTTTACAAGGGTAGTGATGGGCTCAGAAGGGCTAGGCCTATTGTTTTCAAAGATGTCCGCAATATATTTGGGGTTGAAATGGACAAACACCTAAAATTTTCCTGATTTTGCAGCCGTTATAAAGGTCACAAATAGAAACCAAAGGACACGAACTCTCGCATTAAGTTAGAGTTTAGGACAGCGGGTACAATAGACCACTAATTTTGTGTGAAAAAATACCAGCATTACTTACAGGCGATATCCGAAATACACAAAAGGCGAACTTCTGGCTTTTTTATGCTGATTTCGTTGACGAATTTAGTCAAATATCTTAGACAAGCAAATCATACAGATGAGTCTAAATTTGTAGATACGGAGGGGCTTCTTGCTTTTGGAGATGACCGCAAAATATTTAGAGGTTCAAGTGAACTAACAGAAAAACTACCTGATCACAAAATTTAAGCCAATCGACACGCCTGTGAAGAGAGTTAAGGACAGGGAAGAATTCTATCATTTTGGATGACCATTGGATTATATTTAGCTGTAAAATGGACTACAACATCTAACAGTCCGCGGAGTGCAGACATATTGGGCAAATGTCCTAGGTCAAAATCCTAATTTCAAAAGCGAAATATTCCTCATGTCCATTTCAAAAGCGAAATGGACATAATGGGGGATTCTAACATATTGTAGTGTTGTAGTGTATAACATAGTCGGCCCCGCACGACTATAGCCTTTGCTTACTTGTTTTAGACATAACAAAGTGTATATATTCTTGATCAGCTTAAAAAGATAAAAAGTAAAAGACGATTTAGCCCTGTCCGTCCGTCTGTTGCAATCACGCTAGAGTCAAAACGAATAAAGATAGGAAGCTAAGGAAGCACAGATCAGTTTTTTTGGCTGCAGACAGGTCAGGGCAATATCGGTCCATATCGTATAGCGGTATCTCCCCATATTCGGTATTTTTAGGATTTTAGACCTACTTTCCACAAAGGAGTTCTTTCTAAGCACTTTACTCTTTGGAAGAGAATTGTCAATATAGATCCACGATATCGTATAGCCCCCATACAACGGTACCCCCGATATTCCGTATTTTGATGATTTTAGCTACATTTTTCAATGAAATTGTCTAAAAAAAACACGAGAAGTTCCTTTTGAGTACTTCATCCCCTGGAAGATTATTGTCTATATAGGTCCACGATATCTTTTATCGCCAATATAACGGTACCTCCCTATATTCGGTATTTTGATGATTTTAGCAACATTTTTCAATGGAATTGTCTAAACAGGAGTTCTTTCCAAGCACTTTACTCCCTGGAAGAGAAATAAATATATATGTTCATGATATCGTTGGGCCACATACAACGGAATCCCAGATACTACATATTTAGTTATTTTGGGAACGTTATTCACCGGAGTTGTTTGAAATTGCGTAATGGGTGCTATAGTCTATGACAAAAAAATTGCATATGCAGGCCCACGTCTTCGTATAGCCTCCATATAATGGTACATCCCAGTATTAGGTATTTTGATAATTTTAGCGACATCATTCACCGGAGTTGTTTCAAATTTCGTATTTAGAGTTTGTAATTCGTATTTAGAGAGTGCCTCCCTATATTCGGTGTTTTCATGATTTTAGACACATTATTCACGGAAGTTTCGTATTTCAATATTGTAATGTCTCATGACAAAAGTTGCCTATGCAAGGTCCACGTCTTCGTATAGACCCCAATATAACGGGAATATTCCGTATTTTTAAGATTTGAACAGATTTTTTGGCGAATGTTATTATTATTTTTTTTTTAATTTCCAAATACGTTTCAAATGGTGGAGGGTATTCAAAGTTCGGCCCGGCCGAACTTACTGTTTTTTTACTTGTTAGTTGTGAGGTTTATTTAATGCAAATGTTGACCCCGACTTACTTAAATTAAAATTAAAAATGTTGTCACACCCTTGCGACCATTTCGGCCGATAGCTCACAAATAAATGCTTCAATTGCATTCCAATGCACCAATTCGGATTGTCTGTATAAGCATGTGCTTTAGCATAGTCTCACCAAAAATAGTGTAAAGGTCTTAAATCGCATGATCTAGGCGGCCGATAAACCAGTCCCGAATGTGATATAAAATGTTCACGTTACGATTTATAGCATCTTTGAAGAAGTACGGTCCAATGATAAAACCAGCACATAAAACACACCAACCTGTGAGTTTTTTCTAGATTCATTGGTAGCTATTGTAATGCTTCCGTATGATTTTCACTTTTAAATCGACAGTTCTGCTGAGCCAAAAATGAGCTTCGTCGCTGAATAAAATTTTTTGATAAAATAGTTAATCCTCGTCAATTTTTCAAGAGTCCATTAACAAAAATTGTGCATTGCAGATTGTCGTTCGGCTTCAATTCTTACACCAGCTGTATTTTGGAGGACTTCGAACCAAAATCCTTCCGCAAAATTTTCCACAGAGGGCCAATTGCCGACAAATCGACAATTTATGGTGATTTGTCACACTAACACTGGCCAAAACAACTGCGATATTTTCCTCAGTTCAGACGTTTTGGTGGTTTAATGTCCAATAATGCAGAGTGTCGTTTCAACAACCTTTTAACAAAAATTATGGAATTTTAATAATAAAAATTTTAAGAAACATTTTCAAGGAACTTTTGGACAAAATTTGTGTTTTTTTTTTAATTTTGTTTTTTCAATAACTTCATTTTTAAGTTTTTAAGAAATTTTATCGGATACCTCTTGAGCAATAATTGTCGATTATTAAAGGCTTTTTCTCAAATATTTTTCATCAACTTCCTCACCAAAATATTGGAGTTTTTACGAAATTCTTTCAAGTATTTCCTAACCAGAGAAAAAAAATTGTATGTACCTAATGGCCGAAAATCATTGTTTCAAAGAGTCATGGTATTTTTATAGAAAAGTTTTATTAAATTCTTTGAAATACTTCTTGGCAAAAAATTGTGAATTTTTGAAAAAAGTGTTGTACTTTCTTCTTTTTAAATTCTTTCGGCTCAAAGAAAACCGATTATTAAAAATGTATCTGGACAAAAATCATTGATTTTTTAGAATTTTTTTCAAAATCCTCTTAATCAGAAAAAATGGGATATTAAAAAATTTTTTCAATGATTTTAAAACAAAACAACCTCATTTTTTACAAAAATTTTGCAAGGATCTTTGACAAAAAATCTATGTTTTAGGACCGAACTTTGAATACCCTCCACCAGTTGGAACGAATTTGGAAATTTTCAAAAAATAAAATCCTTAAAACATTCTGTTAAAATTTTAAAAATATCGTGTAAAGTACTCACAAGGAACTCCTTGTGTGGATTTTCAGATAATTCTATTGGAAAAAGTGGCTAAAATCATCAAAATACCGAATATAGGGGAGTACCGTTATATTGGGGATATACGATATTGTGGACCTATATAGACAATTCCGTTTCAGGGGTAAAGTGCTCACAAAGAACTCCGTGTGTGGATTTTCAGACAAATCGATTGGAAAATGTGGCTAAAATCATCAAAATACCGAATATCTCGGGGTACCGTTATATGGGAGCTATACGTTATCGTTAACCTATATAGAGAATTCTCTGTCGGGGGGTAAATTGCTCACAAAGAACCCCTTGTGTACAAAGAACCTCTTGTGACCATTCCGTTGAAAAATATGGCTAAAAACATCAAAATACCGAATATCGGGGGTACCGTTATATGAGGGATATACGATATCGTGGACCTATATAGATAATTCTCTGCCGAGGTATAAAGTACCCACAAGGAACTACTTGTGTGGATTTTCAGACAATTCCGATGAAAAATGTGGGTAAAATCATAAAAATACCGAATATCGGGGGGTACCGTTATATTGGGCCTATACGATATCGTAGACCTATATAGATAATTCTCTGCCGAGGTATAAAGTACCCACAAGGAACTCCTTGTGCGGATTTTCAGACAATTCCGTTGAAAAATGTGGATAAAATAATCAAAATACCGAATATCAGGGGGGTACCGTTATATGGGGGATGTACGATATCGTGGACCTGTATAGACAGTTCTCTCACAAGGGGTAAAGTACTCGCAAGGAACTACTTGTGTGGATTTTCAGACAATTCCATTGAAAAATGTGGCTAACATCATCAAAATACCGAATATCGGGGGTACCGTTATATAGGGGCTATACGATATCGAGGACCGATATAGACAATTCTCTTTGAGGGGGTAAAATGCCCACAAGGGACTCCTTTTGTGGAATTTCAGACAATTCCATTGAAAAATGTGGCTAAAATCGTCAAAATACCGAATACCGTGGGGGTACCGTTATATGGGGGCTATACGATATCGTGGACCTATATAGATAATTCTCTGCCGAGGTATAAAGTACTCACAAGGAACTCCTTTTGTGGATTTTCAGACAATTCCATTGAAAAATTTGGGTAAAATCATCAAAATACCGAATACCGTGGGGGTACCGTTATATGGGGGCTATACGATATTGTGGACCTATATAGATAATTCTCTGCCGGGGTATAAAGTACTCGCAAGGAACTACTTGTGTGGATTTTCAGACAATTCGATTGAAAAATGTGGCTAACATCATCAAAATACCGAATATCGGGGGTACCGTTATATGGGGGCTATACGATATCGTGGACCGATATAGCCCATCTTCTGCCTGCAGACAAAAGAAAGATCTGTGCAAAATTTTAGCTTCCTATCTTAATTCGTTTAGACTGTAGCGTGATTACAACAGACGGACGGACAGGGCTAAATCGTCTTAGAATTTTACGCTGATCAAGAATATATATACTTTGTTGGGTCTAAAATGATTTTTTCGATGAGTTACAAACGGAATGACGAACTTAATATACCCTCCATACTTTTTTTTGGTGGAGGGTATAAAAAAATTATTTATAATTAAGAGTATCTGGATCCAATATCCAAATGTGCTCCACCGTAGAGCCTTTTAAAATGTAGCTAAAACTACGGAATGGACAATCTCGGAAGGTACTTTTAGATGGGGGCTATACGAAAACGTGTACGGATACATCTCATTGCAACACCAGTCATCCTAGCCACAATGCAAACGGTTGTGCCTCATTTCAAAGAACTACGTAAAATAATGAGGGTTATATCTTGATTTCAGCAGGTAGACACAGGGACATCTTTAAATCGACTTGGAATTTTACGCTGATCATAAAAACTCAAGGTGTCGCAAAAGTAGACTTTTTGCTGTAATTAAAAAAAATGAAAAACTTTGATTCTTCTTGTGGATTATTTCTATTTGGTTTTTTATTTATTTTTTTTTTTACATAAAGTCGAGAATATGATGAGATGTAAATGGCCGTAGACACAGTTTATTGTCATTTAAGCTCTGGCATTTTCCATCACTTTGTCCAAGACTGCCGGCGATAGGTCCTAACATTTTTGACCGATATTGTGTTTAAGAGCTGAAAGAGTCTGAGGCTTGTGGACATAAAACTGCAAATTCAAAAAACCCCACAAAAAGAAGTCTGGAGCGGTCAAAACATGCGATCTTGTTGGCTAGTACAAATCGCAAAAACGGGAGATTACCCGCCCGGGAAATGCATCCTTCAGCATATCGATTGTGGCACGTGCAGTATGTGCCGTTGCACCGTCCTGTTGAAACCACATTGTTTTCAATCCCAACTCATCAAGTTGCGGCAAAAAGAAGTCATTGATTATTGCTTTGTAGCGCTCACCATTCACAGTAACCGTTTGGCCTTCGACGTCTTCGAAGAAAAGAGGTCCGATGACTCTTCCTACGAAAACAGCACATCATACAGTGAATTTGAGCGGGTATGATGGAGCGTAAATTTTGGTTATTTACGCACCTGCTCATTAAGTTGTGCAAAATCACCGACCGATTATTGGTCAAAAAGTCACCTAATAGTCACCAATGTTCTGGATCGGTGGAGGGTAACATTGTATATTAACGTATATTTCGTAAAGTATATACACCACTTCTGAGGGTATAAAAGTTGGTATTGGGGTACTTGAATAAATATTTCGCAGTGTTACATGAATTTTTAGCAAAACAAAATAGGCAGGATATAAAAAATAGGATTTTCAAATGCGATAATTCGAAATTTAAACATAACAAATTACAAAAAAATCTCTAATTAAAATTTTTGAGTTACAGCTCGAATTTTCCGAATTGTGATTTGAATTCTGGAGTTACAATTGAAATAGTACTAATTACAACTGAAATGTTTAGAATTACATCCGAAAAGGGTGGTTTTCCCTGATATCATTTAATTCTAGATTGCAAAGTCATTAAACTCATGATTATTAAGGTTGTTGCTTAATGGGTATACGCAAGCAAAGTTAATGGGCCAAGGTCAAAGATGAAACCGGAAAAAGTCCAAAGCACTACTGCAGTGAGATTCTTCCTAAAAATGTTATGACTGCAATCTTTGTAAATAGTTTCGAATTCCTTTTCTAATTTTGAAAATGTTGCAAAATAAACGGAGAAGTTCGTGAGGGTTTTGTAAAGTAACAATAGCACGTGGACAAAGAAGTTGAATGTAAAACAAGTAAAAAAGCAGTAAGTTTCGCCGGGCCGAACTTTGAATACCCTCCACCATTTGGAACGAATTAGAAAATTTTCAAAAAAATAAAATCCATTAAAAATTCTTTAAAAATCTTTAAAATACCTAATATCGGAAGGTGCCGTTATATGGGGGGAAATACGATATTGTGGACCTATATAGACAAATCTATGTCTGGGGTAAAGTACTCACAAGGAACTCCTTGTGTGGATTTTTAGATAATTCCATTGGGAAATGTGGCTAAAATCATCAAAATCCCGAATATCGGGGGTGCCGTTATATGGGGGATATACGATATTGTGGACCTATATAGACAAATACCATTCAGAGGTTAAAGTGCTCACAAAGAAATCCTTGTGTGGATTTTCAGAGAATACCATTGGAATATATAGCTAAAATCATCAAAGTACCGAATAACGGGGGTACCGTTATATAGGGGCTATACGATATCGATAGAGAACTCTATGTCAGGGGGTAAAGTGCTCACAAAGAACCCCTTGTGTGGAAATTTTCATTGAAAAATGTGGCTGAAATCATCAAAATACCGAATACCAGAGGGTACTGTTATATGGAGAATATACGATATCGTGGACCTATATAGACAACTCTTTTTCAGGGAGTAAGGTACTCACAAAGAACTCCTTGTGTGGATTATCAGACAATTCCGTTGAAAAATGTGCGTAAAATCATCAAAATACCGAATATCGGGGGGGTACCGTTTTATGGGGGCTATTCGATATCGTCGATCTATATAGATGATTCTATTCCGAGGTATAAAGTACCCATAAGGAACTCCTTATGTGGATTTTCAGACAATTCCGTTGAAATATGTGGGGAAAATCATCAAAATGGCGAATATCAGGGGGTACCGTTATATAGGGGCTATACGATATCGTGGACCGATATAGCCCATCTTCGAACTTAACCTGCCTGCAGACAAAAGAGAGATCTGTGCAAACTGTTAGCTTCCTATCTTAATTCCTTTAGACTGTAGCGTGATTACAACAGACGGACGGACGGACAGGGGTAAATCGTCTTAGGATTTTACGCTGATCAAGAATATATATACTTTGTTGGGTCTGAAATGATTATTTCGATGAGTTACAAACGGAATGACGAATTTAATATACCCTCCTGACGAACTTAATATATACTTGGAGGGTATAAAAATGGTTAAAATGATGTCCATCACAAGCACAACGTCAATGTCTAAAAAACCTACCATGGCGGTGGCTATGTCTTGTCTCTTTTTCATGTTTTTTTCTTTTGCATTTTGCGAAAATGTTTCCATTTGGCCCCCATTCACTTGTGATCGTTTTAATTCTAAGATTTATGTGGCATTTCTGTCATTTTTACGTTAATGGGTTATTGTCATGGTCCAGTGATCCAGCAAATATTTTTTCCATGGACCATTAGTTGTTGTTGCTATTGCTGTCGTTCTTTTGGATTCTCTGCAAGGAAATTTATACACTTGTGTATGGAAATTTTTATCGCTTGTCGATCATTTGTGAAAATCGATAGAAATCAGGTTGTTACTTGGCATAGATATTATAACGATTACTATGACGACGACAACGACGTATGGAGTCTGACATTGAAAATAGTCAGGTGAAATATTGACTTTTTTCTGACCGCAATCATGAGATTGAAATCTTCAAATGAAAAGATACTAAGCGATTTGTGACCACAAATCAGAAATGATTTATGTTGAAAACTTTACAAAATTTGCCAAAGCAATTCAATGTTAAGGGGATTAGTGGAAATTTTATTGGTAACTGCTTAAAAATGGTGTCAAGACTTTGATGGGTCGAAATGAAAATAGAATTCCTTCAGAAGAAAGAGATCACTAAATAACAAGTAAGCAAAGGCTATAGTCGTTCCGACTATGTGATACCCTACAACACTACAATATTTTGGAAGCCCCCTCATGTCCAAATCCATTTTGGAAGATTTCGTGTTTGAAATTATGTCACGGAGCACTGTCCAGATATTAGCCGCAGCATTTTGACCAAGGACATTTTCCCAATATTTATTTATATTTTCTTGTCTACGATATTTGGCTATATTCGTCAACGAAATCAGCATAAAAACCAGAAGTTCGCCTATTGTGTATTTCGGATATCGCCTGTAAATAATGTTGGTATTTTTTCACACAAAAGTAGTGGTCCATTCTACCCGTTGTCTTAAATTCTTACTCATGCGAGTTTTCGTGTCCTTTGGTTTCTATTTGTGACCTTTATAATGGCTGTAAAATCAGGAACATTTTGAGTTGCTGGTCCATTTCAACCCAAAATTTCGTGAGGATCGAACGATAATTGCAATCTGTATATAAATAATAACCCCAACCTATGTTGTAAAGTAAAAAATATTACAAAATATACACTTCAATATTATAAGTCAAATTGAAAAAATCGCATGCGATAAAAAATAACAAAATGTCACAAAATACAAAAAAATCTATATTAACATCTATAATGGCATCTTTTTATGCGAATTTTTTAGATTTTATATTTTATGCCAAAAGGGCATTCTAAATTGACAAAATTTTTCAAAATCGCTTCAGCCATTCTGGAGATATAAGCATTCTAGCTAACATTCCCTTCCTTTGTATATATACATTGTATATATTTCGCTATATATATCCGATATTTTTACTATCGGCATCTACGTAACAGTCAGAATTGTCCTTTTCGTCTATTTGTGATTTCGCAGGCATGAAAATTATTCGCGGTTTAATGGAAAATTTAACTTTTATTTATCACAATGCTATGACCTATTTCAACCACTAAATATTACCCGATGACCATCAAAATTGGAAAGCTTCTGCCCAGCCCAAAGCTCTAGCCCCATGCTAACTTTCGCTTCTATTGTTCTATAATTGTGACCTGTAGAGCAACTGCAAAATCAGGAAATGTTTCAGTTTTTGGTCCATTTCAACCCCTAAATATTATAGATCATCTCCAAAAGAAATAGGTTTCTAACACATAGTGTTGTAGGGTATAAAAATAATATTGTTGTCTTGATATAGTAATGTTCCAAACAAAAAATAATAAAAACGATGTATTCAGCATCTTATGGTGAAGGAAAAAAGAACATGAGCCCTGAAACGACTTTTGTTCAATTGGATATGTAAGGAATACTCGACCTTTATCTAAGTTTGAGCTTAAATAACCAATTATTTCGAACATTGTTTAATATATTTTAATTCGATTTCTCTGGAAATTAATCTTGTTGTTTGCATACATGTAACACTGGTCGATGACTGCAAAACTATTCTCTAGTCAAGGTTTTATGATAATTTATGCGCAATGACTGCAAGATGCTATTGTAGCATGTGTCATAAGCGAGAAGTTCTTTCAACTCTTCAAAAGGAAAAGATTTTTATTTCCCTTTTTGCAAAGGCATAGTGTAAACTGAATAATTCCATTAAATTCCACTGTGATGAACAATGCGTATCTGGCTATGGTCAGGAAGTTCATTGTTCTTGTAAAAATGTTGTGAATTTCGTAACACGAAGAAAAACATACGTCATATTAGGTGACTCTTCCATTAAAATGGAGAAAAAAACAAGTTAAAAAGCAGTAAGTTCGGCCGGGCCGAACTTTGAATACCCTCCACCATTTGGAACGAATTTGGAGATAAAATCCTTAAAAAAAATGTTAACATTTTAAAAATACCGAATATAGCCGTTATATTCGTGTCTATACGACGTGGACCTATATCGACATTATTTGTCATAAGTCATTACCATACTCAAATTCGAAACTTGAAATAAACGGTGAATAATGTAGCAAAAATCATCATAATCATTCTGCCATAGGCTGTAGCATTCATTACGAACTTCAAATACGCGTCTCAAACAACTTCAGTAGGTATTGTACCTTAACTCGTCAAAATACCGAATATAGGGAGGTACTGGTATGTGGGGCTTATAGGAAGACCTGGACCTGCATACACAATTTTCCGTCACAGACTGTAGTTCCCATTACGAACTCTAAATACATAATTTGAGACAATTCCGGCGAAAAATTGCGCTAAAATCATCAAAATACCGAGTATAGGGAGGTATCATTATATGGGGGCTAGACGAAGACGTGGACCTGCACAGACAGTCTTCTGTCTTAGGCTGTAGTATCCATTTCGAACTTCAAATACCAAATTTGAAACAAATCCGGTTAATAATGTCGCTAAAATCATCCAAATACCGGATATAAGGAGGTACCGTTATATTTTCTGTCTTAGGCTGTAGTATGCATTACGAACTTCAAATACCAAATTTTAAACAAATCCGGTTAATAATGTCGCTAAAATCACAAAAATACCGAATATAGGGAGGTACCGTCATATGGGGGGCTATATGAAAACGTGGACCTACATGGCCCATTTACGAACTTAACCTGCCTACTGGAAAAATAAACATGTGTGCAAAATCTTAGCCTTCTATCTCAATTCGTTCTAATGATAGCGTGATTACAACAGACAGACGGACAGACAGACAGACGACATGGCTAAATCGACTTAGAATTTTACGCTGATCAAGAATATATATACTTTATTGGATCTGACATGAGTATTTCGAGGAGTTACAAACGAAATGACAAAGTTAATAT
Source organism: Musca domestica (assembly GCF_030504385.1). NCBI lineage: Eukaryota > Metazoa > Arthropoda > Insecta > Diptera > Muscidae > Musca > Musca domestica. The sequence goes on from NW_026712299.1 coordinate 20,060,853, forward strand.
ACCCTCCATAAAATGGTGGAGGGTATAAAAATCATTAAGCTTGACAGGAAGGGTTTTTTGATGTTTCCACCATGAGGATATGTTAACATTTTAAGCCCAACTCTTTAAAATGATTTGGACCTGTATCTAATATCTAATTGGATGTGAAAATAGCAAGTTGAAAATAAAGTGGCTTAAAAAATCGAGAATCGGGCGCAACAGTTACAAGGTAAGAAAAAAAATGCAACTCACTTCAGACTGCTGTCATTTCTAAGCCACTCGTCCGAAAGCTGTTAAAATTATTCTAGTGGCATCTCATTATATTGTTTTCAAGCGTGCAAAAGCACTTTGGTGAGAATTTTCCAAAAATATGTTATTTGTGATGGAATTCAAGCGTGATAGTATGGTTTCTTTATATTTGGCTGGGAAACCACAAATGGCTATAGTTTGAGCACTCCAGCATTTAAATGTGAATAAATATTTTGTGTCTCGTACCATCGCTCGTTATCGTGATACTGGTAGCGTAGCCTGGCACCAAGGAAATGGACGGAAGAAAACAGCAACATCAGCAGAAATTGTTCGACAAATAAAGAATCGACTTGATGGAAACCCGCTTCGCAGTGGCTGAAAAATGGCTGAAAATGTGCACCTTGGGTTGGCCACCAGAACTCAAGAGCCTGCCATGCTATCCGCTCGTGTTAATCGACCGTGGCATCAGAATAAATGCCGAATATTATCACGAAAATATTCTGGAGGGTGTATTAAAGCCTTGGGCACGCAAACATTTTGGCCGCAGACCTTGGACTATTGTGTCTGGAGTTGCAAGCAAGGTTGGCACTAAAAAATATCAAAGTGTCGGTCACCTCAAGCAAGCGCTTTGCCGGAAATGGACCAAAATACCGCAGGGCAACATTCCGGCAGCGTGTGACGGTTTCATAGGCCGTTTGAGGGCCATACTTCGTGCCAAAGTTGATCAATTCGAACAAATCCGAACATATTCTAAAATTTGATGGTACTTCCAACATTTTTTTGCTTTCATTCAATAAAACTTAAAATAAAAATTAAAAATTATGGCGTTAGACATTGTTGCAGTTTTTTTATCTCACCCTGTATATCGTCTCCACAAGAGATCTTGTGTTAGAAAAATGTTTGTGTGTGTGAAATTTGAAGAGAGTTGGATGGTTATTTCGTTTTCTTTGTGCGTTTTGTTGCCTATGTGGGAAACGTACCAGAAGAAATGGTGCGATCTTGCGATCTTGTATGGATGGAATTATTGAAATGTACCAAGTCTAAATTTGTGTACCGATATATAACATTTTTATAGCAGATGTTCTGTAAATAGAAGTAGTAGGATGTTTGAAATAGAAGAGAACCGGATTCTTATTTAGGATTTTATGATCATTATATTTAGGATTATGATTGTTCAAAATTGTTACCCTTTGTGAGAGAGGAGTGGATCGATGTATTCCATCTTCACACCAGACCTTGAGTTAATAAAAATATTGTGATGTCTGTTATTTGAAGACAATCGAACTCTTTCAACACATTTTATAAGAGTTAAAATTATTATTATGTAACGGAGCGACAATGTTCATTTTCGAACCTGATCTAGCACTAATAAAAATATTGTCATTTGCAAAGTTGACAGAAAATCGATTGATCCATTATTTTTCTATGATGTAATTTATTTTCATTGAAAATTTTGACCTTTTGTGGGGGAGGTACCAAAAGGAGTGGGCCGATGGTGCCCATCTCCGAACCTGATCTATGTTTGATAATAATATTATGATGTACCCTTCCAGAGTTATCGTGGGCACCAGTCAGAAAGACGGACGGACAGACATCGCTTGACCGACTCCAAATGTCCTAAAACGGATTTGGCCCACAGAGACTTAGAGTCTATAACCGTTGTTTCCATGAGGCACGTTTTGGCCATATAAAATGATATATGTATACCCTCTGTTGCCATATGGCTGAGGGTATAATTAAGGGAAAATGGAATCAAATTTATAAATGCTCATATCTGTTTTAAGCCGAAACGTTTGTTCTCCCAGTTTAGCAGATTAGCATTTTTAACTGCTTTACACGATTAAATCAACTGAAGGAACTTCCGTCTCCAGTTAAAAATCTCCATTTAGTATTTTCTTTTGAGATGCATTGCACGAGAACAACGTCATCTTCATTTGTTAAAAAGCAACAACGAGAAATATCGGAAACAATTTGTGTTATTCCTAGGTTCAAAGGTGTGATTGAACTCTATGATTGATCACTTCCAAGGAATTGGATCTATGAACTTAGTTTCTGCTCCATCAATCACCATTACACGCAACAATAACAAAGAAAACGATTACGACTTCGATTGTTAATTTGTTAAACAAAACAATCTGTGGGATGGAGAACGGAATAAAACATGGAAATCGAATCAGAACAACAACTACTTTCCTCAAAATGCAACTGCAGTACATGTTGTGTGTGCGTGTGTTTCCAATTGGAAAACGTACCTACATACAAACACACAAAAGAACCGTACAGATGCTAAACGATTTGAAAGTGAAAGAATGTCAAACTTTCGAAACTTAGAATATATGAAACGAGATTAATGAATTCCATCCATGGAGAAAGAGAGATGGAGAAATGGTTCCGATGTCACACCACCAATTGGAACATAGACATACGCACGCCCAGCTCTTAACAACAACAACAGTTGTGGTCTTATCTAACAAATCTGTCAACCGTTGCTGGAGACGGACACCTTTTACTCGTTTGCATTCTAATTTGAATACGAATGAAAAATTTACCTACCACAACTGGCCAAACATGGACCAACTGTTCTCCAAGCACTTTGTTTCCTTTCACAAACACACACGCATGCACATCATTCTATTGAAAGTGAGATGTGAAAAGGTGTTCAAATCTCTTTTCAAACCGACTGAATATTTTTTCTAAGGTTATGTAAATATTTTGCATAAATGTCAGTGATCGCTGCGGATTAGAAGCTTGTATATATTTATTTAGCTCAGCACGGAAAAACTACGCATATGGTCGAGCACAGGAACGAGAGTCACGTGGAAAGTTTCGCCGAGAGGCACTATGACGCAGATGATCAAGTGAAAATTGTGAAAGATATCGATTTCCGTTCTCTACGATGTGCTTGGGCAATATACGGTGAATGACCGTTGAATAGTTTGGGCAATCATATTGAAGAGAACATGTTGAGCGTTGTCGATGCGTTGAAGTCAACACAAAGAGTTTGAAGTACATCGTTTTTCATAGAAATAACAGTTTTTAACCTATGTCGCTATTTAAGAAATGCATTTCAGGACAATTAGTGTCTATCTAGTCATGTCCGTCTATCCATCTGACAAAGTGTTAGTTTAGTGAAAACAGAAATTAATTCAGATCTAAACACCAAAAGAGTTTTGAGTTCTTAGGCCAAACTTTGGGGCCTTCAGAAGGCCTTAACAATACGTGAAGGGAATCCAATATTAACAATATATAGCTTTGGAATTTTATAGAGAGCTGTAAGTTATTTCAACAATCATTTGTTAAAAAATTGATCTCATGGGTCAATTTTTCGTATAGCTCCTACATAAAGGGAAACATTGATTTCAAGTTTTCTTAGATTTAGTCATATTTTCCGTCTAATCCAGTCAATTTTTGGTATTTTTATATGAAGAAACATATTTTGTAGAATATTATTATTATGAATGCATGTGTTACTATTGCCTTAATATAAAGATATCTCCTGATTTATAAAATACTAGCTGAAACCGTTGCGCTTCGCTAACCCTTTTGATTTTATATGCATTCAAAATTTTATTTACGAATATATATTGGATAAAAGAAAAACAAATTTAAAAATTAAAAAAAAATATTGTACTACTTTTATGCATTAATAAACAAAACCATTAGAAAAGCAGTAACATGTCATGCATACACGAAGGGTTTGTCCTTTGGATTTATTTATTTCATAGCAAATACCAAGCAATTTTGAAGTTGAGTGGCATTTATATTGCAATTAGTGAATTCCAGGTAGCAACATACTTCCCGGTAATAAGCGTATTTCAAATAAATTGTTGTGTTGTTTTTTAGTGTTAGCCTAAGGCGTTGTGGGTCAATGGTTCTTATTAAAATAATATCCCAATCTGATCCGATTTAAAAATAATTTTAAAAAATTTACTTTTAACCAAATTCCGCCACACCTTTTATATTTCATTGAAATTGGTGCGTATAATATATGGTGCGTATATATATATGCATATATATATATATATATATATAGGTAAGAATGTGTGGCGGAATTTGGTTATAATAATAAATGTGATAAATTATTTGGAAATTAGTTAAGATTTGGATATAGCTCGACAGAGCATATATATGGGAGCTATAATCAAATCTGAGCGAATTTGAATATAATTTGTCAACTTTATTTTTGTACCAAATTTAGTCACTCATGGCGAATTTCATTGGAATCGGAAATATTTTGTGCATCAAATATGGGAAATCGGCGGAAAATATATATGGGAACTACATCCAAATCTGAACCGATTTTAATATAATTTGACTAATTTATTTTCTAATCAAAATCCCGTCACATATTCCAATTTTTTTGAAGCGAACATACATATCGTGTATGGTGCATAAAACACATGAAACCGGTCGAAAATATATACGAGAGCTATATCCAAAACTGAACCGATTTTAATATAATTTGACTAATTTATTTTCTTATCAAAATCCCGTCATACATTCCCAATTTCATTGGAATCGAACATACATATCGTGTTTGGTGCATCAAATAAACGAAATCGGTTGAAGATATATATGGGAGCTATATCCAAATCTGAACCGATTTCAATATAATTTGACAAATGTATATTCCTTTTAATTTCCGCTACACATTCCAAATTTCATTGAAATTAGAGATACATAGCGTGTTTGGTGCATCAAATACATGAAATCGGTCGAAAATATATATGGGAGCTATTTCCAAATCTGAACCGATTTCAATATAATATGATAAATTTATTTTCGGATCAAATCCCGTTAAACATTCCAAATTTCATTGGAATAAAACATTCATGTCGCGTTTGAGGCATAAAATGAACGAAATCGGTCGAAAATATATATGGAAGCTATATCCAAATCTGAACCGATTTCAATATAATTTAAGAAATCAATTTTTTAGATAAAATCCATCACCCGTTTCAAATTTCATTGAAATTTGGGATACATAGCGTGTTTGGTGCATCAAATGCTTGAAATCGGCCGAAATTATATATAGGAGCTATATAAAAATCAGAATTGGTTTCAATATCATTTGACAAATTTATTTTTGTTCCAAATTCCGTTACGCATTCCATATTTGGAGACTGTATCTGTAATCGATCAATAGACATGTGCATATAAAATCTAAATTTTTGGGAGGTACCTCCGATTCTGATGCTATATCTCCACTTCCAAGTGGAATTTCAAATATGTATATAGCCTATGTTACTTTCAGGCGTTGTTGCAGTATACATGCAAATTTTCAGGTAAAAACCAGTAAGGAAAGCTCAAAAGTCGGGCGGGGCCGACTATATGATACCCTACACCACTATGCATATTTAGTAGAGCTCTCGTAAAAAGGTTTATACAGTGCATTTCAGAGCTCTATGAGATATTTGGTACAAAATCAAAATCTATCTAATTCTATAGCTATCTCTGAACCGGGTTTCTCCAAATTTTACGTATTAGCTTCTAGACTGAATTCGGTCTTATGTACGAAAATTCAGGTGATTTGGGCTGATATTGACCATTTAGTGCACATTTAACCCGAAATCGGATGAAGATATATATGGGAGCTATATCCAAATCTGAACCGATTTCGATAAAATTTAAAACAGCTTTTCCTGTGCTCCATCTAATACCTGGTACCAAATATCACGGTTGTGGAGTGAATATTACGAATGTATGGGACTAAAACACTAAATCGGGTGAAATATATATATGGTTGCTATATCTATATCTGAACCGATTTTCACTAAATTTGATATACTTGCTTTTAGGCTGAATTTGGTCCGATGTACTAAAATTCAGTCCATTTGGACTTATATCGGCCATTTGGTGCCCAATTAACCCGAAATCGGATGAAGATATATATGGGGGCTATATCCAAATCTGAACCGATTTCGATAAAATTACAAACAGCTATTTCTGGGCTGTATCTTATATCTGGTACCAAATATCATTCTTGTGGAGTGCATATTACGAATGTGAGAGGCTTAAACACCAAATCGGATAAAACATATATATGGGAGCTATAGCTGTTCCTGAACCGATTTTCTCCAAATTTGTTGTATTTGCTTTAAGGCTAATCTCGGTCACATGTGCCAAAATTCGGGTCATTTGGGCTGATATTGGCCATTTAGTGGTCAATTAACCCGAAATCGGATGAAGATATACATGGGAGCTATATCCAAATCTGAACCGATTTCGATAAAATTTAAAACAGCTATTTCTGTGCTCCATCTAATACCTGGTACCAAATATCACGGTTGTGGAGTGCATAGTAGGAATGTTAGGGACTTAAAGATCAAATCGGATGAAAGATATATATGGGAGCTATAGCTATATCTGAACCGATTTTCTCCAAATTTGATATACTTGCTTCTAGGCCGAACTCGGTTGGGTGTGCCAAAATTCAGGTAATTTGGACTGATAGTGGACATTTGGTGCACATTTAACCCGAAATCGGATGAAGATATATATGGGAGCTATATCTAAATTTGATCCGATTCTCACCAATTTCAATAGGGTTCGTCCTTGGGCCAAAAAAATATTGTTTGGAAAATTTCATCTCAATCGGATAATAAATGCGACCTGCATTTTGTTCACAAGAATACATGGACAGACGGACGGACGGACGGACGGACAGACGGACGGACATGCAAAAATCGACTCAGAAAGTGATTCTATGAAGATTCTCAAAAGTAACTATGGGTCTAACTCGTTTCCTTCTCCATGTTACAAACAAATGCACAAAGACATAATACCCTTACCACTATGTGGTGTAGGGTATAAAAATGGCCATTAAGTGATTACCAAATATTTCAAAGGAAATGTCTGGTCGAGGGTATAGGTCATATGGCCATCGAAATAACGGTTTTAGACCCTAGAACAATCATAAAGCTTATAAAACGAGGAATGAGCATCCGACTATTTTCAAACCTGCTACATCCCAAATTTTTTACGTATCACGTGTGAACATGGTATATGTCGGACCACTCCTTTTGGTACCTCTCCCACAACGGGTCAAAATTTTGAATAATTATATCTGTCATAAAATGCGGAATAAATACCAGATTCCTTAAAATTTTACATATATGTATTATTTTATCAATCCAAGATCTGGTATGAAGATGAAATATTTCAGACCTCTAATTCTGGTACATCCCCCACAACGCTCATAAAAGCCGAAATGAGCATCCAATTCTTTTCAAACGTGGAACATCTTAATATTTCCACCAACAGAAGTTTGAAAATGGAGAAGGGATACATCCACTCACTCCTTCCGGTACATCCCCACAAATAGTCAAAATTTTGAATACAGATAAACTTTATAAAACGGGAATGCTCGATTATTTTCAAACTTGGCACATCGCAAATTTTCGTATCACGTGTGAAGATGTCGGACCACTCCTTCTGGCACCTCTCTCACAGCGAGTCTAAATGTTCATATTTTTAGCTCTTAACTGGTCTAAAATTTTTTGGAATGAACCTAACATTCCCACAGCTAGAGTTTCTATTGATTATATTATTTAAAATTAAACCAGTAAGGAAAGCTCAAAAGTCGGGCGGGGCCGACTGTATGATACCCTACACCACTATGCATATTTAGTAGAGCTCTCGTAAAAAGGTTTATACAGGGCATTTCAGAGCTTTATGAGATATTTGGTACAAAATCAAAATCTATCTAATTCTATCGTGCATTTTACGAACTATAACTATCTGTGAACCGGGTTTCTCCAAATTTGACGTATTAGCTTCTAATACGAATTCGGTCTTATGTACGAAAATTCAGGTGATTTGGGCTGATATTGACCATTTAGTGCACATTTAACCCGAAATCGGATGAAGATATATATGGGAGCTATGTCCAAATCTGAACCGATTTCGATAAAATTTAAAACAGCTATTCATGTGCTCCATCTAATACCTGGTACCAAATATCACGGTTGTGGAGTGAATATTACGAATGTAAAGGTCTAAAACACTAAATCAGATGAAACATATATATGGTTGCTATATCTAAATCTGAACCGATTTTCACTAAATTTGATATACTTGCTTCTAGGCTGAATTTGGTCCGATGTACTAAAATTCAGTCCATTTGGATTTATATCGGCCATTTGGTGCACAATTGACCCGAAATCGGATGAAGATATATATGGGAGCTATATCCAAATCTGAACCGATTTCGATAAAATTACAAACAGCTATTTCTGGGCTGTATCTTATATCTGGTACCAAATATCATTCTTGTGGAGTGCATATTACGAATGTGAGAGGCTTAAACACCAAATCGGATAAAACATATATATGGGAGCTATAGCTGTCTCTGAACCGATTTTCTCCAAATTTGTTGTATTTGCTTTAAGGCTAATCTCGGTCACATATGCCAAAATTCGGGCCATTTGGTGGTCAATTAACCCGAAATCGGATGAAGATATATATGGGAGCTATATCCAAATCTTAACCGATTTCGATAAAATTTAAAACAGCTATTTCTGTGCTCCATCTAATACCTGGTACCAAATATCACGGTTGTGGAGTGCATAGTAGGAATGTGAGGGACTTCAAGATCAAATCGGATGAAAGATATATATGGGAGCTATAGCTATATCTGAACCGATTTTCTCCAAATTTGATATACTTGCTTCTAGGCCGAACTCGGTTGGGTGTGCCAAAATTCAGGTAATTTGGACTGATAGTGGACATTTGGTGCTCATTTAACCCGAAATCGGATGAAGATATATATGGGAGCTATATCTAAATTTGATCCGATTCTCACCAATTTCAATAGGGTTCGTCCTTGGGCCAAAAAAATATTGTTTGGAAAATTTCATCTCAATCGGATAATAAATGCGACCTGCATTTTGTTCACAAGAATACATGGACAGACGGACGGACGGACGGACGGACAGACGGACGGACATGCATAAATCGACTCAGAAAGTGATTCTATGAAGGTTCTCAAAAGTAACTATGGGTCTATCTCGTTTCCTTCTCCATGTTACAAACAAATGCACAAAGACATAATACCCTTACCACTATGTGGTGTAGGGTATAAAAAATATATTTTTTATACCCTCCACCAAAAAAAGTATGGAGGGTATATTAAGTTCGTCATTCCGTTTGTAACTCATCGAAATAATCATTTTAGACCCAACAAAGTATATATATTCTTGATCAGCGTAAAATTCTAAGACGATTTAGCCCTGTCCGTCCGTATGTCCGTCTGTCCGTCTGTTGTAATCACGCTACAGTCTAAACGAATTAAGATAGAACGCTAAAATTTTGCACAGATCTCTCTTTTGTCTGCAGGCAGGTTAAGTTCGAAGATGGGCTGTATCGGTCCACGATATCGTATAGCCCCCATATAACGGTACCCCCCGATATTCGGAATTTGATGATTTCACCCACATTTTTCAACGGAATTGTCTGTAAATCCACACAAGTAGTTCCTTGTGGGTACTTTATACCTCGGCAGATAATTATCTATATAGGTCCACAATATTGTATAGCCCCCATATAACGTCACCCCAAAGGTATTCGGTATTTTAATGATTTTAGCCACATTTTTCAATGGGATTGTCTGAAACTCCACAAAAGGAGTCCCTTGTAGACATTTTACCCCCTCAAAAAGAATTGTCTATAAAGGTTCACGATATCGTATATCCCCCATATAACTGTACCCCCCGATATTCGGTATTTTGATGATGTTAGCCACATTTTTCAATGGAATTGTCTTAAAATCCACACAACGAGTTCCTTGTGAGTACTTTACCCCCTGAAAGAGAATTGTCTATACAGGTCCACGATATCGTATATCCCCCATATAACGGTACCCCCCGATATTCGGAATTTGATGATTTCACCCACATTTTTCATCGGAATTGTCTGAGAATCAACACAAGGAGTTCCTTGTGGGTACTATATACCTCGGCAGAGAATTATCTATATAGCACCACGATATCGTATAGCCCTCATATAACGGTACCCTCGACATTCGGTATTTTGATGTCTTTAGCCATATTTTTCAACGGAATGGTCACAAAGGTTTCTTTATACACAAGGGGTTCTTTTTGAGCACTTTAGCCCCCGACAGAGAATTCTCTATATAGGTTAACGATAACGTATAGCTCCCATATAACGATACCCCGCGATATTCGGTATTTTGATGATTTTAGCCACATTTTCCAATCGTATTGTCTGGAAATCCACACACGGAGTTCTTTGTGAGGAATTTACCCCTGAAACGGAATTGTCTATATAGGTCCACAATATCGTATATCCCCCATATAACGGTACTCCCCTATATTCGGTATTTTGATGATTTTAGCCACTTTTTCCAATGGAATTATCTGAAAATCCACACAAGGTGTTCCTTGTGAATACTTTACACGAAGACATAGATTTGTCTTTATAGCTCCACAATATCGTATATTCCCCATATCGGCACCTTCCTGTATTAGATATTTTAAAGATTTTAAAAGAACTTTTAATGGATTTTATTTTATTTTTTTTAATTTTCTAATTCGCTCCAAATGGTGGAGGGTATTCAAAGTTCGGCCCGGCCGAACTTACTGCTTTTCTACTTGTTTATACTTTTATGCCAAGAGGGCATTCTGAATTGACAAAATTTGTTAAAATCGGTCCAGCCATTCTTGAGATATAAGCATTCTAGCTAACATCCCGTCCTTCGTATATACGCATTGTATATATTTAGCTATATATATATCCGATATATTTACTATCGGCATCAACGTAACGGTCAGAATAGAATCGTCCATTTGTGATTTCGACGGTATTAAGTATATTCGCTGTTTAATAGATATATAGACTTTTATTTAACACAAATGTTATGGTCTATATTTCCTACTAAATATTACCGGATGGCCATCAAAATTGACCCAGCCTTAAGCTCTAGTCCCGTGCTAACTTTCGCATCGATTGGTCTATAATTGCGACCTGTAGAGCAACTGCAAAATCAGGAACCATTTCCATTAAATATTATGCGATCATCTCCAAAAGCAATAGGCTTTTATTCCGGATCTTGGCCAACCTCCGTTCTAAATTTCGTGAAGATCGGGCCATAACTGCGACTTGTAGAGTGATTACAAATTTAAAATTTCCAAATTAGTTCCAAATGGTGGAGGTTATTCAAAGTTCTGCCCGGCCGAACTTACTGCTTCTTAACTTGTTAAGGTCCTATTTAGGTAGGTAGTTCACCTGCACGCTCTTCAATTTGATTTTTAATTCTCTTGAAAAGAATTACAATAATATAGCTATTGACAAATTGAATATGTAACGGTTACCCCCAAAAATGTAGAGCATTGATATGCAACATATTTATATGTTTACAAAGTGATTTCCCATTAAAACGCACCATATGTGACAAGAGAGCTTTTAATCGAACAGTGTTGGCTTGTTTTTTTCTGGATACCATAGTATTTTGTTGTTGCAAAATGGTCAGGCTCAATCCCTTTATTGTGGTGTTTTTTTTTTTTTTTTTTTTTAAACAACGTTTGTGGAGTAGAGAAAGATGGTAATATATACCGGGGGGTAAGGCGGGGAATACCTAGGTTTCGGAAAGAGCCACCAACACTCATCAGTTGCTTCGTTTTTTGTCTGGGATATTCTCCCCAGAAGTTATTTTAAAAATAACTGCTATGGCAAAAAACTTTTTTTACCCAAGTGACGAGATCGTAAGCTCAAAAGAAGAGGAACCAAAAAATCACATAAAACTAAAATTCTTTTGGTTAATCTTCTAAATCTTACAACCGCACTTATAAACATTTTCATCTTTCTCCACTTGTTATGTTTTCGTTTTACATGAACGAAGTAGCATAACCATGTAAGTTGGTTCTGTCTGTTACAACAAAAACCCTTCGTCGACCGTGCCTTGCCTGTTAATAGAACAGTGTTGGCTTGTTTGTACGGGATGCCATAGTAGTTTTTAATCGCAAATCCGTTTTATTTGAATTCAAAAGTTAATTTTATTCATGTAAACTAAATTTTGCACCACCCTCGTTATACATAAAGGTATTAAAATACATCGTTATTTTTTTTGGAAATAAATGTGCATTGAACTCTAGTATTTTTATATTCACATATGACAACTGCATTTTTATTATAAGCATTTTATCTTCCTCCAAATAAAATTCTTCGTCTATGGAACGCAATCTTAAAGTTATACTATTTCAGATCTATACTCGTCAATACTGTGATGAAAGATGTTTCTTATTGTATGAATATAGAAACAATTCATTGTGGTTTTTTTTAAATATTTTCAGTCATTCAGCTCATTTGTAATACAAAACATGTTATTTATTTGCATTATCAATTAAGAGGTTGTTATTTTTTTTTTTTTTTTTTTGTATTGTTTTGCTTTTTGTGCCCATATGGAAATACCCAGTATACAATAGTTCTTTTTGGAACAAGGAATTTAAAGCAACGACACTCAACTGATTGCATCGACAATTGCCCCTCCATGGTGCATTGTCAGTGTCCACTTATGTAAGTTTGAAAAATGTAAAGCACGTCACAAACTGTGACGTTTCTCTTGGTGTTTTTGTAACGGTCATTAAACTTCTAGAACTGTTCAAAAGTGTACTATAGTTATTTTTTTTATTTTTATTTTAAAAGAAATCGAAAAGTTGGAACAATCCTAATGGGTTGGAAAGAAAAAAATGTTGTTTATAAATACTAATAGTAATGTGTGAATCTTACGATCTGAATATCATAATCCTGTCACACATTCCCAATTTCATTGGAATCGAACATACATATCTTGTTTGGTGCATCAGATAAACGAAATCGGTTGAAAATATAAATAGGGGGGCTATATCCAAATCTCAACCGATTTCAATATAAGTTGACAAATGTATATTCGTTTTAATTTCCGCTACACATTCCAAATGTCATTGAAATTAGAAATACATAGCGTGTTTGGTGCATCAAATACATGAAATCGGTCGAAAATATATATGGGAGCTATATCCAAATCTGAACCGATTTCAATATAATTTGGGAAATCAATTTTTTAGATAAAATCCATCACACGTTTCAAATTTCATTGAAATTAGGGATACATAGCGTGTTTGGCGCATCAAATGCTTGAAATCGGCCGAAAATATATATGGGAGCTATATCCAAATCTGCACCGATTTCAATATAATTTGACAAATTTATTTTTGGATCAAATCCAGTAATACATTATAAATTTCACTGGAATCGAACATTCATATCGTGTTCAAATGAACGAAATCGGTCGAAAATATATATGGGAGCTATATCCAAATCTGCACCGATTTCAATATAATTTGGCAAATTTATTTTTGTTCCAAATTCCGTTACGCATTTCAAATTTGGAGACTGTATCTGTAATCGATCTATAGATATATAAAATACTAGCTGGCCCGGTCCGCGTTGCCGGCCCGTAGTTTTTGTCTTTTATGCATATTTGTCAAAGCATAATTATTCATAGATATGAATGTTATAAATGTTCACGTACTGGTCGATTAGTTTTCAATTTTAATCAAATGAGCAGTAATTTCATTTTTCTGGAATTTACTGTACTTTGTAGAACTCATAATTGAGGGCTAATTGATTTAAGAATAGGTAAAGTTAATTACTTTTCTAAACCCATTAGCACCTCAGATTGTGCATTAGAGTCCTCATAAGTCCCCCTAACCATGTCGGTCTGTTTGTCCGCCAAAAGGTGGACTTGAGGGGGTACTATTACATGGAGAAAATTCTTCCCCCAAATACACATTTTTAGCCAAATCCTTTGAAATATGGTAAAATGCGAAACATCGACCTACATTGAAAACTTTCTTCACCACTTATAATCCAAGATGACAAATAGAGGCCAAATCGAAAATATAGGAGAACAACATGGCATGTCTAACTGAAAAAAAATCACGTGATTTAAATAAGTAAAAATAGTTTTATCCACCTCATAATTGAGGTCAGACTGATTTTATTTTATTACCGTAATATGGGAACTAATTTTATTTGTCATTTAAATTGTAAATTGGAGACCCCATAAAGTCCATATTTTTCATCATAGTATAATTCAATGACGATTCAACAAATATTCGGTCCCGTGCTACTTTCTTATATTTGTAATTTGTTCATGTTTTCACAATTTATTTCATATAGATGTATATCCCAAATCTACGTTCCCAACCAATATTCTCTTGGGGATTACAAATTCAATAGAATACAAATTTTTCTTTTCTGACCACACATTAGATGTGAAAGTGGACTTGGGGATACTCCAATGGGGACTTTACATGAATAAATTTCTATGTGGCAATTATCTGTACGATGGTTCCTTACCCCAGGGTAGCATAAATACAATTTTTAGTGGTCAAGACCAATATGTGCCATACTCCGAACATTTTATGCGAAGAGGTTCTCTACTCCCTTAGAAACAAAGATGCCAAATAAGGGCCAAAAAGAAGAAAGTGGCGAAGACTCCAAAAATGGCTTAAATCATACGATGATTATTTATGATCGATATGCAAAAACGATTTATGGTATCTTAAATGTTCAGGAAGAATTTTTGGAAGGATAGAAATACTTTTCTTACTAAAAGTCCTATTCGCTCTACTTTTTTGCAACCTTTATATTTGGTATTTTACTGATTGTACTCCCAAAAATTTTTGCATTTTGAGCTCTCATTGGACGGATTATTGTCACATGAAAGAAGTAGGGCCACGCTTGAAATAAGCCCCATTAGTCTTTTTCGGTCATTTTTGTTTGTTTAAATGTCTGCGCATCTTCCAGCTGAAGCACGATGTAGGCCTTGGAGTTGAAAGGTAGATGTCAGTTACCATCGTATTTCGCATTTATTTCATTTTTTTTTTTTTTTTTTGTTAAAAAATTGCATATAGTGAAAAATTATTCTTTATCCAAATCCACTGAATTCAATGTGATATTACAAATTGAAAAAAATTGACAAAAGAAGAATAACAAATTGAAAAAATCTTCAACTTGTTCGCTGATTTTTTACAGTAACTGTTTAAAGATCCTTACAAAGTTTGTCAATAGAATGTACTTTTATTTTAAAATTCAATTCCATTGGAATTTTTTTTCGATATTTTCCCCTTTTGAGAATTGTTGCAATGAGATCTTTTTTTTTCGTGATTTTTTTAACGATTTTGAAAAAGTAATTATCTTTTAACTTTGGTGTGACCGCATTAAATTATGTCGGTATCATCTATTCCGTTTCGCCACCACATAATTCGGTACTACACTTCCATGTAACCCGCCATCAATTTCAGTTCTCAAGAAATCAAGTCAATTAAATAAATTGGTATTAATATTCGAATTCAAAAATAAAATATAAAAAACACTACAAATGTACATTAGAAAAAAGTAAGTCAAAATGGAAAAAACATGCAAAATAAAACATTACTATTGTACATTTCAAAAGTCAAAATGAAAATGTTAACATATCACATTTTTACGCGATTTTTTTGGATATTATCCTTTTCGGATAAGAGACAATTCCAAATTTGTATGAATCATTAAAATCAGTTCAGCGGTTCTTAAGTTATAAGCCTAGTAACTAACACAACATTCATTTATATATATAGATGTATAGATAGATTAAAAAGTATGCGTGGTCAGTTCCTCAGCCTCCAAACAAATACTTAGGGTAGGAGGGAAGGTCAACAGTATCAATATTTTTTTCTTTAAAAACCTAACTCAGGGTATGACAAACGTTTGTACAAAAAATTATACAAATCGGTCCAGCCGTTTTCAACTGATTCCGTTACCAACAAACAACAATTGATTTTTATATATATATAGATAAAATATATAACCTAAATTTTTGGGAGGTACCTCAGATTTTCATGCTACATCTCCAGTTCCAAGTGGAATTTCAAAAATGTATATAGCCTATGTTACTTTCAGGCTATGTTGCAGTATACATGGCAATTTTCAGGAAAATCTGTTCAGCGGTTTTCGAGTCCATAAATTACAAACAAACAAACATTCAAAAATTTTCCTCTTTTATAGATATAGAAGAAGAACAAGAACAAACTTCCAAATTGGTTGTTATCAATATTCCTTATATAAGGGATAGGCATTACATGGACAAATGTCCGAACCTGTAGAAATACTATTTTTCGATAAAGTGATACTACCTGTGCGAACAGCATCTTTACCATACCAATGATTGGAGGTCACGTTGCATGGATATACACTAGTCGTCCATTCATTAAGAGAGTAAAATATCAAATCAAAACAACTTCGTGGAAAATGGAACTTGTGTCAAATCGTGGACAAACACTGAGAAATCAACATTTTAAATTAAACCAGTAAAGAAAGTCTTAAGGTCGGGCGGGCCGACTTTATGATACCCTACTCCACTTTGCATATTTAGTAAAACTTCACATAACAATTAAAAGTTTTTTTTGGGATAATTAAATCATACAAGCTATGATTATAATTACAGTTTAAACTTCAAAGGACTAAGTATGCCGAAGCATTTACATCTTTTCAATTGGAGCTTGTATTGCCCATTTTGGGCACAATTAATTGATCTGATATATTTCTGAGCTGTATTTCATATATTTTCCTGAATATAGTTGTTACGGAGTGCATATTAGGGCTGTGGGTAAAAAATATAACAAATCAGATGGGAGGTATAGCTATATCTGAACCGATTTCGATCAAATTTAGCATACTTATTTTCAGGCCTAATTTGATCATATGTGCAAAATTCCATACCATTTATCCTGATATTACACGTTGAATGTACAATAAACCAGTAAAGAAAGTCTTAAAGTCGGGCGGGGCCGACTTTATGATACCCTACACCACTTTGCTGATTTAGTAGAGCTCCGCATAACAATTAAAAGTTTTTATAGGAGAATTCAATCATACACGCTATGATTGTAATTATAAAAATCAAAGAACTAAATATGCCGATGCATTTGTATCTTTAAAAATCGGACTTGTTTTGCCCAATTGGTGCACAATTAATTTGAAATCGGATAAAAATATATATGGGAGCTATATCCAAATCGAAACCGATCTCGATAAAATGTGGCAAAGATATTTCTGAGCTGTATTTCATATATTTCCCTGAATATCGTTGTTACGGAGTGCATATTACGGCTGTAGGTAACAAATATGACAAATCGGATGAACAGTATATATGGGAGCTATAGCTATATCTGAACCGATCTTTACCAAATTTGACATACTAGCTTCTAGACTCAGTTCGGTCGTAAGTGCCAAATTTCATCCAATTTAGGCAAATATTAGACGTTTGGTGCACAATCAAAGGTAAACCGGACGAAGTTATATATGGGAGCTATATCCAAATCTGAACCGATCTCGATAAAATTTAGCAAATGTATTTCTGAGCTGTATTTGATATATTTCCCCAAATATTGTTGTTATAGAGTGCATATTACGGCTGCGAACGACAAAAATAGCAAATCGGATGAAAAATACATATGGGAGCTATAGCTATATCTGAACCGAATTCGATCAAAATTGGCATACTTATTTTCAGGCTTAATTTGGTTGTATTAGACGTTTGGAGCACAATAAAAGGCAAATAGGACGAAGATATATATGGGAGCTACATCCAAATTTTGACCGATTACCAATTTCAAGAGGGTTCGTCCTTGGGCCAAACAAATGATTTGTGCCAAATTTCATCTGGATAGGGCAATAAATGCGATCTGTACTTTGTTTACAAAAAAAAACATGGACAGACGGACGGACTTGGATAAATCGACTCAGAATGTGATTCTATGCAGATCATCAAAAGGAACAATGGGTCTATCTTGTTTCCTTTTGCCTGTTACAAACAAATGCACAAAGACATAATACCCTGACCACCTTGTGGTGTAGGGTATAAAAAGGAAATCGGACGAAGACATATATGGGTGCTATATCTACATTTTGACCGATTATCTCCAATTTCAATTACGTGCGTCCTTGGGCAAAACTAATGATTTGTGCAAAATTTCATCTGGATCGGGCAATAAATGCGACCTGTACTTTGTTTACAAAAATACATGGCTAGACGGACGGACACCATGATACAATTCATGGTGGTCCACTAAGGACTTTTTATTTCTTTCATTCTTCTTGTTCTTCTTGTGTATACGATTCGTACTTTTAATAAAACCAATTGTGTTTTCTGTGCTGGTATCTTCCAGCTCTCTGTCCATTTTCATTATTTGCAGTTATGTGACTCCATTTTTACTAGCCTTGTGTCAAAACAGAGATATTTTAAAGAAAACTTATGTGTTTTGATATGTTGGGGTCAAGTGAAAGCTTAAATAATTTTTAAATCTTTCTCTCCTCAGAAAAAAGGAAGCCACTTCCTTTAATCTTCTCATTGAATGTAACATAACATAAAAAAACAAACTCTCAGAATATCGGTCAATGTAAGTAATGGGTATGGGGCGGCCACACCGACATACTACCATATATTATCGAATTGAAATGATACGCCACATAAAGTATTTGACCAAATCGATATTGAATACCTTTTCTCTTTGAATACCTATCTCTCTCTTTCCCTCACAGAAAAACGGGCGTCTTTTTAAGGCATTGAAATATTTGTGTTTTGGAAAATGAAGACAAGTTATTGCGGCAGCAATGATGATCCGTTTCAAGATCGAACATTGCGTTCTGTTTTTCTTTCGATTGATTTCATTTCACATACCCTTGAATGCAGAGAATTCAATATAAATGTGGTTAAAAAGTATTTAATGTCATTTGGAATTTTTTGGCAATAAAATAGGTTCCAACCATAATGCAATAAGAATAAAACGAATTTGGCCAACAAAACCGTTTTGGTATTGATGATTTTATACGCTCAAAAAAAAAAAAAGATATTCGAATGTTTTGGGGTGTTAAAAATGTTAATTCAAGAGGACCGAAACTTTTATTTTTTGTAGAAAACTTCAAACCAAAAACAATTAACACTTCTCAAAAAAAGTTTTTTTTTTTTCGAAAATTTGTTCAACTTTGCAAAAAAAAAAAGATAATTTCAACATTATCCTTAACTTTTTATTTTTTTTATATTTTTGAAAATTTTCATTTTTTCTCAAAACAAAGTTATCCCAGACATTAAGTCATGAATATTACAATGACATAAGTCCATGGTTCCCTCGAGATCTGTCAGCAGTATACAAATACATTTTTAATGTGTTTCTATATTGAATTTAAAGTGGACATCATGTCTGGAAGCGTACACATACAGTATGCAAATACGAACCTGTTTTTCCAAAAAATATATAGATCACTGAACCACCGAAATAAATTATTCACCGAATGTTTGACCTTAATGTACAATTTGTTCTCAATTGATTGTGGAAGTATTGAAAACAGATTGTCTGAGAATTTGTTTTTTTTTTTTTTTTCGCAATAGAACAATGTCTGTGAATATTTTCATATGAAAATTAGTTCGTCTTTTGAACTTGAAAGTTCATTGCATTGTTATTTCACAAACAACTGGTGTCTGATGAAAGAATTTATGCTCGTACTCAAGGTGTATTAATATAAAAGACAGTTACGGCAATTCACACTCTACCATAAGAAGACATAAAAAGTCTTTATTTATTTAAGGAGTCTTCTAACCAACGATTACTTTAAGTGCCCAATTAGTATCATTTCGTTTGGTTGTAGTGGCACTGAAGAATTGTACTTGTTGTCAAATTCAATTAACCTTAAAAATCTTAAAATCTTGCCACAGAGAAGCTGGATATTGAATTACATTTTATTCTTATATTTTTACATCAGTAATAAAACTATTTCGTTTTTAGAATTTATTTTGGAATTTTATTTGGTAGATGCACATTAAAAAGCTGGGGAGGCCTGAGGCGAGTGTCTCAGTTTAAGTGTCTGAGTGCCTACGATATATCCTTAGACCGGCTAGGCGATGTCAAGACAAGTCTGAATTAGTTCTCATAATCCTAAGAGTTGCAAACGAAACCAGTAACCGATACTTTAAACGTTGCAAGATGTTTGGATCTACAGTGGATAGTCCGCTTTCCATACGATATAGGATTCCTGTGACAAATTGGAACTTTTGTCGAACTGATACAAGAAGAAGTTTTTTTTCACACAATACAATATGAGCACAAATATTAAGAGGTGTAAAGTTTGAAGAATATTTCGAATAAATATACTACGGTCTATTAAACTTGGATTTAATATGGCTATATGTGATCTATAATTCTAAAACTTGTAACCATTTGTGGAGGTTTTCCGCATGGGAGAGTTTTCAGAAATAGTGAACCTTGCTGTGGATTTTCGCACCTGACTTAAGTCTCAAACTATTATTACGATGTGCAAAATTTAAATCAAAACGGATGTTCCAATTTCTATGAAATATATAATTTCTGTTGTCCTTTGTGGGGGAGGTTTATTGAAAAAGCATCAATAGGCTTCTATTCTAACCCTAGCCCCACCACCATTTTTAATTTCGTGAGGATCGGGCCATAATTGTTACAAGTTAACTTGGAACAGACTGACATACAGGGAGAGATGAAAAAACTGCAACCTGCTTCAGACTGCTGACATTTCTAAGCCACTCGTCCGACTGCTGCTAAAATTATTCCAGTGTCAGCTCATTATATTGTTTACAAGCGTACCAAAAGATTTCGGTGAGAATTTTCCAGAAAGGAAGTTATTCGTTTTGGAATTCAAGCGTTATAGTGTGATTTCTTTATATTTGGCTGGATATCGTTAGAGCATTCCAGCATTTTAATGTCAATAATTTTTTGCAATAAAAACAGCAACTTCAGCAGAAATGGTTCGAAAATTAAAGAAGCGACTTGATCGAAACCCGTCTCGCAGTGGCCGGATAATGGCTCGTGAGCTGAACATATCGCAATATTCCATTCGGCAAATCTTGAACAATGAACTCGGGGTAAAGCCATTGAAATTCCAAAGAGTGCAAGAACTTACACCGCAACAGAAAGAAAATAGACTCAAAAGAGCTAAAGAGTTGCTTCGCTTGGGCGAAAGTGGTGAACTGCCATATATAGTTCCTATGTCGGAGACCAATATTTCGAGGTGTTACATAATTTTTGGCCCAATCAAACTTATAATACCCCCAACATATAGTGTTGCAGGGTACCCCCAACATATAGTGTTGATGATTGCAGGCAACTCTATTACATAATTGTTTGGAATTTGTTTTAGATGTTCCGAATAACAGAAGTGACGCATACCCCTCGAATGCTGCAATTTCGGCATTTACAGATATATTTTAACATGAGTTATTTCCACAAATGGTGGATGGTATACAATTTCGGCACCGAACTAACTTAACTGCTTTTTTTCTTGTTTCCATTTATTTTCGCCAAATTTTGTCATTTTGACTCCTTATTATTTAGAAATGGTAATTACAAAAAAAAATTATTAGGTCAGTTTTTTGTACAGTCCTTATATAAAGTTTTAATATAAAGCAACACCCTTGATTTTAGTTTTTGCGTGGGTCTTGACCATATTTCTGAAGGTACTTTTATATGAAGATGTACGCCTCAATAACCTTATACCTGACAAGGAAGGAGGTGCCGATTACGAACTCTTTAACCGCGTCTGAGATAATTTTGATCTATGTACAGGTAAATTTCCAAATACGAAATTTTAAACCATTTCTGTGAAAAGTGGTACACAAATAATTCAAATACCGAATATCTGGATCAGCTGGATAAGGACTATACCAAAACTTAGGCCTATATGGACATTTCTATGCAATTATGTCTATGCAAAGTTTCTAACCAATTTACAGCAAATTCTTGTTAAAATTGTGACTAAAGCAACCAAAAGTCCTTAGATCTGCCATATGGAACATGTTCCATCTTCAAGAGTAAAGGACCTAAAAAACATCTGTGTAAAATTCGTTAAGAAGCTGAAGTGATTTCCACAGAAAGAACGACGGCGGAGATACCTAAATCATAGGGGCCTAAAACGGATACATATTTCCAAGTGCAAAAGGAAGAGAAAACTTAGTATACCCTCCGTACTATGCTCTGAAAATCAGCGTAAAATTCTAAGTCGATTTAGCGATGTCCGTCTTTCTGTCCGTTTGTCTGTCTGTGCGTCTATCTGTCTGTTGTAATCACGCTATCTTTTGAACGAATTGAGATAGAAGGCTAAAATTTTGCACACATGTTTATTTTGCCAGTTGTGGCAGGTTAAGTTCGTAAAATGGCCATGTACGTCCTCGTTTGGTATTTATAATTTGGTATTTGAAGTTCGTAATGGGTACTAAAGCCTAGATAGAAAATTGTCTCTGCAGGTCCACGTCTTTGTATATGCCCCATGTAACTGTACCTCCCGATATTCGGTATTTTGATGACTTTAGCTACATTATTCACCAATTTTTTAATCAAGTTTCACATTTGAATATTATAATTGTTTATGACTTAAGTTGCCTATGCAGGACCACGTTGTCGTATACACCCTAATATAACGGCTACATTCGGTATTTTTAAGAATTTAACAGAATTTTTAACGGATTTTATTTTTTTGAAAATTGCCAAATTCCTCCCAAACGGCGGAGGATATTCATAGTTCGGCCAGGCCAAATTTACAGTTTTCTTTTACTTGTTTCCATGTCCATTGCCCAGAGATCCATGTTGGTATCATGGATCTCTGGACAATGGACATGGAAACAAGTAAAAGAAAACTGTAAATTTGGCCTGGCCGAACGTTGAATATCCTCCGCCGTTTGTACAAGCAGATTTCTGATTATCCGCACGGTACTATGACTAAACTTTTCTTACAATTATTTTCCCGTAAAAACCAAAATCCGAAGTACCATAAATTTAATGGGACCGTTGTATGAGAGGTTGAACCAAAATATATTATTTATTCGGATGTTATTCAACGAACGTGGAAATTTCAGAGGAACGTAAATCGGAAATGGATAACACTCTCAAACAATCTTAAATCACATACTACATTCAGATATATTAGAATAATGTGTTAAAAATCTCCCTGAAACGAACTGGCAACTGGTCTAAAATCGATGATAGCATATTTGCTCCACTTCAAAAGTTATACTACAATTATACCCTGGTCAAGAATACGTCAAACTTACAAGGTAAGAATATGCTTATTTAGTAAACAGACACATTATTAGGTAGTTAATTATACACCAGCCTTTGTTCATTTGTTAGTAAAGGTATAGACAATAAAGCTAAGTCCTCAAATACTGTAGTGAAACTTATCATTTAATTTTGTACATAACCAGAGTAAAGTGACCTATGCTTCATTACGCTTGCAGTTGGAGTTGTAAAGAACATCAGGTTCGTCTAGTAAAATGTCTATTTGACATACGGAATCAGTTCTTATAAAAAAGTCTCACAAAACTATCACTCCTCTTTGAGTGTAAAACCACAATCTTTTGCTGGCCACTAAAAATGATTTGTATAATGGGATTTTTATTAATACGATATTGGTCAGGGCCCTTTCGGTCAATGCTTTAAGGGAATAAAATCCATTTATTTTATTTGTATTCCACATTGATCCACCTTTAATGCCACAGAAAAAAATGCATGGAAAAAAGATTTACTGTTGGCTATCATTTTGTATCTCTGAATGAGGAGGCAATACCTGTAACGCCCATAACATACTTCCGAATTTTGGTGGCCAAAAGCCGGCGGCAACATTCGCAACGCCATCAACAGCAAAACTAACAACAACATTCACTCAATTCAGCTACAAGGTTGTATGGCCAATACTCAACATTGTATTGAACACACGGCGTAAAACAAAATGTTCGTTCGCCTCCACTGCGATGCACAGCTTTAAGAAATTTGCCATCGCAAGGATGTCGGTGACCAAGACGAAAAAAAATGCTTACGATATATGCGTTATGTCAACATTCAATAAACAATAAATTAATTAATTTTATGATTTAAGTGAACATGCAGCAGCAACATGTTGCTCCAGTCCAAAGACACAAAATCCTGCATAGCTCTATTGACATCTGCATACAGACATACATTTGTATGAATGCTTCATTTTTTTCGAATTTCAGATTTCACTTTTAATTTCAATTATCTTGACTGTGGTAAGCAATGAAAAAAAAACTCAGTAGAAACTCCTTGCAAAGCAAAAAAATTTTTGTTAAACGGTTCAACTACTAAGCACACCATGACAACAAAAAAGAATATGAATAACAAGCCCAGAGTTATGTATGTTTGTTAACTCGTTATCACCTTTGTTTCTTTGATTATTTGGCTAACGCTTTATCACATTTCATTTTCGACTTGAATTTCATCGTTGTAGCATTTTGACGATATAACCGTTGTTCACGGTGTTTTCAACCTATTGCAATTTCAAATATAGTTAATTTAAAAAAAGTCGTCGATGTAAGAAGAATTTACAAAGAAACCAGTTAGGAAAAATCAAAAGTCGGGCGGGGCCCACTATATGACCCCTAAACTACTATGCATATTTATTAGAGCACCGTAACATAAGAACTTATTCCAAGTAGATCATACCACCTATCAACATTTGGCTTTAGAGCAGTTATAGTTTGCTATAGAGTACATGATATCACTTGGAGAAGGATTATATTAAAAAACCAGTAAAGAAAGTCTTAAAGTCTTTGCTAATTTAATAGAGCTCCGCATAACAATTAAACGTTTTAATGGGAGAATTCAATCATACACGCCATTATAATTTAAAGTATCTTTTAAATTCGGACTTGTATTGTCCATTTAGTGCACAATTAATTTGAAATCGGATAAAAATATATATGGGAGCTATATACAAATCGGAACCGATCTCGATAAAACTTGGCAAAGATATTTCTGAGCTGTATTTGATATATTTCCCTGAATATCGTTGTTACGGAGTGCATATTACGGCTGTGGGTAACAAATATAACAAATCGGATAAACAGTATATATGGGAGCTATAGCTATATCTGAACCAATCTTCACCAAAATTGACATACTACCTTCTAGACTCAATTTGGTCGTGCCAAATTTCATCCCATTTGGGCAAATATTAGACGTTTGGTGCACAATCAAAGGTAAACCGGACGAAGTTATATATGGGAGCTATATCCAAATCTGAACCGATCTCGATAAAATGTAGCAAATGTATTTCTGCGCTGTATTTGATATATTTCCCCAAATATTGTTGTTACAAAGTGCATATTACGGCTGCGCAGCACAAAAATAACAAATCGGATGAGAAATATATATGGGAGCTGTAGCTATATCTGAACCGATTTCAATCAAATTTGGCATACTTATTTTCGGGTCTAATTTGGTTGTATGTGCAAAATTCCATACTATTCGGACTGATATTACACGTTTGGTGCACAATAAAAGGCAAATCGGACGAAGATATATATGGGAGCTCAATAGGGTTCGCCCTTGGGTCAAACAAATGATTTGAGCAAAATTTCATCTGGATAGGGCAATAAATGCAAACTGTACTTTGTTTACAAAAATACATGGACAGACGGACGGACATGCATAAATCGACTCAGAATGTGATTCTATGCAGATTATCAAAAGGAACTATGGGTCTATCTTGTTTCCTTTTGCCTGTTACAAACAAATGCACATAATACCCTGACCTCCTTGTTGTGTAGGGTATAAATATATATCGGAGCCGAGTTGCACAAAATTCACTCCATATGGGCTAATATTAGCCATTATTTACACAATAAACCTGAAATCGGCTTAAGGATATATGAGAGCTATATCCAAATCTTAGCCGTTCTCCATAACATTTGACAAAGGTATTTCCGAGCTATTTAAGATCTCTGGTACCAAATATCATTGAATATCATCATATCATCGAATGCATATGACTAATGTGAGGGACTTAAACAACAAATCAGATAAAACATATATGTGGGAGCTATAGCTATATCTAAACCGATTTTCTTCGAATTTAATGCACTTGGTTCTAAACTGACATCGAACCTTAGACAATGGCACACATGAATCAAAATGGGGGATGTTGTTGGTTGTCATTGCCTATCAAATACATAGCACATGGTTGAGCAGACCAAGTCAGTGTGTCGAAAAAAGCATAATTCATACCATTCGCCTTGTGCTGGCCTTTAGTACCTAAAAATATTTTTATACCCTCCACCTTGGAAAGGAGGGTATATTAACTTTGTCATTCCGTTTGTAACATCCTTAAATATTTGTCGTAGACCCCATAAAGTATATACAGGGTTGCCCATATTCGACGGACCCATGACTCTTTGGGGCCATTCCAATCGACGAGACTTGTCCGCAGGCAACATTCTTTGCGTCAATTGAATTTTGTACGGGAACAAATGCAAATCAATGCGAATAATCCGTTGTAAAGTGGACCGAGCCATGCCCAACTGCTGAGAACGGCGTTTTTGGGATGTTCTTGGGGATCTCTCAACACTGGCTCGTACGGCAGCGATATTCTCGGCCGATCGCCTTGGTCGACTTTTATATGGCCTCTTCGGATTAGAAAGAGCCTTACCAGTCGAAAATTTTTCGTATAAACGCCTAATGGTGTTCTTAATGTTTTAAAAGCACGTTGAGTTTTCACAATTGACATTTTCTGTTGAATGTAAATTTCAGAGCGATCGCGTGGCGTGTATTGGTTCATGGTAAAAATCTGCTTGGACTGACGCTTCAAACGCGGTATGTCATTAAGCGATGTGAACTCTCCGTCAAAAGTTATGGCGTTGCCAGATGGGTCCGTCGAATATGGACAACCCTGTATATTCATAATCAGCATAAAATTCTAAGTCGATTTAACGATGTTCGTCAGTCTGTCTTTTGAAATCACGATACAGCCCACATTTTTTGACGTAGAGCGCCAAAATTTAGCAGAACAATTGGTATTGTGTCTAGGATGGTTGGTATTGAAAATGAGATATATCGGTCCACGTTCTGGTATAGTCCCCATATAACGGTACCTCCCGATATTCCGTAATTTGATGATTTTTGCCACATTTTTTTACGTATTTGTCTGAAAATTGGTATTTGTAGGTCATAATGGGTTCTAGCTCCGTTGGTGGAACCTTGCATGTGCAGGTCCACGATTTGGTATAGCACCCATATAACGGTACCTCCCGATATTCGGCCTTTTAGTGGTTTTTGCCACATTTCTTCTAATGTTTCCTTTACCCTAAGGTGAAGGGTATTAAAAGTTTGGCCCGGCCGAACTTAATGTTTTTTACTTGTTTAAATAGCTGTTGGTACCAAAAAAGGATCATACAGTCTCACTTTGAAGCTCCGTTTATTTTCAAAGAAGCATTGATTTTATTGTTGATCCCTTATTGTGACACTATCTTAAGCCCTGATCATAGGCATAAACGATCCTGCATAGATTTTTCTTTCTATCTCCACTTTCAAATGTTCGTAATACATTTTATTTAACTTCGCAACACTATGCCGATTTATTTTGCCACCTTTGACTGGTGACCACGCAATTTGATTATTGTTGCGCATGCGCCACCATTTTCAATGCTCCGCTTTCAATTAACACGCATGTTTAACTTGCTGTGCTGTAATTTTATTTCTTTTGCATCCCGTACTGTGCCAACTTGGCTTTAAACAGTTTGCACTATCTCGGTTTTCCCCCTTTCTTACATTTGCTTGCACACATGATTCATGTTCAGGCACGAAGCGATTGCATGTGGTGGCAACACTGTTTGCGATAATTAATTTGAATTCAGGTGACAATTGCAGACGACGACAACGACGACTGCTTTAACGGCAACGCTACATTGGACAACGGCCAGTGTCTGTGGGTCCAGCCAGCACTAATCTGAGGATTCTTTTAATCAGTGTTCCAAAAAAATGTAGAGTATGACATTATTTACTAATGTTGTTTGTATAATCTTTTTTGTTTTTTGGGGGGAATAGAAAAAGGCAGCAACAAAAGCAAACAACGAATATTACCGCTACGATAGTGGCCAAAGTGGTAGTAAATGTTTATTTATGATAGTGGTCACAGTTTGAGCTCAATGTGTGCAGCGAAGATTGCATAAACTTTGAGACTGGGTGTTATGGGACACAATTTATTAAAATTGTATTTAGTTTGGTAGGTAATGAGGATAGTGTGCCAAACGAAAAACGAAAGTAAAAATAACATTTGTACTTATATTAATGTTAGTACAATATTACCATGTGAGAACTTTAAAGAGAACAAGGGAATTTGTATACCCTACACCACATAGTGGTAAGGGTATTGTTTTTGTGCATTTGTTTGTAATATGGTGAAGGAAGCGAGATAGACACATAGTTACTTTTGAGGATCTTAGTAGAAACACATTCTGAGTCGATTTATGTGTGACAGTCCGCCGGTTCCTACGTCCGTCCATGTATTCTTGTGAACAAAATGCAGGTCACATTTATCATCCGATTGAGACGAAATTTTCCAAACAATATTTGTTTGGTCCAAGGACGAACCCTATTGAAATTGATGATAATCGGACCAGATTAAGAAATAACTCTCATATAACTTCAACCGATTTCGGGTTAATTGTGCACCAAATGGCTAATATAGGTCCAAATAACTAGTATTTTGGTACATCCCATCGAATTCAGTATAGAAGCAAGTAAATTAAATTTGGAAAAAATCTGTTAGTTATAGCTATAGCTCCCATATATATGTTTCGCCCAATTTTGGGGTGTTAAGTCCCTCGCATGCGTAATATGCACTCCAGAAGAATGATATTTGGAACCAGACATCAGACACTGCTCGAAAATTCCTCTGTCAAAATTTATCGAGATCGGCTTCCATATATGTCTTTATCCGATATCAGGTTTATTGTGCACCAAATGGCTAATATCAGCCCAAATGGACTGAATTTTGGCAATTACTACTGAAGATCGGTTTAGATTTGGATATAGGTCCCATACATATCTTCAGCCGATTTCGGGTTAATTGTGCACCAAATGGCCAATTTTTGTCCAATGGCCAAAGTTCTGAATTTTGGTAACATTCCACCGAATACAGTCTAGAAGCAAGTACACCGAACTGTACACCGAAGAAAATCGGTTCAGATATAGCTATAGCTCCCATATATATGTTTCATACGATTTCGTGTTCAAATCCCTCAAATTGGTAATATGCATTGACTTTTTCTTAGTGGTTTCGAATATAAGAATATTTAATTAAAATTATACCTTTTTATTTATCAGCATTTTGAAGATTCTATCCATACTTTCAAACAAATCAGTAAATTAATATTTCGAATTCTCGTTGTAAAAACTTTCTCCAATCAACAATTTTTATACTGTACACCAGACTGTGGACGTTTTCCTATAGTATAGTATAATTGTACTTTAAAATATTCAGTATTTTGATTATTTTATCGACCTTGTTCACGAGAATTGTTTCAAATTTCATATTTGAAGTTCGGATTCGGTACTACAGCCTATGAAAAAAAGGGCCACGTCTTCGTATAGTCTCTATATAACGGTTTTTATTGAGCGGAAGTTAGGACCGCCCAACTTAGCTGCTTTTTACTTGTTAAATATTGGTTAAGCCATCGATCGGTTTAGTCGACTTGGCAATGCGCATCCATCTATCTGTCCATCTGTGGAAATAACTATTGGTTTTTTTTTTTTTTTTTTTTTTTTTTTTTGTCAAAATCCCCATAATAAATTGTTTCCGCTTCTGAAATGAAAGAAAGCCAGGTTAAAATCGAGTGTAGCGGCTATGCTTGGACTGACCTGAAATTTTTATTACAGGTAGGTATTTTTAACTTGATAACGACATAGTAATTATTTTGTGGGGAAATATCGGGTTATTCGACACAAAAATGCGGAAACAAACTGCGGAGACAAAACTATTCAACAAGTTACGATATGTGGAAATACCTAACCAACATGTAGTTATTTGAAGCAATGAACCGGTTCCGAAGCAATATAAGAAACTGTGTATTGTTGTACCGGAACATTTTCAAAATCTCCTAAAACGATATATTATAGCCTACACCCCTGGTTTTGAAAATGAAATGAAGAAATTGACTTTAAAATCGAAGGGTGGCTACTTACAAAAGTTATAAAACTTAGAAAAACTATGGATCGCGTAGACGGTGTTGGACATACCCCAGAGTGGAGAAAATCTCAAGCCACGGCGAAAAACCGGCTATTTACAAAAGTTGTTAAACATACCCTAGAGGAGAAATGCACTTTAACAGATCAGATTATAAATACACAAACCAAGTTAGATATAATCCCCATTATTATGGGGTTTATATCCGCTATTTTTGAGGGTTTCGGTCTCTTATGCCAACGTTTTAAAGAATTTTTTAAAGCCATAACCATCCACAAGGGACCCCAATATTTTGAGATATATTTTGCAAAATTTTCTATATATATATACCTTCGAAAATTAGTATGGACTTTGTAACTGCTGCAAAAATCATTGGTCTTAAAAATAGGTCATGGTCATGTCGGTCCACTTGTTTATTATTGTTTCTGTTTAAGGGTAAGCCTTCAAGGTAAGATTTCAACTATCTTTATACCCTACACCACATAGTGGTAAGGGCATTATGTCTTTGTGCATTTGTTAGTAACATGGAGAAGGAAGCGAGATAGACCCGTAGTTACTTTTGAGGATATCCATATATCACTTTCTGAGTTGATTTATGCATGTCAGTCCGTCTGTCGGTCCGTTCGTCCGTCCGTCTGTCCATGTATTCTTCTGAACAAAATGCAGGTGGCATTTATTATCCGATTGAGATGAAATTTTGCACATATCATTTGTTTGACCCAAATAATGGGAAATAATCGGTCAAAATTTAGATATAGCTCCCATATATTTTTTCGTCCGATTTGCCTTTTATTGTGCACCAAACATGTAATATCAGCCCGAATAGTATGGAATTTTGCAAATACAACCAAATTAGGCCTGAAAATAAGTATGCCAAATTTTATCGAAATCGGTTCAGATATAGCTATAGCTCCCGTATATACTGTTCATCCGATTTGTTATATTTGTTACCCACAGCCGTAATATACACTCCGTAACAACGATATTCAGAGAAATATGTCAGCTCAGAAATATATTTGCCAAATTTTATCGAGATCGGTTCCGATTTGTATATAGCACCCATATATATTTTTATCCGATTTCAAATTAATTGTGCACCAAATGGGTAATACAAGTCCGAATTTAAAAGATACAAATGCTTCGACATATTTAGTCCTTTGAACTTTAAATTATAATTATAATCATAGCGTGTATGATTAAATTCTCCCATAAAAACTTTTAGTTGTTATGCGGAGCTCTATTAAATTAGCAAAGTGGTGTAGGGTATCATAAAGTCGGCCCCTCCCGACTTTGAGACTTTCTTTACTGGTTGTAAGATTTAGAAGATTTTTCAAAAGAATTTTAGTTTTATTTAATTCTTTGGTTCCTCTTCTATTGAGCTTACGATCTCGTCACTTGGGTAAAAAATGTTTTTAGTCATAGAAGTCATTTTTAAAATAACTTCTGGGGAGAATATCCCAGACAAAAACAAGGGAACTGATGAGGACTGATGGCTCTTTCCGAAACCTAGGTATTCCCTGACTTAACCCCTGGTGAACATTACCATCGTTCTCCACTAATAAACAAACGTTGTTTTTATGAAACAAACAGTAAAGGGATTAAGCATGACAATTTTGCAACAACAAAATACTATGGTATCCCGAACAAAGAAGACAACACTGTTCTACTTTTAGGTTTTAGCCATATTTTCCATTTAAATCCGCTTAATTTTGTTGGTTTGAGTTCTAATGAAGTAGAAACGATACTAGAAAAAATGTCAACGTTTTCGTAGTTATTGCCAGGGCCATATTTTCCAATTGATTTTCCTAAAAATCTGAATTTTGATTTTTTCGGGTATAGAAACCCTCCCGACAGAATGAATATAATAAAATTGGTCCCAATATAAATTTGTATTTATAAAGAGCCATTAAATTAAAAAAATATATATATGAGAATATTTGCTTTTCTGACCCAATATCAACAACTGCAGTTATAATTCGTCATACATTATAGGTCGTATCATTATAAGGGGCTATTACGAAATTTAAAATAAGTCTGATGGTGTACACATTTGAACCAAACGTTTAAAATACTTTAAAACGTGCCGAATGGTACAAATATTAAAAAAACATGATGTCTTGTATAAATTCCCAAATATAGTTCAGGTTATATCAATTCCCAAAATCCAAATAATTCTACATTAAATCGCCAACAAACAATACAACAACACCAATAATGACTTGTCATTTGGTAATAACATTAAAATGATAACAACTTTTACTACTTCTATTATTATTATTTTCGTTGGCCATTTTTAAGTATTTGTGTTGAAAAAAATGCAAAAGTCAAGCCAAGTTGCCCTCCTACTTGGCTAGATGGCTGGCTGGCTACCATTGCACAGTGGTCGAGGTCGTATGGGAACAGCGGCCAAAAATACTTCAGTGCAGATATCAATATGATTCTTTGGTTATGGTACATTGATGGGATAAAAATTAAAAATGTGACAAAATGGATATGGTCGATGCATGTTTTGGCATGGTCCCCTTATAACGTACCTCCCGAATAAGGGTTATTTGCCCAATTTTTGTCACATTTTACACTAGATTGTTCTGTTATTTGACATTTTACGTTCTAAAGAGCTACAAAATAGTCTTTTTGAAAATTATTAGGAACGGTCCGCCTTCAGGTAGAGTCCCTCTGTAAAGGTACCTTCAAGAATAGAAGTATTTTTTAAACAAATCCCGGGTTGCCCATATTCAACGGACCTTTGGGCCCATTCCAATCGACGAGGCTTGTCCGCAGGCAAGGTTCTTTGCGTCAATTGAATTTTGTACGGGAACAAATGCAAATCAATGCGAATAATCCGTTGTAAAGTGGACCGAGCCATGCCCAACTGCTGTGAAAGGCGTTTTTGGGATGTTCTTTGGGACCTCTCAACACTGGCTCGTACGGCAGCGATATTCTCGGCCGATCGCCTTGGTCGACTTTTATATTGCCTCTTCGGATTAGAAAGAGCCTTACCAGTCGAAAATTTTTCGTATAAACGCTTAATGGTGTTCTTAGAAGGCGCACTTCTCACATTTTTTAATGTTTTAAAAGCACGTTGAGTTTTCACAATTGACTTCTTGTAAATTCCAACTATTTCAGAGCGCTCGCGTGTCGTGTATTGGTTCATGGTAAAAATCTGCTTGGACTGACGCTTCAAACGCGGTATGTCATTAAGCGATGTGACATCTGTGTCAAAAATTATGGCGTTGCCAGATGGGTCCGTCGAATATGGGCAACCCTGTATTAAAATTTTATTAGCTGTGGGTGAAAGATAGTGCCATGGATATCTATTTGTTAACTCTTTAGCCGTTTTCAGTGCAAAGGCCTTAAATTTTTGGACATTAATATTATACCCAGAAGACAATGCAGGCAACATTATTGAACACCCCTCAATTATATCCTTATCAATCCCAAACAACAAAAACATATTCTATGTCACTAGCACCATAGAACTGACAAAATTGGAGCGAAGTCACTTCAGTATATTGGGCATAACATACAAATCTGACAAAATCTGAAAGTTAAATTAGCACTTCTTAAATCTTAGGACCATTACTAATGGCGTGAAAAAAATCACATTGGAGGATTCAGGGGGGAAAACAATTAAAACTTTAACTGAAATCCAATTTTATTTTCAAAATTAATCTCAAAGGCAACTCAGAACACTCACATCGTCTATATTATACACAACTACTAAACACACAAATTACTGCACTAAAAATAAGTCAATACCTTGCTTTTCAATAATTATACTAAGATTTGTCATTTTAAAATGTATTTAATATTGTAATACAGATCTATTTTTACTCCACTTTTTCACTGATCCCACTGAAAAAAGCACCTAACTACATTCTCTCTTTTTTGATGCTATTTTCGAAGTGTCCCGTTGCAATGAAGCAAAGATTATTATGTTTTCTAAAAAGTTTAACCTCTTAAGAGTTCATATGTACACATTTGATAATAAATATCTGATTTTCATTTTTTGAATTTTGGCCAATGGCAGCGACCACTGTGCATTGTGAAAGACAAAGCGCCACATGACCAAAAGGTACATTTCGTTGACAAACAATTTTCGAAAATCACCAACAAAAACAATGAACAGAAAAAAACAATTGGGAAAATCATTTTTCGCATTATACCAACCCAGTGAATCATCTGTTGGACGTGCGATCTCTTCGCCCAAAGAAACCAAGTTAAATCAAATGAAATGAAAACCAAGGCTATCGCAACGACTAAAATGTAAACAAGTGCGGTTCCAAAAGTTTAACCTGTATTGATCTATTTTCCATCTATATCTACAAAAGAGGAAAATGTTTGTACGTTTCACTAAACAGATTTTCCTGAAATTTTGGAAATATACTACAGCGTCACCTGAAAGTAACACAGGCTATATACATTTTTATACCCTCCACCATACATAGTATGGAGGATATATTAAGTTCGTCATTCCGTTTGTAACTCATCGAAATAATCATTTTAGACCCAACAAAGTATATATATTCTTGATCAGCGTAAAATTCTAAGACGATTTAGCCCTGTCCGTCCGTCTGTTGTAATCACGCTACAGGTTAAACGAATTAAGATAGAAAGCTAAAATTTTGCCCAGATTCCTCTTTTGTCTGCAGGCAGGTCAAGTTCGAAGATGGGCTATATCGGTCCACGATATCGTATAGCCCCCATATAACGGCACCCCGGATATTCGGTATTTCGATGATTTTAGATATATTTTTCAATGAAATTCTACACAAGGAGTTCTTTATGAGTACTTTATCCCTTGGCTGAGAATAATCTATATAGGTCCACGATATCGTATAGCCCCCATATAACGGGCCCCCCGATTTTCGGTATTTTGATGATTTTAGCCACATTTTTCAATGAAATTGTCTGAAATTCCGCACAAGGAGTCCCTTGTGTGTACTTTACCCCCTTAAGTAGAATTGTCTATATAGGTCTACGATATTGTATAGCGCACATATAACGGTACCCCTCAATATCCGGTATTTTGATGATTTTAGCCATATTTTTTAATGGAGTTGTACGAAAATCCACACAAGTAGTTCTCTAAGAGCACTTTATCTTCTGGCAGAGAATTATCTATATATGTCCACGATATCGTATAGCCCCCATATAACGGTACCCCCCGATATTCGGTATTTTGATGATTTAAGCCACAATTTGTAATGAAATTGTATAAAGATCCATACGAGGAGTTCCCTGTGGGCACTTTACCCCATGAAAGAGAATTGTCTATATAGGTCCACGATATCGTATATCCCCCATATAACGGCACCCCGGATATTCGGTATTTCGATGATTTTAGATATATTTTTCAATGGAATTCTACACAAGGAGTTCTTTATGAGTACTTTATCCCTTGGCTGAGAATAATCTATATAGGTCCACGATATCGTATAGCCCCCATATAACGGTATCCCCCGATATTCGCGATTTTGATGATTTCAGCCACATTTTCCAATGGAATGGTCTGAAAATCCGCACAACGGGTTCCTTGTGAGCACTTTATTCATTGAAAGAGAATTATCTATATAGGTCCATGATATCGTATATCCCCGATATTCGGTATTTTGATGATTTTAGCCACATTTTAAACAGAATTGTCTTAAATACTATACAAGGAGTTATTTGTGAGTACTTTATCCCTAGACATAGATTTGTCTATATAGGTCCACAATATCGTTTATACCCCATATATCGGCACCTTTCGAGATTTTAACAGAATTTTTGATGGATTTTATTTTTATTTTTGAAAATGTTCTAATTCGTTCCAAATGGTGGAGGGTATTCAAAGTTCGGCCCGGCCGAACCTACTGCTTTTTTACTTGTTGAAATTCCACTTGTAACTAGAGTTATAGCATCAGAATTGGAGATACCTCCAATAATTTAGATTTGGTAGGCATATATCTGTTGGTCGATTATAGTTCAAAGTTGGAATGAATAACGGAAATTGAAAATTAAGACCTTTGTCTTTCTAGGATATTAATGTTTCCATCCAAAATAAAGGTTAAATAACACATCAAACACTCCGTATAATTTTTGGTCAGGAGTCGGACCAAACTCGTTGCCATTTATAATTTTGGGTCGAAATTGAACCAAACTCATACATTTTGGTTCGCTGGGTACGTACATATGCATGTGTATGGACATTTGTCGTTGAATTGGCAATGCTATTTGCCATATTGGCACTCATTGGCAATGACATTGCATGACGTCTTATGGCAAATTCAAAGTCAAATATTGAACGAAATGACCAAAATGGAGTACCACAGCAACAATAGCAACAACAAAATATAAGCCAAAATAAAATCAATACATTTTCCTTACAACAAAAACGACAAAACACATGTAAAATGACAGCAGACAATGCAATTCACCAAAAAAAAAAAAAACAAAGCGAAAGAAAAAGAGTTGGAATAGCCATAGCATTGAACTTTAAAGTGGGGAGTGTGTGTGTGGTGGTTTTGGGATAACCACACATTTGTCCGCCTGTCGTCAACTCTGTTGGCCACACATTGCTAATGTGGCACAAGTCTTAAGGTCCAACCAACCACCATGGTACACATCACATTAAGATGGTATCCATGTGTGTGTGTTTCCTTTGTTAAAAAGATTTTTCCTTTGAGAAATCAATGTTAATGCAGCTCCCTACCTGCCTTCCATACTTGGCTAGTATGTCGGACAATTTTGCCAAAAATTTTAACATGTTAATACCACATCATTTGATAGACATTTCTGGTTATGGGATTTCCTCTGCTGTGTGCATTTCCGCTTTGGGTTTTGATAATGGCTCCCAAATGTAGGGAAGCAGCAACAGCAGCAGTAGTAGTAGTAGTCAGGACACGACTGTTTCTCCATATCTTTCACTGTGCTTTGTGAAACAGTAATAAAAATTTATGATCTTATAGTGCAATTGACATTCCATAGATTGTGGTTTTGATCGTAACGGTCAACAACGGTAACCATGTTTAGAAGAAAATCATTGTAATTTTCCAATAAACATTAAATCAAATGTTATAATTTATCAGCAAATACCAATAAGGGTTTTAACAGGCATAAACATGTGTAGTACGGAAAGGAGAAAGTGTTATTTGCTAAAAGCCGATTCTGTCCACTTTTACTGGTGATGGTTAAAGAAATATGTATAATGTTATTTTAGAATTTTATATGGGTAATGCGCAGATATTTTGTTTATTGTAGAAATTAGCTAGGAGGGGTCGACTATATGATACCCTTAATTTAAGCCATTATTTGGACACAATGTGGCAAAGACATTTGTAGTTTGAGCTTAGAAAATAGTTAAATATCAAATAGGATAAAACAAATATGCGATGCTCAAATATCTGACAAACTAACGTTCGGTACTCATTTCAATCCGAGTTCTAAAATCCAGGTGGTTAAGAGGATATTATGCTTTTTTTGCACGATTTATTGTGCAAAAAAACTCCTTATACCATAGAGATCGGTACCATTGTATAAGGATGATTTTAAGAGTTTTTTGAAAAAATACATACAATTTAAAATAAAAATGCAGGAATAATATCTAAAAATTTCCTTTTAAAACCCATTGAGATAATTTGTGGAACAGTGGTTTCTGTCTAATGCAAGTTAAACAAGTAAGCAAAGGCTATAGTCGCGCGGGGTCGACCATTTGATACCCTACAACACTACAATATATTAGAACTCCCTTATGTTCAAATCCATTTTGGAAGATTTCGCTTTTGAAATTATGTTACGGAGCACTGTCCACATATTACCCTTAGGAACCAGGAATATTTTCCCAATATTTAGCACTTCATCGTGCTGTTAGCTGGTCCATTTTAAATATAAATCCAATGGTCATCCAAAATACTTGACTTCTTCCTTTCTTCCTCTTCTTAGGCGTGTTTATTGGCTTCAATTGTTTGATCAGGAAATTTTTTCTATTTTAGATTCATTTGAACCCCTAAATATTTTGCGATCATCTCCAAAAGTAAGAGTCCTCTCTGTATTCCAAATTCACACTCATCTATATGATTTGCTTGTCTACGATATTTGGCTATATTCGTCAACGAAATCTGCATAAGAAGCCAGATGTTCGCATTCTGTGTACTTCGGATTTCGTCAGTAAGTAATGTTGGTGTTTTTTCACACAAAAATAGTGATCCATTCCACCCGCCGTCCTAAACTCTAACTTCATGCGAAATTCGTGTCCTTTGGTTTCCATTTTTGACCTTTATAGGAACATTTTTAGTTGTTGGTCCATGTCAACTCCAAAATATATTACGGCCATCTTTGAAAACAATAGGTCCAGCCCCTCGGAGCCTTACCCTACCGTTGTGAAAATTTTCGTGATAATCGGACGATAATTACAATATGTATAATAAACCTAGCCTGTGTTGTGAAGTGAAAAAAATATTACAAAATATACACTTCAATATTATAAGTCAAAATGAAACAATCGCATGCGATAAAATATATGAAAAAACAATAAAATGTCACAAAATACTACTTTTTACTTATTAACATCATTATTGGTAACTTTTTATGCAATATTTTTAGATTTTATTCTTTTATACCAGGAGGGCATTCAGAATTGACAAAATTTGTCAAAATCGGTCTAATCATTCTTGAGATATAAGCATTTTAGCTAACATCCCCTTCCTTCCAAAATACACATTGTGTATATTTCGCTATATATAACCGATATATTAACTATCGGCATCTACGTAACGGTCAGAATTGACCTGTTCGTCTATTTGTGATTTCGCCGGGACTAAAAATATTCGCGGTTTAATGTAAAATTTGACTTTTATTTAACACAAATGTCATAGTCTATTTCACCCACTAAATATAACCCGATGACCATCAAAATTGGAAGATATCTGTCCAGTCATGAGCTCTAGCCCCATGCTAACTTCTGCGTCGATTGGTCCGTAATTGCGACCTGTAGAGCAACTTTAAAATCAAGAAATTTTTCAGTTTTTGGTCCATTTCAACCCCTAAATAAGAAATAGGGTTCTGTTCTGACCTTAACCCCACCTCCATTCTAAATTTCGTGAAGATCGGGCCATAATTGCGACCTGTAGAGTGATTACAAATTAACATGGACAGACGGACGGACGGACATACATAGCTAGATCGACTCAGCTCGGCGAGATAGGAATATCCATATACACTTTCCTATGTGGGAAACCAACACTTCGTGGTGTTACATAATTTTTGGCCCAATCAAACTTATAATACTCCCAACACATAGTGTTGTAGGGTATAAAAATGTAGCTGTATTCATCAACATTAAAAATAGTGCAAAGATATGGTGGTGGAAGGATTAAAAACTTCAGAGCTTCAGATTTGATATTTTTGCAAAATGTCTAAACTATATGGCACACTCATAGTTCATTGAAAATACCATGGCATTCTGCTTTTATACCCTACACAACATACAGGGGGAGATGAAAAGCTGCAATCAGACTGCTTTAATTTCTAAGCCACTCGTCCGACAGCTGTTAAAATTATTCCAGTGACAGTCGTACCATCGCTCGTTTCCGTGATACTGGTAGCATTGTCCGACGTCAAGGAAGTGGACGGAAAAAACAGCTACATCAGCAGAAATGTTTTGAAAAGCAAAGAAGCGACTTGATCGAAACCAGCAGTGCCCAGAAAAATGGCTCGTGAGCTGAACATATCGCAATTTTCCATTTAGCATATATTGAAAAATGAGTTCGGGGTAAAGCTATTGAATTTCCAAAAAGTTCAAGAACTTACACCGCAACAGAAAGAAAATAGACACAAAAGAGCCAAAGAGTTGCTTCACTTGGCCGAAAGTGGTGAACTGCCAAATTTGGTTTTCTCCGATGAGAAAACATTCGTTGTCCAGCAATTTGTAAACAAACAAAATGATCGTGTTTACTTGCCAAAGAGGTCAGCTGAAAATGTGCACCTTCGGTTGGCCACCAAATCTCAAGCGCCGGCCATGGAGATGGTATGGGCCGCCATAAAGGCCAATGGCCGTTCTCCGAACGGATTAATCGACCGTGGCATCAGAATAAATGCCGAATATTGTCGCGAAAATATTCTGGAAGGTATATTACAGTCTTGGGCGGGCAAACATTTTGACCGCAAACCTTGGAGCACGCGCCACCCAAGAATGGTTACAAAATGAGGTTCCTCGCTTCATTTCCAGCGCAAAATGGCCACCAAAATCTCCGGATACCAATACGTTGGACTATTGTGTCTGAAGTATTTTGGAAAGCAATGTTGGCACTAAAAAATACCAAAGTGTCGATCAACTCAAACAAGGGCTTCGCCGGGAATGGGCCAAAATACCGCAGAGCAACATTCCGACAGCGTGTGACGGTTTCATTGGCCGTTTGAAGGCCATAATTTGTGCCAAAGGTATCCAATTCGAAGAAATCTATACTTATTCTGGAATTTGATGCTATTTCCGACATTTTTTGCTTTCATTCAATAAAGTTTAAAAAAATGTAAAAATTATGGCGTTTGACTTTGTTGTAGTTGTTTTATCTCACCCTGTACTGGTAAGGGTATTATGTCTTTGTGCATTTGTTTGTAACATGGAGAAGGAAGCGATACAGACCAACAGTTACTTCTGAGGATCTTCATAGAATCACTTTCTGAGTGGCTTTATGCATGTCAGTCCGCCTGATGATCTATTTTGGTGACCAAAATGCAGGTTCTATCCGATTGAGATGGAATTTTGCAAACAATATTTGTTTGGCCCAAGGACGAACCCTATTGAAATCGGTGATAATCGGTTTAAATTTAGATATAGCTCTCATATATATCTTCAACCGATTTCGATTTTTTCAACCATATCACCAAATGGCCAATATCAGACCAAATGAACTAAAGATTTGGATAAAGCTCCTAAATGTCCTTAATCCGATTTCAGATTTATTGTTCAAATATTGGCTAATATTAGCCCAAATGGAATGAATTTCGTCACGTACGTTTCAATTTTGTGGAACTTGACTCCGATATATATTTTTTAATATAATCATTCTCATGCACTCTATACTAATGCTATTTGGTATAAAAAATTCGAATGAGTCCGTCAAATTTAGTGAAAATCGATTCAGAATTGGATATGCCTCTCATACAATAGTTCCTCCTGAAATAATAATATAACTACTCTAAAGGCAAATGTTGATAGTTGGTATGACCTACATGAAATGAATTCTTTTGTTACGAGGGCCCTCTGCATAGTAGTGTAGAGTATCACAATATCAGTACTAAATGGTACTAAATTTAGTTTTGTTTGAACTGTTTGATTTGGAGTTTTGGTATTGGGATCACTGCTAGTGGATAGGGTTATGAATAAAAATTGAGTTCGGAAATGCGTTCAGCAAGCGTTAGAATGGTACCAAATTTCGTATTGCGTCAACGAATACTCTGAAATCTGAATCTAGGTTTTATAATCACTGTTAGTGTGTAGGGTTCGGGATGGGTTTGAAAATACATACTAAAAAGGACTACATGTAATTAAATTTTGTATTTGGCTAAGGAATTGAGCTGGAAGCCCAAAAATTTGCATTAGGCGGAAATACATAAAATTAAGGGTCAGCAAGGCGGACCGGCTCATATAGTATACTATATTTTGTATTAGGTGAAGGAATAAAGATGCCTTATATAGCACTTATATAAGGAGATGAATCCCTTAATAGAACATGTACGAAATGTACTAAA
Source organism: Musca domestica (assembly GCF_030504385.1). NCBI lineage: Eukaryota > Metazoa > Arthropoda > Insecta > Diptera > Muscidae > Musca > Musca domestica. The sequence continues at coordinate 20,102,850 of NW_026712299.1, forward strand.
TGATAGAATTTTAAAGTTGCAATTGTGGAATAGTGGTACTATATATTTGGGGAAAAAATCAGCCATAAGTTCACCTAATATTAATTTCCTTTTTCCGCCGTAACATACAGGGTGACATAAAAAATTGTACCAAAATCAAACGCCATAGTTTTAACTTTTTTTTTAAATTTATTGAATGAAAGCAAAACATGTCGGAAAGAGCACCACATTTTAAAATTTTCCGATGCCACGGTCAATTAATACGAGCGGAGAGCGACCGCCGGCTGTTGTGGCCACCCACACCATCACCATGGCCTGCGCTTGAGTTCTGGTGGCTAACCGAAGTGGCACATTTGCAGCTGACACGATCATTTTGTTTGTTTAGAAACTGCTGGACAACGAATGTTTTCTCATCGGAGGAAACAAAATTCGGCAGTTCACCACTTTCGGCCAAGAGAAGCAACACTAGCTCTTTTGAGTTTTTTTTTCTTTCTGTTGCGGTGTAAGTTCTTGAACTTTTTTGAATTTCAACGGCTTTACCCCGAGCTCATTTTTCAATATTTGCCGAATGGAATATTCGGACACTGCGACGCGCGTTTCGATCAAGTCCCTTCTTTGTTTTTCAAACCATTTCTGGTGATGTTGCTGATTTCTTTCGTCCACTTCCTTGACGTCGGGCTACGCTACCAGTATCACGGCAATGAGCAATGGTACGAAACACAAAAGAATTATTCACATTTAAATGCTGGAGTGCTCTAAGGATAGCCCCTTGTGGTTTTCTAGCCAAATATAAAGAAACCATACTATCACGCTTGAATTCCATCACGAATAACTTTTTTCTGGAAAATTCTCACCAAAATGCTTTTGTACGCTTGTAAACAATATAATGAGCTGTCATTGAAATAATTTCAACAACTGTCGGACTAGTGGCTTAGAAATGACAGCAGTCTGAAGTTGTTTGCAGTTTTTCCATCTCAACCTGTACATTTTGCAAAATCGATAAATGCTACAATTAACCCATTCCAGAGAATATCAATTACTAACACAATGCTGACAAAACTTAGTTCAGACCAAATGCTGAGAGTGCATATCTGTTGACTGATTCCTCCCAACTTGTTACTCCCATGCTTGTTTGATTTATCTTTGTTTGCAATAAAGTAAATATCAAACAAAGTTATACGTCCAAAATTGTATATTTAAATGATGACGACAATCTTTACAAGTTCTCTAATTTCAGAAACATAAAAAAGTATTTTATTCCAAGAAATATTAAATCTTTGTTTTTTTTTCCAAAAGCAAAGCATTGCTGCGCATGCGCTAAGTTGCATATACAAAATTGCTTAAAACGAGTGTTAAACAATTTATGTAACACCACTGAACATATTTTAAAGCTTTTGTGAAAATTGCCTTTTTAGCGACAAATGCAAACATTGCACTTTCTGGAGCCTGTCATCGGTATGTGATCCAGAGCAAGTCCTGCCTGCCTGGCTGCCAGCTTGGCCTGATGCAGCAGAATAGCCACCAACCTTGGTAAGGAGTCATCAGATGAAGTTTCGTTTTTTTTCTGGTACTCTGTGCATTTGGTGATCGCCAACCAAATGTGGAGGTGCATAATGTTTATTGCACTCACAAACTCGGACAGCTCCGGACCCAAGATACGTGTCCATTTCTTCTATCTCTCGCTCTCTGGAACGCAAGAAAGGAGACCAAAAATAATTTGCCTTATTTTATTTAGATGCTTGAAACTGCTGCTTCGGCGGCTGTTGTTGTTCAGCCGCTGCTGAAAGCCAAAAAGGTGACCCAATGTTTATGTGACATGTTTCTGTTTCGACTATCTATGGCAGTCACTTTATTCCATCTAAAGGATTGCTAAGGAGCTGGAGCAACAGTGTGGAACTTGCTACGTCTACGTAGTGACCAAAAACCACACAAAGAAGCAAAAAATGTGAGCTGTTAAATAAAGATATCACCTTAAATTACGAGCTAAATTTTTGAAAATGTGGTACATACGATTTTTTATTGCATGTTAAGTGTATGTTTTAGTTGTTTCTTCTTATTTTGTTGCCAGTTCCATTTTCAATGTTCATTGTTGTTATTTGTTGCTATGCTGAAGAATTGGTTTGGGGAGGTATTATAGTTGTATGTAATTAATCGGAGTCTATAGAAGGCGATATGTTTGATCAGAACGAATTTTACTACATGTAAAACACATAGGATGGGATAAGGTCTTCCTACATCGCCGAGTTGAGTCGCTCTAGCCGTGTATCTCCATCCGTATCCATTAAAATTTGTAAAAACGCTGCCGGTTGTAATTATGGCCCGAGCCTCACGAAATTAAGCATGAAGGTGGAGTCAGAATAGATGCCTATTGTTTTTGAAAGTGATCGAAAATATTTAGCAGGTGGCTTGAGCTAAGGTCAAAATTTTTTTATACTTAGCGTGTAGAATAGACCATAACAGTTTGGTCTCTTGCCAGAAATGGGATAAAATATAAGAAAATCACTTAAAAATATGTCAATTAAAAGTTTATATATATATATATATATATATATATATATATATATATATATATATTTTAATTTTTGTCATGTTTTTTTATCGCATAAGATTTTTTCATATTTGACTTACAATATTGAATTGTACATTTTACAATATTTTTTTTTATCGTCTGATCCTCACGAAATTTTACATGGAAGTTAAGATTAGAATAGAAGCCTTTTATTTTGGAAGATGTTGAAAATGGACTAAAATTTTTCATTACTTTGCAGTTGCTCTTCAAGTCACAAGTTTAGAAAGAAGCAGAAGTTTATCATTTTAGATGACCATTAGATTATATTTAGAGGGTAAAATGGACCAAAGCTTTTGTGTGAAAAGCTATCAGCACGACAGAGAGCGTAAATATAGGGAAAATGCACACGATCAAAAGCAAAGAGTAGAATGGGTTTGAACATGAAGAGGTTTTTGTAGTGTGGTTGGGTATCATATGGTCGGCACCTAGACTCTGGCCTTTGTCCTTTATTGCTTTTGTTACGGGTTCTAGGTGAAAGATCAGATCTACCACATTGACAATGCCACAAATCCCTGGCTGACGACGACATGGATATATGTAGGGAGTTATGCGAAAACTGGATACAAATTCTGACCATACCGTAAAAATTATTAATATATTTTAAATTAAATAAATTGAGTACAGATCAACCCAATACAGTTTCAATGAATTGTCGTCCAAAGCTTAGAAAAAAACTGCCACGATACAACGACATCACAAAACTCGTAATAAAATGTTTTGAAAGAAAGGAACTGTCCAAATGACGACATTATATTTGTGCGTGAGGTGATGATGAGGTGCAGCACGAACCTGAGTTTGGAGTCACTATTCTAACAAATAAATCTCCTAAAACAACAAACTCATCTTAAGTAAAATGACCGTTTATTTAAATACTAGCGAGTTCCCGCTACTTCGTCAGCGAAAAGGCCTTTTTATACCCTACACCATAATATGGAGGGTATATTAAGTTTGTCATTCCGTTTGTAACACCTCGAAATATACATTTTAGACCCCACAAAGTATATATATTCTTGATCAGCATTAAATTCTATGTCGATTTATCAAAGTCCGTCCGTCTGTCCCTCTATCCGCCTTTCCGTCTGTCCGTCTGTGGAAATCACTCTAGCTTCCGAACGAAATGAAGTAGGTTGATAAAATTTTACTCAAATGTGTACTATGTCTGCAGGACTTTTGGTATTGAAAATGGGCCATGGAACGTCTTCGTATAGCCCCCATATAACGATGCCTCCCGATATTCGTTGTTTTGATGATTTTAGCGACATTATTTACCGGAATAGTTTCAAATTTGGTATTTGACGTTTTTAATAGATACTACAGCATAAAACAGAAAATGGGCCACGTAGGTCCACGTCTTCATATAGCCCCCATATAATGGTACCCCCATATTCGGTATTTTGATGATTTTAGCTATATTATAAACAGATTTTTCTTCAAGTTTCGCATTTAAATATTGTAATAACTTATGACAAAAGTAGCCTATGCATTTGGAAATCGCCAAATTTGTACCAAGTGGTGGAGGATATTAACAGCTTTTTTACTTGTTTTTACTAAAAAATTAAATTTTTACATTCGAAAATCCATTCCTAAACAATTAACCTGACATTGACGAAAGCAAAAACTAAACTTCCCCAACGAAAATAATCATTAATAAAACGGAAGTTACATTAGACGCGATCTCTACACATAGCTAAGATTTGTTTTAATAAAATGTGAATATTTATTGCTCTCCTCCGTGTCTTGTTCTACATCGCGCCATTCTCATGGCTTTCCATTTAGGCATTCGTCGATCATCAATTTTATCGATTTCTATTTGGACAAATTAAAAACATTCAAACCATTGAACACGGTCTTTCATCACATTTGACAAATGTACGTTTTTGTTGCAAGCGCAGCCCAACTGAGTTGTGGGACTCTGGCATTCGTTGTGTGGTGTTGGGCTTTTGGTCTGTTTCAGACATGCACTTAGCTTGTCGAATACTGTTGGTTGCTGTGCTTTTCATACAATTTTACCAACATTTATAAAACAATTTGTTTATCACCTCGACAAAAGCATTAGCAGCGTTAACACCTTTTTCATCGCATGTACTAATTAATTTTCCTCCCAGCAGAAGGTAAACAGAAAAGAAAAAACAAAAACTCAATAGCATTGCCGCCCCCGGCTGAGAGGCATAGGTATATAAAAGCTAAACTACAAGTGTGATGAGATTCTCCAACTTGCTGGTGGAAATCATCATCAAAATCAAATGCCTATAGATAATCGATTTACACGAAGAAAGCACAATAGTTTCTCTGGCAATGTTATAAGCCTGTGGCTATGCCATATTGTCCGGATTTTATGAGCGGTGAAAAACACCTAAAAGCATGTAAACTTTCATTGAAACTTACAACGCACACACAATGCACAGGGTGGGGTATTCCGTTTATCTTGTTACTTTAGATAGCTAATGATTATTATGCAGAGTTTTCATTTTAATTTTTGGAATAATTCATACAACAGACTATGTGATTTAAATGGTTTTCTCATTACACCGGAAATAAAGCAAAATGGGGAGAAATACAGTTGTCTGGCAATAAAGAATAAATGGTTGCAGTTTCAATGTCTATAAAAAATATATTTTCGTTTGGCCAAAAAGATTATGATCGCAAAATATTTAGGGGTTGAAATGGAAGCCTACCAATGCGGATGGTCATCGAATAATATTTAGGGTGTGAAATAAATTATAACTTTTATATCAAAATTATACGAAAGTTTCCACCAAACCGCGAATATTGTTAACTCCGGCCAAATCACAAATACATTAAAAAGTCACTTCTGACCACTACAGTATTGCTGATAGCCAAGATATGGGATATATAGCAAGATAGGTACAAAATATATGTAAACAAGTTAAAAAGCTGTAAGTTCGGCCGGGCGGAACTTTGAATACCCTCCACCATTTAGAACGAATTTGGAAATCCTTTAAACATTCTGTTAAAATTTTAAAAATACCAAATACAGCCGTTATATTGGGGTTTATACGACGTGGGCCTACATAGGCCTTGTTTGTCATAAGCCATTACAATATTCAAATTCGAAACTTGAAATAAACGGTGAATAATGTAGCTGAAATCATCAAAATATCGTATATAGGGAGGTACCGTCATATCGGAGCTGTGCGAAGACCTGGACCTGCATAGACAACTTTCTGTTACAGGTTGTAGCATCCATTACGAACTTCAAATACCACAAATCAAAAAATTTCGGTGGGTATTGTATTTAAGATCGTCAAAATACAGAATATAGGGAGGTACTGATATATGGGCCTATACGAAGACCTTGACCTGCACAGACAATTTTCTGTCACAGGCTGAAGTTCCCATAACGAACTCTAAATACGTAATTTGAAACAATTCTGGTGAATAATGACGCTAAAATCATAAAAATACCGATTGTTGGGAGGTCCCGTTATATGGGGGCTATACGAAGACGTGGACCTGCACAAACAATTTTCTGTATTAGAGTGTAGTATCCATTTCGAACTTCAAATGCCAAATTTGAAACAATTCCGGTGAATAATGTCGCTAAAATCATCAAAATACCGAATATCGGGAGGTACCGTCATATGGGGGCTATATGAAAACGTGGACCTACATGGCCCATTCACGAACATAACTACTACTGGAAAAATAAGCATGTGTGCAAAATTTTAGCCATCTATCTCAATTCATTCGTGATTACAACAGACAGACGGACAGACAGACAGAGGGACATGGCTAAATCGACTTAGAATTTTACGCTGATCAAGAATATATATACTTTGTTGGGTTTGACAAGTTAATATACCCTCCATAGTATGGTGGAGGGTATAAAAAAGGACTTAGTTATTCTGCTTGGAAGTCAAGAACAGCTGAAATAATTTTCACAATCATTATTCATTAATTGGGGAAAATCTAGTAAAAATATGACATGAAGTGAAGATACTTTGTAACATTCTTTTTTAATTTTTGTCATATATTTTTTATCGCATGCGATTTTTTAATTTGACTTACGAATTTCAATTATCGTCCGATCCTCACGAGATTTTGCATGGGGGTAGAATTAAAGCCTATTGTTTCTGAAGATGTACATTCAGGGATTCAAATAGGCCAAAAAATTAAAACTTTCCTGACTTTGGACACGGAATTTTGCATGAGAAGAAAGTTAAGGGCAACAACATTCATGTGAAATTGTTTTGATTACCTATAAGTAAATATAGGGCAAATGCCCCCGGTCAAAAAGCTAAGGGTAACATCTGGGGAGGGCTCTACGACATCATTTCAAAAAAAAAAAAAATCCAAAAAGATTGTAGTGTACCACATGGTCGGCCTGGCACTACTATAGCCTTTGCTAACTTATTTCAAAGACATAAAAGTATAAAGATGGGACAAATCAAAATATTGTCTCCAGGCGAAAATAGCTTTGTTGTTATGATATCATATCATATGTTAAGCGATTTAAACCGCTAAGGCAATATGCAATTATTTGGGTAGGTCTATGGAACAGTAAATTAAATCAAAATGTTGGATTATTCAAGCTTTTTCTGTCATTATACCCTACACCACAAAGTGGTCAGGGTATTATGTCTTTGTGTATTTGTTTGTAACAGGCAAAAGGAAACGATATAGACCCATAGTTCATTTTGATTATCAGCATAGAATCACATTCTGAGTCGATTTATGCATGTCCGTCCGTCTGTCCATGTATTTTTGTAAACAAAGTACAGATCGCATTTATCGCCCTATCAGATGAAATTTTGCACAGATCATTTGTTTGGCCCAAGGACGAACCCTATTGAAATTGGAGATAATCAGTCAAATTTAGATATAGCACCCATATATATCTTCGTCCGATTTGCCTTTTATTGTGCACCAAACGTGTAATATCAGTCCGAATTGTATGGCATTTTGCACATACAACCCAATTAGGCCTGAAAAAAGTATGCCAAATTTGAACTAAATCGGTTCAGATATAGCTATAGCTCCCATATATATTGTTCATCCGATTGGTTATTTTTCTCCTCCGCAGACGTAATATGCACTCTGTAACAACAATATTTGAGGAAATATAGCAAATACAGCTAAGAAATACTTTTGCTAAATTTAATCGAGATCGGTTCAGATTTAGATATAGCTCCCATATATAACTTCGTACGATTTACCTTTTATTGTGCACCAAACGTCAAATGGGATGGAATTTGGCACTTACGACCGAATTGAGTCTAGAAGCTAGTATGTCAAATTGGGTGAAGATCGATTCAGATATAGCTACAGCTCCAAATGCTCCAGCTGCCAAATTTTATCGAGTTCGGTTCAGATTTGGATGTAGCTCCCATATATATCTTTATCCGAATTCAAATTAATTGTGCACCAAATGGGTAATACAAGCCCGAATTTAAAAGATACAAATGCTTCGGCATATTTAGTCCTTAGAACTTAAAATTATAATTATAATCATAGCGTGTATGATTGAATTCTCCCATAGAAACTTTTAGTTGTTACGTGGAGCTCAACTAAATTAGCAAAGTGGTGTAGGGTACCATAAAGTCGGCCCCGCCCGACTTCAAGACTTTCTTTTCTGGTTTTATATTAATATGCCCCTGCCATGGGCTGTTATTTTAGATAGTAACCATTTTCTCAGAATGCAATTTGTCTAGGCTTTACCATATTTGGTCTTTGCCTTTCTACACCATCCACCATTAAGTTTGTCATTCCGTTTGTAACACCTCGAAATATACACTTTAGACCCTACAAAGTATATATATTCTCGATCAGCATAAAATTCTATGAAGATGTAGCAATATCCGTCCGTCTGTCCGTCGGTGGAAATCACTCTAGCTTCCGAACGAAATGAAGTAGGGTGATAACATTTTACTCATGTGTATATTATGTCCGCAAGACTTTTGTAATTGAAAATGGGTCATGTAGGTCCACGTTTTGTTTGGTACAGTCCTTATATAACGGTACCTCCCGATATCCGGTATTTCGATGATTTTAGCGACATTATTCACCGGAATTTTTTCAAAATTGATATTTGAAGTTTGTAATGGATACTACACCATAAGGCAGCAAATTGTCTTTGCAGATCCACGTCTTCGTATAGCCCAGAGGTATTTTCAAGCTGTATCTGATGTTCGGTATCAAATATCATTGTTGTGGAGTGCATATTACGCATGTGAGGGACTTCAATACCAAATCTGATGGAAAAATTTTATGGGAGCTATAGCTATATCTGAACCGATTTTATCAATTTCAATAGGGTTCGTCCTTGGGCCAAACAAATATTGTTTGGGAAACCTTATCTCAATCGGATAATAAATGCGACCTGCATTTTACACAGAATCTGTGTCTATCTCGCTTCCTTCTCCATGTTACGAACAAAAGCATAACTTACCACTATGTGGTGTAGGGTATAATTAATATACCCTTATTCTATGGAGGGTATAGAAGAGCGTTAAGATCGGACTACCCTCAATCATGATGTGAACAAATCTAAATAACTCGGGCGATGATTTTCTATCATTTACGTCTTAAGAATCCTAAATTATATCCCAATTAATTGGAAAACTTGGACCTTTACCGTCTTAATAATTGCCCGCAAAATGGGTCGATCTAGGTACGTATGCTCGTCCGCTCGTCTGTCCGTGTTAATTTGTAATCACGGTTGCAATTCCGGCCGGATCCTCACGAAATCTTGCATGAAGTTGGAGTTGGAATAGAAGTCAGAAAATATTTCTGATGTTGCAGTGGCTCTACAGATCGCAATTATGGCAATCATGGGGAAAGAGTATAAGACAGGGAAGACGCCTACCGATTCGAATAGACTCTTGGCGTACTCCTAAGATGGTTGTCAGCTATAATGTACAATATTTCATTATCTTCAATGAAACAATTGCAATGACTCAAGCTTTACCAAAATTAGTATTATTTAGTACTTTTCCTGTACTTCCCTTACGAAATTCTAAGATCACCGTTCTTCCGTTCACCAAAAACTGAATTGTATTAAGTTTATTACAAAATCGTATAATTCTTTCCCAAAGCAACCTTGTCATCTTAAGCCTTCGAAATCTTAATTCTTATAACTCATGCCAAAATTTAATTTATAGCTTATAGCCGTATATGGCACCTTTCGAAATTCGGTATTTTGCCACATTTTAAAATAAACTATTTCAAAATATATATTTGGGATTCACAATAGGTAGTTAATGTCCGATATAGGTCCACGTCTATAAAATCTTGACAGTACACCCTCAAAGAGGACTTACAAAAATTAATTGTCAAATGCAAATATATCTGTTGGAACACCGACTGAATCTTTCTACCTTGTTATAATATATATTGTTGACTTCAATTTTTATTGTTAGGCCCTAAACACATACATTGCCTTAGAGTGTGTTCGGTACAAGAGTTTGAAAAGACTTCTACTTAATTTTCCAATTTCAACACTTGCGCGTGCGCACCTTTTTCTAATTCATTTGTAAATTAACAAAAGTTAATGTGTAGGCATAGTTGAAACCCTCCCATTTTCCTACGGAAGAGTCAATACATTTAAAGAAGTTTTTTTTTCTAAGAGATGTCGGTGGTGGTATTGAGGGAAAAGTTTAAGCTTTGTGTTTTTTTATTCCCTGTTGTTGAAATAATTGATTGCAATATAGTTAACTTTGTGTGCGGTGTTAAATGGAACCTATGTATGTTGGCTGGTTTACATTTAGAGAAATTAGAATTTCGCCTTTTGAAGAAACAGTCACAACAAGTCAGCCAGCCAGCCAGTCAGGCAGCCGGCATTTGTAATGTTGCCGAAAAGAAGGAAAACTCCAAAAAAGCTCATGTGCTTATATGTCACACAACAGGAGGGCTACGTCGATATAAAGGGTGTGAAGTTTCAAAAAGACAAATGTGATGGATTCTAAAATGGAATGTTCAAGTAAAACAAATAAAAAAACCAGCTAAGTTCGGGCAGGCCGAACTTTTATACCCTCCACCATTTTTAAGAAACTTGAAAATTTTCAAAAACAAAAAAAAAATCCGTCGAAAAATACCGCTCAATTAAAAACCATTATTAGAATAATTCCAATTGAAACATTTGGCTGAAATCACCAAAATACCGATGAAGCCACCACCATGCATAGTATGGAGTTCATCATTCCGTTCGTATCTTATCGAAATAATAATCTTAGACATAATAAAGTATATATATTCTTAGTGAGACCTTTTAGCCCTGTCCGTCCGCCCGTCTGTTGTAATCACGCTAGGGTCAAAACGAATTAAGATAGGAAGCTAAAATTTTGGACAGATCAGTATTTTGTCTGCAAACAGGTAATGTTCGAAGATGAGCTTTATCGGCCCACTATATCGTATGGCCCCCATATAATGGTGTCCCCGGTCTTCGGTATTTGATGATTGTAGCCAAATTCTTCAATGGAATTGTCTGAAAATGTTACACAAGGATTTCGGCTCTGAGTACTCTACCCCCAGGAAGATTATTGCTTCTATATGTCCACGATATCGAATATCCCCCATATAGCGGTATTTTGATGATTTAAGCTACATTTTTTAATGAAATTGTCTAAAAATCCATACTAGAAGTTCTTTCTAAAAACTGGAAGAGAAATACCTATATAGGTTCACGATATCGTATAGCCCACCTACAACGGTATCTCCCGATATTCGTTATTTTGATAATTTTAGCGACATTATTCACTGGAATTGTTTCAAATTTGGTATTTGATGTTCGTATAGCCTATGACAGAAAATTGTCTATTCAGGTCCACGTCATGGTATAGCCCAACTACAACGGTACCACCCTATATTCGATATTTTGACGATTTTAGAGACATTATTCACCGGAATTGTTTGAGGGTATTCAACGTTCCTCTTTAAATTATTTTTTTTTTCTTTTTGGACTATTTAAGACCATTTACGTATTTATCAAACATCATTTTAAATACTTATCATTCCCTCGCATACCACACCCTTCCACAACCGAACAACAAAAATATTGAATGTGTCTCGTTGTGCGTTTATTTCAGTCGTTAAGGTATCATCTATTAATCAATCAAGTGCACTGCAATGCAATTTATTTTATGTCTATTTTCTTTCATTTGAACATTATTCGATTATAATTTCTTAACTTAAAATGCAATTAATCTTCGCTCAATACTGGCAACGTTTTGTTGCCAATGCACAACAACCACAGCGACAACAAAAAAAGCTGTATACACCCATGGTTTATTTACTACTTGTAGGTCTTTGAATCGGAAGACTTTGTTTGGGAGGAACTCTAAAACGAAAAAAAGAGAAATTGCTCCAGCTTCAATATTTTTTCGTTTCTTACCTTGATTTTCACAAACAATGGGCGTTTGTCAAAATACAAATTAGAAATTCTCGCACAGACAAACAATACAAATGATATATAATTTTGATAGATCATCATGGAACATGGAAAACCTCGTGGAAAATACTTGCATGTGGCCAAAGAAGTATAGCGTTTGAGCGTTAAAAAGTGGGCCAATACTTCAACGTTGTTTTAATTGTAGACTGCAGAAAAGCGAATGGATGGAGATTAATGGAAAGCTTAAGTTTTAGGATTTCTAAATTACTAGAAGTGTCAAAACTTTAGAAATGGTTTTTCCACAGAATATATGGTAAAAGATCAATGGAAAGTTGGCATCGGAAAAAATTACTAATAAATAGTCCACTTTTCCGACCAAAAATGATTTTTATACCCTCCACCATACCATGGATGCTATTTATACCCTACACCACAAGGTGGTCAGGGTATTATGTCTTTGTGCATTTGTTTGTAACAGGCAAAAGGAAACGAGATAGACCCATAGTTTCTTTTGATGATCTGCATAGAATCACATTCTGAGTCGATTTATGCATGTGCGTCAGTCCATCTGTCCGTCCGTCCGTCTGTCCATGTATTTTTGTAAACAAAGTACAGTTCGCATTTATTGTCCTATCCAGATGAAATTTTGCACAAATCATTTGTTTGGCCCAAGGACGAACCCTATTGAAATTGGAGATAATCGGTCAAAATTTAGATATAGCTCCCATATATATCTTCGTCCGATTTGCCTTTTATTGTGCACCAAGCGTGTAATATCAGTCCGAATAGTATGGAATTTTGCACGTACGATCAGATTGGACCTGAAAATAAGTATGCCAAATTTGATCGAAATCGGTTCAGATATAGCTATAGCTCCCATATATATTGTTCATCCGATTTGTTATTTTTGTCCTCCGCAGCCGTAATATGCACGTTGTAAAAACAATATTTGGGGAAATATATCAAATTCAGCTCAGAAATACATTTGCTAAATTTTATCGAGATCGAGATCAGATTTGGATATAGGTCCCATATATAACTTCGTCCGAATTAACTTTGATTGTGCACCAAACGTCTAATATTTTCACAAATGGGATGAAATTTGGCACTTACGATCGAATTGAGTCTAGAAGCTAGTATGCCAAATTTGGTGAAGGTCGGTTTAGATATAGCTATAGCTCCCATATATATTGTTCAACCGATATGTTGTATTTGTTACCCACATCCGTAATATGCATTCCGTAGCAACGATATTCAGGGAAATATATCAAATACAGCTCAGAAATACCTTTGCTAAATTTTATCGAGATCGAGATCAGATTTGGATATAGGTCCCATATATAACTTCGTCCGATTTCCGATTTTTAAAAGATACAAATGCTTCGGCATATTTAGTCCTTTGAACTTTAAATTATAATTATAATCATGGCGTGTATGATTTAATTCTCCCACAAAAACTTTTAATTGTTATGCGGAGCTCTACTAAATTAGCAAAGTGGTGTAGGGTATCATAAAGTCGGTCCCGCCCGACTTTAAGACTTTCCTTACTGGTTTTAGTTTGTCTTTTGTGAATCCTTTGTGTGGGAGGTAGCACCGCAAATGTTGTTTATATTCTTCTCCTCCATTTTTGGTGAACAAAAATTCGTAACGGCCACTTCTTGTTCATTTTCAAAGAAAAGTGACCAAATTATGACTCTGAAAAAAAATCCGCACCAAACAGGGACTTGTTTTAGGTGCATCGTATTTTCGGTGCATGCATGGTAGTTTTCTGTGCCCCAAATGCAACAATTGTTCGTGTATACATACGAAGCTGACGGCGCTTTTCTTCATCCAAAATCCATGCGCAATTTTCACACACATTCTGTAACAAACTAATGCCGAACTGTTCAAGCGTATACACAATTAAAATTATGATCATATTTTATTTGCAATAATTATGGGATTAAAAATTAAATGATTTTTCATCAGAATTATGTATGATTGGTTTTTTCTGGTTCTCACCTCGGGAGAAAAATTCTCGTCAACTCTAGAAAAATGTATGCAAAAATCATTTTTAATCACACTACAGGTCGCAATTTTGGCCCAATATCAACAATTTCTTCTTTTAGTTATGGTCAACGCCAGAATAAAAATTTTCCATGGTCCAAAAACAATAAAAACGCTTTTGAATGTCTAAAGCTAAAAAGTATCAGTAGGTTTTGCCTACAGATGTATACCCTCAACCAATGTTCGATTATATAAATATCTTTTTACTTTTGATATGATTATTCAAATTGTTGGAGTAGGTTCCGAAGGAATGGACGAATATTAACTATTTCGTATCAGGCCTAAAAAATGTGATATAAAAATTGTGACGTGCCAGGTTTGGACTATATTGGTTACTTCCTTCACTTTGTATGAGATGTTTAATAATTTTTACAACGCATTAAAATGTGGGCGAGGTACCAGGTATAGTCGACCGAAGTATTCCATTTTCAACTTCATCTAATACAGATAAAAGTATTGGTATGGGCAAAATTACAAAAAAAAATCCAACATTTATACCTAATTCTATGAGAAATCATAAATTCCATATTTATCTCAGGTTTCTAGTTAAGTCAAATATTCGGGGTTAGTTGATATATATCTTCTGCACAGCAGATCTTGTATTTAAAAATTGAAATCTGAAGAGAGTGAGAGTTGCTTATTTCGCTTTCTTGGAGCCTTTTGTATTTCAAAATCTTGAACCATATAAGGCGAGGTACCACTAAAAAGAGTCCGATCTCTATCATCTTTATTATAGATCTTGTGTTGGTGGAAATGTTGAGATGTACCAAGTCTGAATGGAATGAGATTCTAATTTTCCCTTCAAAATCTTGACTCTTTGTGGGTAAGGTACCGGAAGGAGTTGACTGCTTTATACCACCTTCACACAAATTTTTCTCAGTCACGTTTTAATAAGATCAGTAATGATATAGCTTTCATAGGATAATTTCAAATGATTGCAAATTTTAGCCACTCAATAGACGATTAATATTTTTACCATATCTGCAGCCATAAGTCTGATTGAGCTAATCCAAACGCGTAATATTTGTTAAATATTTACATATGATATACAATATTTATACCCTACAACACTATGTGTTGGGGGTATTATAAGTTTGATTGGGCCAAAAATTATGTAACACCACGAAATATTGGTTTCCCATATAGGAAAGTATATATGGATCTTCCTAGCTCGCCGAGCTGAGTCGATCTAGCTATGTATGTCCGTCCGTCCGTCTGTCCGTCTGTCCGTCTGTCCATGTTAATTTGTAATCACGCTACAGGTCGCAATTATGGCCCGATCCTTACGAAATTTTGCACGAAGGTGGGGTTTGGGTCAGAATAGAACCCTATTGCTTATGGAGATGATCGCGAAATGTTTAGGGGTTGAAATGGACCAAATACTGAAAAAATGTCGGATTTTGCAGTAGCTATACAGGTCGCAATTATAGACCAATCGACGCGGAATTTCGCATGTAGCTAGAGTTTAGGGCGGGGAAAAAGCCTACCAATTTGGGTGGTCATCGGATAATATTTAGCGGGTAAAATAGACCATATCTTTTGTGTTGAAAAAATTAAAAATTTTTCATTAAACCGCGAATATTTTAAATCCCGGCGTAATCACAAAGCCATGACAAGGTTACTTCTGATCTTTACATTGATGTTAACATCCAACAAATCGGATATATATCAAAATATGTGTGATATATATGTCTATCAAAGAAGATATGCTTGAAAGATCTCTTATATGTCGAGAACGGCTGAACTGATTTCGACAGTTCTCATTAATTCAGAATGGCCTCTTGGCAGGAAAGAAGAAACGTCTAAAAAAATCGCATAAAAATATCTCTCTAAAGATGAAAATATTGATTTTCTAAAATTTTCTCATATTTTTTCAATTTTGTCATATTTTTGGCATATTTTCATTTTGAATTAAATATTTGGTAATATTTCTACAGCTAACAAAACTAAGTAGATAGGATATCAGGATATCATATACAGATCGCATTTATGGCCCGATCCTTACGAAATTTTGCATGGGGATAAGATGAGGGTCAGAATAGAAGCCTACTCTTTTTGGAGATGATCGCCATATATTTAGGGGTTGAAATGGACCAAAAAACTGCAAAATTGTCAGCAGGTCGTAATTATCGCCCGCACATTTGAATGGGGGTTACCGGACATTGCAAAAGCCAAGCAGTTTTGGATGGCCATCCAAAAATATTCAATGTGCGAAATAGTTTGCTAACTTTTGTAGATAAAATACGAAAATGTCCATTCCAGTGACTTTTTGGAGAATTCACAAATACAGGTAAGACACACTTCTGACTATTTCGTTGAAAAATGTCTGTATCTCATATAGATGCGTTTCAGTCAAAAACCAATAATAAATGTTAATCTTTTGCCACTTCTGAGAGATTATAGGTCTTTGGGAAATATTGGTTCGAGATCTAGGAAGACCATTTACGTGCAACATCTACCAATAAATTGGAAATGAGCAAATTAACTTAAGTTGCTATTATTCGAAAATTAGAGAACGAAACCTGATGGTTTTCTTTTATTATTTGTCACAATATCTTGTGGAATTCATTCGAGTATCTCGCCTATATAAACTGTATCACTTATTATAGTGTTGTAGGGTATTCAACGGTCGGCCCCGCTCGACTGTAGCCTTTGCTTACTTGTTTTATATTTTTTTTATCGTAAACAAACACATCATAAGATTTTGTGCCACAAAAATCACCCAAAGCGAAACATTGTTGCACAACGAAAGTTTTGCCCTATTCTTGAAACTCCTGTACATTCACCTGTAATTTCATACCGGCATAGTGCAAATTGCCAAGTAAACATCGATTACAAAGAAAATTTTGGCCGCCATTAAGTGCAGTTATCCATCGTCTTTGAAATTACGCTTAAGTCATTAAATTGGTAAATGTTACCCAGAATAGGTTATATTGTAGCAAGTGCACGTTTTGAGTTCATCTCAGTTTCAAAAGGAGGTACAGAAGTGCTCTAGCGGCTACTGAAATGCCGGTGTCAAAAGATTTGGTTCTAAGTTGCTAAAATTAGCACAGCTTAAAATGAAACGAAGAAAGAAAAATTGAGAAGTTGCTATGCTTAGCAATGCCAAATCTGAGATGTGCTAACTTGGGTGCAGGTATAAAGATATAAAGCGTATTTCGTCAGCAAAAGGTCGACTTAAAAATTAAACTTCATGCATCGTATTAATTTTCAGACTTCCAAGGTTTTATATACTATTCAAGTTTTACCTTTTTCGAAAAGGAAAATAGAAAACTAATGTTATTTTTACACCAAAAAGTCTCCAAAATCTTTCATTTTAAAATTTACCAACACACATTCTATTCTGTCTAAAACGTCTTTACATGTAAACCCTAGCACCAACATTGACATCAATATCATATTTGAGAATTCCAGCTCAAACCCCTTACACAGTACCCAATTAAGTGGTACTTAGTACTTTGCAATATCGTTTCATATCTCAATACTATACAATAACAGTTAACGCAATATAAAATTTAACAGTTTTAGCTCTATCCCTTCACCTAGATCTCAATTCCAGACACCAATAGAGACCTCAATATCAAAATTCAGGATACCAGCTCTATTCCTTCACCCAATACCAAATTGAGTACCATTTAGTACTTTTCGTACAATTACAATACACATTTCCAAAACCACCACCATATATATGGTGATATGTATGAATACCAACCAGATACCAACAGATACCTAAATATCAAGTTTCCGAAAACTCAGCTTTTTTATACATCTACGCACCAAGAAACCCCCAATTTTTATAGAGTATATTAACTTTGTCATTCCGTTTCTAACTCCTCGAAATACTCATTTCAGACCCAACAAAATTTTGAACACAACTGTAATTTGCCAATAGCCAGGTTATGTTCGTAAATAGGTAATGTCGGTCCATGTTTTCGTATGCCCCCATATAATGATACCTTTCAATTTTGGGAATTGTTTCAAATTTCGTATTTAAAGTTCGTAAAGGGTACTACAGCCCATAAAAAAAAAACAAAAAATCGCGTATGCAGGTTCACGTCTTCGTATAATTTTTCTGGGGTATTTTTCTGTTTTTTTTTTAATCTTTCAAGTTCCTTCAAATTATCCTCCACCTTGGAAAGGAGGGTATATTAACTTTGTCATTCCGTTTGTAACATCCCTTAATATTCGTCGTAGACCCCATAAAGTATATATATTCATAATCAGCATAAAATTACAAGTCGATTTAACGATGTCCGTCTGTCTAGCTGTCTGTCCGTCTGTCTGATGAAATCACGATACATCCTACATTATTTGACGTAGAGCGTCAAAATTTAGCAGAACAATTTGTATTGTGTCTAGGATGGTTGGTATTGAAAATGATATATGAAAATGATGATGTATCGGTCCACGTTTGTGGTATAGTTCCCATATAACGGTACCTGCCGATATTCGGTACTTTGATGATTTTTGCCACATTTTTTCACGGATTTGTCTGAAAATTGGTATTTGTAGGTCATAATGGGTCCTAGTTGGCGTGGCGAAATACTGTATGTATGGGTCCATGTATGTATGGGTCCATTGTATATATAGGAACATGTTTTAGTATAGGCCCATATATCGGTACCTCCCGATATTCGATATTTTGATGATTTTTACAAATTTTCCCACGAATATGTCTAAAAATTGGTATTTGTGGGTCATAATGGGTTCTAATGTTTCCTTTACCATAAGGTGGAGGGTATTAAAAGGTTGGCCCGGCCGAACCTTTTACTTTTTATTTATTAATTATACCCTACACCACAAAGGTGGTGTACCCCACCAGGGTATTATGTCTTTGTGCATTTGTTTGTAACAGGCAAAAGGAAACGAGATAGACCCATAGTTCCTTTTGATGATCTGCATAGAATCACATTCTGAGTGAATTTATGCATGTCCGTCCATCCGTCTGTCCATGTATTTTTGTAAACAAAGTACAGGTCGCATTTATTGTCCTATCCAGATGAAATTTTGCACAAATCATTTGTTTGGCCCAAGGACGAACCCTATTGAAATTGGAGCTAATCGGTCAAAATTTAGATTTAGCTCCCATATATATCTTCGTCCGATTTGCCTTTTATTGTGCACCAAACGTGTCCGAATAGTATGGAATTTTGCACGTACGATCTAATTGGATCTGAAAATAAGTATGCCAAATTTGATCGAAATCGGTTCTGATATAGCTATAGCTCCCATATATATTGTTCATCCGATTTGTTATTTTTGTCCTCTGCAGCCGTAATATGCACTCTGTAACAACAATATTTGGGGAAATATATCAAATACAGCTCAGAAATATCTTTGCCAAATTTTATCGAGATCGGTTTCGATTTGGATATAGCTCCCATATATATTTTTATCCGATTTCAAATTAATTGTGCACCAAATGGACAATACAAGTCCGAATTTAAAAGATTCAAATGCTTCGGCATATTTAGTCCTTTGATCTTTAAATTATAATTATAATCATAGCGTGTATGATTGAATTCTCCCATAAAAACTTTTAATTGTTAGGCGCAGCTCTACTAAATTAGCAAAGTGGTGTAGGGTATCATAAAGTCGGCCCCGCCCGACTTTAAGACTTTCTTTACTGGTTTTTTTCATGCAATGGTTTTCTCTAACAGATTTGTATGAAAATGAACAACTTTAAATGACTTTATCTATTCTATTTTCTATTATATTTTCTTTTGTTTAATCATCTTATTCTATGGAAACTTATGACTAAAGTAATTTCGAAACATACATTATTACGGATTCGAGACATCGAGCTTTTATCCTTCATCTTAATTTGTGTGTGTGCCTCTTTATGGACAAATCTTCCTCTTCCAATAAAATCTCTAAATGTTTTTATTCAACTGTCACTCAGCTGAACAAGTGAATACTTCTGTCATGACATAGCTGCAAAAAAAAACCAAATCACCGAAAATTAAACAATTTCAAAACGTTTATGAAAATATTTCAAAAACGTTTATCACATTTTAAAGTCTTTTTCCTTTCGGCAAACAATCTGAGTGGCTGGCATTGGTGGGCAACAATGATCTTCACATTGACACTAATTTATAGAAATTCAATGGCAGCGACAAGTACTCAGAGAAGTCTCCACTACCAACAATAATACGCTCAACAAGAACACCATACAATGCAACTTGCAACCGAAAAATACCAAAAATGATTGCAGATCACACATAGCAACATGTCATTTAACATGTCAACAACAATTACTACCGTAACATTAGGCCAAGACACACACACGCACACATAGTAGCCAACTATCAGGCGACCAACCAAATTGGCAGCAAGTTGTCGACAATGAATGGCGGCGTCGGCACATCGTCATGCCGTGGAATGGAATGAAAAGAAGCAAAGGCGACTAGCACTACATGACCGCGAAAAAAACGACAACAACAACTACAACAAAAATACACACACTAAACTTAAAGTGACACCAAAGTATGCGTTTAAGTGTGACTTGATGCGGCAGTGTGACGGCAAACAGAGTCACAGCAGTAGCATTATTGAAAGCGACAATCTTTTCTCTTCTCCAACCAAGTGACGACAAGTCGCGACAAGAAGTATTTTTTGTTGTTATGCTGTCCCGTCCACTAGTTATTCGACCCAAAGTGGTGGTGGTGGTAGTTGCGATGGTCAAATTGAAATTCGTCTCTACATTGGATACAAATGATTAGCTTGAATTAAGCAAGTGTCAAGGTGGTAACGTGGCAAAGGAGCGTCGTGTGTATGTGTGAGTGAGATTCGTGAGTGAGTGACATGACCATAATGATTAATCAAACCATAAAAAGGAGACAATTGTAAGTGGCAAGCATAAAGTGGCCAACTAGGTCGGTATCATAGCAAATCAATCTCTACACGGGGGGCTTGGGAAGGAAAACATTAGTCAGGCGGATAAGATTTCTTACAACTGAATTCAATTTTTGGAAAGTTACAAAAAATTGGAAGGGAATTATTTAATTTAAACATTTTTCATATTCTGTTTGAAACATCTCGATAAACATTTTCAACCCCACAAAGTATATATATATTCTTAATCAGCGTAAAATTCTAAGACGATTGAGCCCTGTCCGTCTGTTCGTCTGTTGTAATCACGCTAGAGTTAAAACGAATAACGATATGAATCTAAATGTTCTACAGATCAGTCTTTTGTCTGCAGGCAGGTCAAGTTCGAAGATAGGCTATATTGGCCCACCATATCGTATAGCCCCCATATAACT
This sequence comes from Musca domestica, assembly GCF_030504385.1. NCBI lineage: Eukaryota > Metazoa > Arthropoda > Insecta > Diptera > Muscidae > Musca > Musca domestica. The sequence continues at coordinate 20,124,055 of NW_026712299.1, forward strand.
GTACCTCCCGATATTCGATATTATGATGATTTCAGGTGGTAAAGTACTTCAGACAATTCCATTGAAATATGTGTACCCCCCGATATTCGATATTTTAATGATTTATCCACATTTTTCAATGGAATTGTCTGAAGTACTTTACCCCTGGAAGGTTATTGTCTATATAAAACCACAATATCGTAAATCACTCCCTTAACGGTACATCAAGATACTCGGTATTTTGATGAATTTAGCTAAATTTTTCGAAGGAACTACAACGGTATACTACAATGGAAATACAACGGTACCACCCGAAATTCAATATTTTGGCGATATTAGGTTGTAATCACGCTAGAGTCAAAACGAACAACGATAGGAAGCTATGTCAAATTCAAAGATGGGCCATATCGGTCCACGATGTCGTATAGCCCCCATACAACTGTACCCCCTAATATTGTATTTTACTGATTTTAACAATATTTTTCAATGGATCTATCTAAAACCCATAATAGAAGTTCTTTCCAAGCACTGGAAGAGAAGTGTCTATATACAGGGTGAGATAAAACAAATAAAGAAGCTGTAAGTTCGGCCGGGCCAAACTTTGAATACCCTCCACCATTTGGTACAAATTTGGCAATTTTCAAAAAAATAAAATCCGGTAAAAATTATGTTAAAATCTTAAAAATACCAAAAGTAGCCGTATATTAGGGTCTATACGACGTCGTGGACCTGCATAGGCAACTTTTGTCACAAGTTATTACAATATTCAAATGCGAAACTTGAAAAAAAAAAATTTATTTATAATGTAGCTAAAATCATCAAATTACCGTATATAGGGAAGTACCATGGGGGTTATAAAACGTAGACCTGCACAGACAATTTTCTGCCAAAGGCTGTAGTATTCATTACGAACTTTAAATATCAAATTTGAAATAGTTCCGGTAAATAATGTCTCTAAAATCATCAAAATACCCAAAATCGGGAGGTACCCTTATATGGGAGCTATACGAACCCGTAGACCTATATGGCCCATTTTCTGTGTTTTGCTTTAGTATTCATTACGAACTTCAAATACCAATTTTGAAACAATTCCGGTATATACCAAATATACCAAAACACTATACCAAAACCTGGACCGACATGGCCCATTTTCAATACCAAATATTCTGCAGACATAACATACATTTGAGTAAAATTTTATCAATCTACTTCAATTCGTTCGGAAGCTAGAGTGATTTCTACGGACGGACATCGTTAAATCAACATAGAATATTAAACTGATCAAGAATAAATATACTTTGTGGGGTCTAAAATGTGTATTTCGAGGTGTTACAAACGGAATGACAATCTTAATATACCCTCCATACTATGGTGGAGGGTATAAAAACAGCAACAAAGTCAAACGCCATCATTTTTACATTTTTTTATTTTATTGAATGAAAGCAAAGAAATGTCGGAAATAGCATCGAAATTTAAAATAAGTTTCCATTTTGTTCGAATTGGTCACTTTTGGCACGAATTATGGCCTTCAAACCGTCAATGATACCGTCACACGCTGCCCGAATGTTGCTTTGCGGTATTTTGGTCCATTACCGGCGAAGCGCTTGCTTGAGGTGATCGACACTTTAGTATTTTCTAGTGCCAACATTGCATTCCAAAATAGTGCAGACACAATTGTCCAACGGATTGGTATGCGAAGATTTTGGTGGCCATTGTGCGCAGGAATTGAAGCAAGTAACCTTGGGTGGCGCGTGGTGAGTGCGATGGTGCTGAGTCTTGTTGGAATGTCCAAGGTCTGCGGCCAAAATATTTGCGTGCCCAAAGCATACAAAGGAAGTAAGCACGATAATGTTGTTCGTTTACAAACTTCTGGACAACGAATGTTTTCTCATCGGAGGTCCACTTCTTAGTACAGACCCCAATATAACGGCTATATTGGATGTATTTAAGGTTTTAACAGAATTTTAGCGGATTATATCCTTTTGAAAATTTCCAAATTCACATCAAATTGGGGGGGGGGTATTCAAAGTTCGAACCGGCTGGACTCACTGCTTTTTATTTACAAGTTATGATTTTAATAGAAGTTATTTTTTGAAACTATTGGATATTTAACTTTTGGATATTTAAAGTTTGTTCCCGGCAATGAGATATCTACTTAGAATTTAGGAACTTCATTCAGCTTCAATATATCCGTTATAAAAAACATATTGCTAACATTGAAAAGCCATCAAGCTATTGAACATGGAAAGGTTCGTAATTTTGAAGGACATACCCAAGGCAAGCGTAAACGAAAGTAAACAAACTTTATTTCGTTAAGAGACCTAGGGACCTACCTAAGTACTCTGGTTCCCAGGATCTAAGAGGACTTCCGAGGATACTCAACAATTACTTAAGAAATGATCCGATCTGCATTACATATATATGCACGGATACTACTGTGACAAATCTACTTATACTCAAAAAACGACCTTCAAGGATACTACATCAGGAGGTACTACTTTGCAGCAAATTTCTGGAAATATATGGCAACGCCATAACTTTTGACAGAGATGTCACATGGCTTAATGACATACCGCGTTTGAAGTGTCAGTCCAAGCAGATTTTTACCATGAACCAATAAACGCCACGCGAGCGCTCTGAAATAGTTGAAATTTACATTCAACAGAAGAAGTCAATTGTGATAACTCAACGTGCTTTTAAAACATTAAAAAATGTGAGAAGTGCGCCTCCTAAGAACACCATTAAGCGTTTATACGAAAAATTTTCGAAAGGTAAGGCTCTTTCTAATCCGAAGAGGCCATATAAAAGTCGAGACAGTGTTGAGAGGTCCCCAAGAACATCCCAAAAGCGCCGTTCTCAGCAGTTGGGCATGGCTCGGTCCACTTTACAACGGATTATTCGCATTGATTTGCATTTGTTCCCATACAAAATTCAATTGACGCCAAGAATGTTTCCTGCGGACAAGCCTCGTCGATTGAAATGGGCCCAAAAAAACATGGGTCCGTCGAATATGGGCAACCCTGTACATAGTATGGAGGGTATATTAAGTTCGTCATTCCGTTTGTAACTCATCGAAATAATCATTTCAGACCCAACAAAGTATATATATTCTTGATCAGCGTAAAATTCTAAGACGATTTAGCCCTGTCCGTCTGTCTGTTGTAATCACGCTACAGTCTAAACGAATTAATATACGAAGCTAAAATTTTGCACAGATCTCTCTTTTGTCTGAAGGCACGGTACCCCCCGATATTCGGTATTTTGATGCTGTTAGCCTCATTTTTCCATGGAATTGTCCGAAAATCCACACAAGTAGTTCCTTGGGAGTACCTTACCCCCTGAGAGAGAATTGTGTATATAGGTCCACGATATCGTATAGCCTTCATATAACGGTACCCCCCGGTATTCGGCATTTTGATGATATTAGCCATATTTTTCAATGGAATTGCCCGAAAATCCACACAAGTAGTTCCTTGTGAGCATTTTACCCCCTCAAAAAGAATTGTATATATAGGTCCACGATATAGGATATCCCCCATGTAACTGTACCCCCCGATATTTGGTATTTTGACGATGTTAGCTACATTTTTCAATGGAATTGTCTTAAAATCCACACAAGTAGTTCCTTGCGAGTACTTTACCTCCTGAGAGAGAATTGTCTATACAGGTCCACGATATCGTACATCCCCCATATAACTGTACCCCCCGATATTCGGTATTTTGATGATTTTACCCACATTTTTCAACGGAATTGTCTGAAAATCCACACAAGGAGTTCCTTGTGGGTACTTTATATTCCGGCAGAGAATTATCTATATAGATCCACGATATCGTATAGCCCCCATATAACGGTACCCCCGGTATTCGGTATTTTGATGATGTTAGTTTAATTTTTCAATGGAATTGTCCGAAAATCCACACAAGTAGTTCCTTGTGAATACTTTACCCCCTGAGAGAGAATTGTCTATATAGGTCCATAATATCGTATATCCCCCATATACGGTACCCCCCGATATCCGGTAGTTTTATTATTTTAGACACATTTTTCAATGGAATTGTCTGAAAATCCATACAAGGAATTCCTTGTGGATACTTTATACCTCGATAGAAAATTATCTATATACATAGGTTAACGATATCGTACAGCACCCATATAACTGTACCCCGCGATATTCGGTATTTTGATGATTTTAGCCACATTTTTCAATCATATTGTCTGAAAATCCACGCAAGGAGTTCTTTGTGAGCACTTTACCTCCTGAAAGGGAATTGTCTATATAGGTCCATAATATCGTATATCCCCCATATACGGTACCCCCCGATATTCGGTATTTTGATGATTTTAGCCACTTTTTCCAATAGAATTATCTGAAAATCCACACAAGGAGTTCCTTGTGAGTATTTTACACCCAGACTAAGATTTGTCTTTATAGGTTCACAATATCGTATATCCCCCATATAACGGCACCTTCCTATATTAGATATTTTAAAGATTTTAAAAGAATTTTCAATGGATTTTATTATTTTGAAAATTTTCTAATTCGTTCCAAATGGTGGAGGTGGAGGTGGTGGAGGGTATTCAAAGTTCGGCCCGGCCGAACTTACTGCTTTTTTACTTGTTTGAAATATTCTTGTTAAGCAATATTCGCTTTCAGGTCCATTGTTCACTAATAATGTCTTCTTGAACAAGATGAACTTTTGCACTCGTGTTTAACTGCTATTGGAATTAAGTCGGTAAGCCACGGTTCATATGTAGACCTATATTCAATATTTGTGTTCAATCCGATTTAATTGTTTAAGCATACAAAAACATTTTGAAACCACTGTACAGCGTGTGATTTCTTTTCAGGCTCTTGTAAAAGTTGCATGTCAGAAATGTATTCCAAATTGAGGCAATGGTTGCAGATCACTCCTTTCAACATTGAGAAGAAAAAAAACGAAAGGCGTTGCAAATTCCATCAATGTTAGCCACTCGGTTGTCACTGCTTTCTGACGCTTAAAGCTGCAACGGTATTAGTTGTTGTCGGAGTACGTGGACTAGAAAAAAGTTAAGGATAAATTTCATACATCGAAAATTGTATATTAACTATAGCATAGACGATAATTTCTAAATTTCTCTGTAGTTATACATTGTACTCCACAATATGGACATTGGTAAGCCAAGTTGTTAAAAGTTTTCAACACTTTTTGTACCTTTTAACCCAACATAAATTCCTTATTAATCACTAAATATGAGCTCTATCCATTTTCACCCTCTCATTTACACATCCAAAATTTGCCCTAGTCCATATTTACACACATGAAATATAAATCTAAAAAAAGATCTAGCTATTTTCTTTAGAAATGTTGATATCGCAGCGCTCCCCTTTCCATGTAAGATAATAAATTTGTTAGAAATTTCACGAAATTCGCTTTAACTTAAACTCATTAATTCCTATGACTCATGCTGGGTCCAATTACAATTTGGCAATTGTTAAAGCCAACGAAACGAAAATAAAACAAGATTATCAACAAATAGGCCGAAACACAAAAAACATGATTTTTTGCAAAGCCGGCAAAATGGAACAACTATTTTTCGATTGGCTAGAATGTCTAAGGCAAACTCAAACATTCCTTTTTGTTTGCCACTTGCAATGGGTGGTCTTCAACAGATTCATTTAGTTTCAAAATGTGTTCTCAGAGCAATGGTTATTTGAATGTATTACCCAGAGAAAAAAATATTCTATACTCCAAGTGATAAGAATTTCTATATAAAAGAAATCTTGTTATCGACAAGGGTTTCTGAATAGAAAATCTTGTTATCGACAAGGGTTTCTATATAGAAAATCTAGTTATCGACAAGGGTTTCTATATAGAAAATCTTGTTATCGACAAGGGTTTCTATATAGAAATCTTGTTATCGACAAGGGTTTCTATATAGAAAATCTTGTTATCGACAAGGGTTTCTATATAGAAAATCTTGTTATCGACATGGGTTTCTATATAGAAAATCTTGTTATCGACATGGGTTTCTATATAGAAATCTTGTTATCCACAAAGGTTTCTATATAGAAAATTTTGTTATCGATGTCTGTAGAAAGCTTATTATCGACAAAGATGTCTATAGAAAATCTTGTAATCGACAAGCGTTTCTATACAAAATCTTGTCGATAGCATGATTTCTAAAGAAAATCTTGTTATCGAAAAGGGTTTCTATATAGAAAATCTTGTTATCGACAAGGGTTTCTATATAGAAATCTTGTTATCGACAAGGGTTTCTATATAGAAAATCTTGTTATCGACAAGGGTTTCTATATAGAAAATCTTGTTATCGACATGGGTTTCTATATAGAAATCTTGTTATCCACAAATCTTGTTATTAACAAGGGTTTCTATATTGAAAATCTTGTTATCGACAAGGGTTTCTATATAGAAAATTTTGTTATCGACAAGGGTTTCTATATAGAAAATTTTGTTATCGATATCTGTAGAAAGCTTATTATCGACAAAGATGTCTATAGAAAATCTTGTAATCGACAAGCGTTTCTATACAAAATCTTGTCGATAGCATGATTTCTAAAGAAAATCTTGTTATCGAAAAGGGTTTCTGTGGAAAATCAACTTCTCCAAATTTTTTTATACCCTCCACCACACATAGTACCCCAGATTTTCGGTATTTTCATAATTTTTGCGACATTATTTACCGGAATTGTTATACCCTCTGCCATACATTGGAGGGTATATTAACTTCGTCATTCCGTTTGTAACTCCTCGAAATACTCATGTCAGACCCAACAAAGTATATATATTGTTGATCAGCGTAAAATTCTAAGTCGTCTGTTGTAATCAAGCTATCTTTCGAACGAATTGAGATAGAAGGCTAAAAAGTTGTAGGTTAAGTTCGTAAATGGGCCATATAGGTCCACGTTTTCATATAGCCCCCCATATAACTGTACCTCCCGATATTCGGTATTTTGATGCTTTTAGCGACATTATTCTCGGAATTGTTTCAGATTTGGTATGTGGAGCTCGAAATGGACACTACAGCCTAAGACAAAAAATTGTCTGTGCAGGTCCACGTCTTGGTATAGGCTCGATATAATGGTACTGCCCTATTTTCGGTATTTTGATGATTTCAGCATTATTATTCACCGCAGTAGTTTCAAATTGCGTATTTAGAGTTCATAATGGGAACTACAGTCCGTGACAGAAAATTGTCTATGCAGGTCCAAATCTTCGTATAGGCCCCATATATCAGTACCTCCCTATTTTCGGTAATTTAACGATTTTAGGTACAATACTCACCGAATTTGTTTGAGATGTCGTATATGGAGTTCGCAATGGATACTACAGCATATGACAGAAAATTGTCTGTGCAGTCCATGTTTTCATATAGGCCCCATATAACGGTACCTCCCGATATTCGGAATTTGGGTGATTTTAGCGCACTATTCACCGGAATTGTTTCCAATTTGGTATTTGAAGTTCGTAATGAATACTACAGCCTAAGACAGAAAATTGTCTGTGCAGGTCCACGTCTTCAGATAGCCCCCATATAATTGTACCTCCCTATATTCGGTATTTTCATGATTTTCGCGACATTATTCACCGGAATTGTTTCAATTTTGGAATTTGAAGTTCGTAATGGATACTACAGCTATGACAGAAAATTGTCTGTGCAGGCCAACGTCTTCGTATATGCTCCATATAATGGTACCTCCCTATTTTCGGTTTTTTGATGATTTTAGCATCATTATTCACCGCAGTAGTTTCAAATTACGTATTTAGAGTTCCAAGTCTTCGTATAGCCCCCATATATAAGTACCTCCCTATATTCGGTAATTTAACGATTCTAGGTACAATATTTTAGGTATTTATTTTTTTTTTTTTTAATTTCCAAACTTTTTCCAAATGGTGGAGGGCCCGGCTGAACTTACTGCTTTTCAACATGTTATAATGTTGAAATATTTTCTTTGAGTGTATTTGTTTCAATTCCGTATTACATTGAGCTGACTCCATAAAATAAAATCTTAACAGTAAACACTACCAATATATGGATATATTGAAAAAAAATCAAATTTCAAACCCTTTTTTCGGGCTATTGGTGGCAATAAATTTATCATAATAAAAATGTAACTACTGCACCGAACAAAAGGAAATAAATTTGCCAAAAATTATAAACCACAACAACAACAGCAGCAACATATCGTCAGTCTGCCACTGTCGTTGGTAATGTTTGCGAATGGAAAAAAGTGTATCATAATTAGACCTTACTTGGCTGGTGTCCACGTGTATGCAGCCAACTCAGTGTGATACTTTTGGCGGTGTATTGAATGTATGTTAGGCTTGAGGAAGGGGAGCAAGGCAGTGAGTGACTTTTTAACGTCGTTAAATTTGTTTCTATGAATGCCACCCACTGTTGATTTTGGGTTACTATTTGTCCGGCTGTCTCTTGGGTTTGTAGATCTTTTTTTTGCGTTCACATTGCAATTTCCGAATGCAAACTCACACACACATACCTCGAAACAGATGTACAACTCATTTCAATGTAAGTAAGTGTGTGCGTGTATGCTCAGAGTACCGGTAACTACAACTTTCGGTTGCATACAAGTTGATGACTCAGTAGGGTGCTAACAGCACTATAAATATATTATTCCAAAAAACTAAATCATATTGCTGCTCATGTTGCAGGCTGCAACAGTTCTGGCATTTTCTAACGCTGCTAACGGCGCACCGTTTACTTGTGCCGAAGTGCTGCTGTTCGTTACAATTGCAGCCGTTATCATCGTCACCGCACATGTTGCTAGTATTTGCGAATAAGCGCCACTTGGCCACTTATGTGGGCAAAATGAAAAGAAGTAATTTTTCGGTAGACATTTATTTTCAATTACAAATGTAAGGAAAAGATTTTGTGGCACACTTCGTATGGAAATGGTGGCATATTTAAGTAAAGACATTACATAATTGGAGGTTAAAAAATGTCCGAATCAAAGGCACATTCAAAGTACACTACAGTTTAAAGAAAGTATGATGTCTTTATTTTACAATACCACCATTATTCGTACCAAAATCAATGTCACAGAGAGCTATGACATAAGAGGTGTCCCCTAGTTTATTGGTATACAGGCAGCTCATTATATTGTTTACAAGGCATTTTGGTGAGAATTTTCCAGAAAAAAAAGTTCTTCGTGATGGAATTCAAGCGTGATATATTTGACTGGAAAACCATAATTGGCTATAGTTAGAGCACTCCAACATTTAAATGTGAAAAAATCTTTTGTGTCTCGTACCATCGTCCGTTACCGTGATGCTGGTAGCGTAGCCCGACGTCATGGAAGTGGACGGAAGAAAACAGCAACATCAGGAGAAATGGTTTGACAAGTATAGAAGCGACTTGATAGAAACCCGCGTTGCAGTGCCCGAAAAATGGCTCGTGAGATGAACATATCGCAATATTCCATTGAAATTCCCAAAAATGCTAGAACTTACACCGCAACGGACAGAAAATAGAGTCAAAAGAGCTATAGAGTTGCTTCGCTTCGAAAGTGGTGAACTGCTTCGAAAGTGGTGAACTGCCGACTTTTGTTTTCTCCGATGAGAAAACATTCGTTGTCCAGCAGTTTGTAAACAAACAAAATGATCGTGTTTACTCGCCAAAGAGGTCAGCCGAAAATGTGCACCTTCGGTTGTCCGTGTTTACTTGCCAAAGAGGTCAGCTGAAAATGTGCACCACCGGTTGGCCACCAAAACTCAAGCGCAGGCCATGGTAATGGTTTTGGCCGCCATAACTGCCGACGGTCGCTCGTATTAATCGACCGTGACATCAGAATAATTGCCGAATATTATCGCGAAAATATTCTGGAGGGTGTATTAAAGCCTTGGGCAATATTTTGGCCGCAGACCTTGGAAATTCCAATAGGACTCAGCACCATCGCACTCAGCACGCGCCACCCAAGGTTGGTTGCTTCATTTCTAGCGCACAATGGCCACCAAAATCTCCGGACAACAATCCGTTTTACTATTGTATCTGGAGTATTTTGGAAATCTAGGTTGGCGCTAAAAAATACCAAAGTGTCGATCACTTCAAGCAAGCGCTTGGCCGGGAATGGGCCAAAATACCGCAGAGCAACATTCGGCCGTTTTTAGGGCATAATTCGTGCCAACAAATCTAAACTTATTCTAAAATTGGATGCTATTTTCGACGTTTTTTGCTGTCATTCAATAAAATTTAAAAAAACCAGTAAAGAAAGTCTTAAAGTCGGGCGGGGCCGACTTTATGATACCCTACACCACTTTGCTAATTTAGTAGAGCTCCACATAACAATTAAAAGTTTTTATGGGAAAATTCAATCATACACGTTATGATTATAATTATAATTTAAAGTTCAAAGGGCTAAATATGCCGAAGCATTTGCATCTTTTAAATTCGGAATTGTATTGCCCATTTGGTGCACAATTAATTTAAAATCGGATAAAGATATATATGGGAGCTATATCCAAATCTGAACCGATCTCGATAAAATTTGGCAAAGATATTTCTGATCTGTATTTGATATATTTCCCTGAATATCGTTGTTACGGAGTGCATATTACGGCTGTGGGTAACAAATATAACAAATCGGATGAATAATATATATGGAAGCTATATCTTTATCTGAATCGATCTTCACCAAATTTGACATACTAGCTTCTAGACTCAATTCGGTCGTAAGTGCCAAATTCCATCCCATTTGGACAAATATTAGACGTTTGGTGCATAATAAAAGGTAAATCGGACGATGTTATATATGGGAGCTATATCCAAATCTGAACCGATCTCAATAAAATTTAGCAAATGTATTTCTGAGCTATATTTAATATATTTCCCCAAATATTGTTGTTGCAGAGTGCATATTACGGCGGCGGTGGACAAAAATAACAAATCGGATGAACAATATATATGGGAGCTATAGCTATATCTGAACCGATTTCGATCAAATTTGGCATACATATTTTCAGGCCCGATTTGGGTGTATATGCAAAATTCCATACAATTCGGACTGATATTACACGTTTGGTGCACAATATGAGGCAAATCGGGCGAAGATATATATGGGAGCTATATCTAAATTTTGACCGATTATTTCCAATTTCAATAGGGTTCGTCCTTGGGCCAAACAAATGATCTGTGCAAAATTTCATCTGGATCGGGCAATAAATGCGACCTGTACTTTGTTTACAAAAATACATGGACAGACGGACGGACGGACGGACGGAAGGACGGACGGACGGACGGACAGACGGACGGACGGACATGCATAAATCGACTCAGAATGTGATTCTATGCAGATCATCAAAAGGAACTATGGGTCTATCTCGTTTCCTTTTGCCTGTTACAAACAAATGCACAAAGACATAATACCCTGACCACCTTGTGGTGTAGGGTATAAAAATGTAAGAATTATGGCGTTTGACTTAATTGCAGTTTCGTATTGGTGCACGTTTTGATATAGCCGCCATATAACGGTACCTCCCGATATTGGATATTTTGATCATTTTAGCCACATTTTCCCCGAAATTGTATAAAAATTGGTATTTGTATCCTAATGGATTATAGCTCCCGTGGCGGAACATTGTATGGATAGGTCTACACTACTTCCCAATATTCGGTATTTTGATGATTTTTGCCACATTTTTCCACGGATTTGTCTAAAAAATGATATTTGTAGGTTATAATGGGCTGAAGCTCCGGTAGTTCTACATTTTGTGTATAGCCCCTACATAACGGTACTTCCCGATATTCCTTTTTTTATGTTTTTTTGCAACATTTTCCCACGGATTTGTACAAAAATTGTTATTTGCAGTTCGCAATGGGTTCTAGCACACAAATAACGATACCCACCGATATTCAGTATTTTAATGATTCTAGTCACATTTACCTACGAAATCGTTTCAAATTTGGATTTGGTAGATGACAATCTTGAAGTATAAAATTCTCTATAGAGTTTCCGATTTTTGTATGGCCACCATGTAAAGGTCTCACCCACTTTATGCGTGTTTTGTTTTAAACGGTATTATCTAAACGGTCCTACTGTTATTTGTATATTGAATTCAGGTATTTTATATAAAAATGTTCTCTTTACCCAAAGGTGGCCGAACTTACATGTTTTTTTTACTTATCAAATTTTTTTGTTTTATGAAATTTACTCAATTTGACTTTCAATATTGAATTGTACAGGGATAGAAAAGAAGCATGCAGGGTTGTCCATGTTCGACGGACCCATCTGGCAAAGCCATAACTTTTGACAGAGATGTCACATCGCTTAATGACATACCGCGTTTGAAGCGCCAGTCCAAGCAGATTTTTACCATGAACCAATACACGCCACGCGAGCGCTCTGAAATAGTTGAAATTTACATTCAACAGAAGAAGTCAATTGTGAAAACTCAACGTGCTTTTAAAACATTAAAAAATGTGGGAAGTGCAAGTAAGAACACCATTAAGCGTTTATACGAAAAATTTTCGACTGGTAAGGCTCTTTCTAATCCGAAGAGGCCATATAAAAGTCGACCAAGGCGATCGGCCGAGAATATCGCTGCCGTACGAGCCAGAGTTGAGAGGTCCCCAAGAACATCCCAAAAACGCCGTTCTCAGCAGTTGGGCATGGCTCGGTCCACTTTACAACGGATTATTCGCATTGATTTGCATTTTTTCCCGTACAAAATTCAATTGACGCAAAGAATGTTGCCTGCGGACAAGCCTCGTCGATTGGAATGGCCCAAAGGGCCCAAAGGTCCGTCGAATATGGGCAACCCTTGTTACTTATATTTGAGGTTGATATGAACCAAAAACTTAACAACTTTTCGATTTTGCAGGTCAAAATTAAAGACAGGACAGAAGCCTAGCATTTTCAATGATTATTGGATAATATTTTTATACCGAATATCAGACAAAAACATTGAAAGATCTTCACCAAATTCATAAAATAATTTTTTTCCACAAAAAATTCAATTTCCCACATAGGAAAGTATATGGATCATCCTATTTCGCCGAGCTGAGTCGATCTAGCTATGTATGTCCGTCCGTCCGTCTGTCCATGTTAATTTGCAATCACTCCACAGGTCGCAACTATGGCCTGATCTTCACGAAATTTAGAATGGAGGTGAGGCTAGGGTCAGAATAGAACCCTATTTCTTTTGGAGATGATTGTATAATATTTAGGGGTTCAAATGGACCAAAAACTGAGAAAAAAATCCAGATTTTGCAGTTGCTCTACATGTCACAATTATGGTCCGATCAAAGCGGAAGCTAGCATGGGGCTAGAGCTTCAGGCTGGGCAGAAGCCTTCCAATTTTGAAATAGGCCTCAACACTTGTGTTAAATAAAAGTCAAATTTTCCATTAAACCGCGAATATTTTTAGTCCCGGCGAAATCACAAATAGACGAACAGGTCAATTCTGACTGTTACGTAGATGCCGATAGTAAATATATCGGTTATATATAGCGAAATAAATGTGTATATACAAAGGAAGAGGATGTTAGTTAGAATGCCTATACCCCAAGAATGGCTGGAGCGATTTTAAAAAATTTGTCAATTCAGAATGGCCTCTTGACATAAAAGAATAAAATCTAAAAAAATTGCAAAAAAATTGCCAATAATGACGGTTATATAGATTTTGTGACATTTTTTTATTTTTTCATATTTTTTATCGCATGCGATTTTTTCAATTTGACTTATAATATTGAGGTATACATTTTGTAATATTTTTTCACCTTACAACACAGGTTGGGGTTTGTATATACAGATTGCAATTATCGTTCGATCCTCGCGCAAATTTTCACAAGGGCAGGGTTAGGCCCAGAAGGGCGAGACCTATTGTTTTCAAATACGTCCGCAATATATTTAGGGGTTGAAATCGGCCAACAACTAAAATAGTTTCTGGTTTTGCAGCCGTTATAAAGGTCACAAATAGAAACCAACGGACACGGAATCTCGCATGAAGTTAGAGTTTAGGACAGCGGGTAGAATGGACCACTACTTTTGTATGACAAAATACCAACATTACTTACAGGCGATATCTGAAATACACAAAATGCAAAGAGCTTCTTTTTTAAGCTGATTTCGTTGACGAATATAGCCAAATATCATAGACATCATAGTGATGTGTCTAAATTTGGAGATGCAGAGGGGCCTCCTACTCTGGAGATGATCGCAAAATATTTAGGGGTTCAAATGAACCAAAAACAGAAAAAAATTCCTGATCACACAATTGGAGCCAATGGACACCCCTAGGAAAAGAGCTAAGGACAGGGAAGAATTCTAGCATTTTGGATGACCATTAGATTATATTTAGCTGTAAAATGGATCACAACAACTAATACCACGACGGAGTTCGTAAATATTGGTCAAAATGCTAAGGGTAGTATTTGGGCAGTGCTCCGTGACATACTTTCGAAAGCGAAACTTGTTTTATTGCTTACTTGTTTTATTTTGTATTCTAAAGGTTTAAAGTCCACGATATGATACAAACAAGAAGTTCCTTTACACATTTTAATAGTATAACCAATTTAAACAACTAACAAAATTATAAGTTCAAAACCAAGCTACAAAAGATCTCCATCTCTGACTTCAATAGAACTGAAGTTTTATTACATGACACCTACATAAATTTGTTATCGCTGGACATTAGATCATCATTGGAGTGGCATGGAAGTCAGCATCCAAACATTTCAACTACAATGCCTAGAAGTCATGCCACACAGACTCCCTCCTCACCAGTGGACAATTGTAGCAATTGTAGTTATTGAGGAAGATGTCTTTAAAAGAGATCACGCCATCGACAATGAAACAAACCATCGTAAATTCTTCATACAAGTCCATACGACTGATAATAACATATCAAATGCTGTGTTGTCAGGCAACATCTTACTCAAAATATTTGACATGATTGATTTTCCATGTCAAATCAAGAATGACTTTCTAAAATATTTCACTTCCAAACTGCAAGTACATCTTCCGAACAACAAACGTCAGACTGCAATGGATCACATACGTAAATATGTGTGTATAATCGTACTTACATATGGGTTGGAAACATCACGGTTGGCTTGCATTGGATGACTGAAGGCATAGCAAACACAGTATTTCGTTGCACCGACAACAACCGCCGCATTTGCTGAGAGCCTAAAGTTCACTGTAACGAAAAATTCTTATTTGTGTTTGATTATATTTTGAGAGGTGAATGATCGATATGTGACGTCTTTCAATTCTATTCTGTATACATCAGTCCCAGTGTATTGAACCCGTTTGAGGCTACAAAATTGGATACAAACTCATATAACATTAAAAATAACAGTGAGGAAAGGTCAAAAGTCGGGCGGGCCGACTATATGATACCATACACCTTTAGGCATATATAATTGGGCTCCCTTAACAAAAAAAAAAAAAATATGTTGGGAATTTTTGTGAAGAAAAGAACCTTATTTAGATGCGTATCATGGCTTTAGAGCAGTTATAATTTGGTTTCAGAGGGAGGTAAATCCAATACTGAATCAATTTTCACCAAATGAAAAATTCAGTTGAATGTGAGAAATTTTTCTGTCCAAACCTATTTCAACGTCTTTTTGTGTAAACCCTTAAAAACAACAGTGACCTCAATATAAAATTTCAGAAATATCCCTTAACCTAATACCTAATTGATCTCCCCATCTTAGATACCAACAGTGATCCAAAATTAGTACAATTTAGTATTTTGCGAAAATTTAAAATAACAGCTCCTTCTCTCAACCACAGACACCAATAGTGAATTCCATTTGGCCCATTCCCGGCGAAGCCCTTGCTTGATCGACACTTTGGTATTTTTTAGTGCCAACCTTGCTTTAGCTCTTTGAGTCTATTTCCTTTCTGTTGCGGTGTAAGTTCTTGTACTTTTTGGAATTTCAATGGCTTTACCCCGAGCTCATTTTTCAATATTTGCCGAATGGAATATTTCGATATGTTCAGTTCACCAGCCATTTTTCGGCTACTGCGACGCGGATTTTCATCAAGTCGAACCATTTCTGTTCATGTTGCTATTTTCTTCCGTCATCTTCCGTGACGTCGGGCTACGTTACCAGTATCACGGTAACGGACGAGCGGCTTAGTGTCGGACGAGCGGCTTAGTGTCGGACGAGTGGCTTAGCGGTCTGAAGTTAGTTGCAGTTTTTTCATCCCAGTATTTCTTTGGCCAAAGGACGAACCCCATTGAAATTGGTGAGAATTGGTTCAAATTTAGATAGAGCTGGCATATGTATCTTCAACCGATTTCGGGTTAATTATGCACCAAATGGCCAATATCAGTCCAAATTACCTGAAATTTGGTACATCCAACCGAATACAGTCTAGAAGCAAGTACATTAAAGCTTGTACCAGATATCAGATACAGCCCAGAAATACCTCTGCCAAAATTTTTAAAAGATTTGTTCGGATTTCGATTTCAGGTTAATTGTTCACCAAATGTCTAATATCAGTCCAAAAGACCTGAATTTTGGCACTTCCAACCGTATTTAGTCTAGAAGCAAGTACTTCAAATTTGGTGAAAATCGGTTCAGATATAGATATAAGTCCCTCACATGCGTAATATGCACTCCACGACAATTATGTTTGATAACATCAAATACAATACAGCTCGAAAATACCTCTGTCAAATTTTATCGATATCAGTTCAGATTTTATACAGCTTCGATATACATCTTCATCCGATTTTACGGTTAAGGTTCACCATATATGTTATATCAGCCTATCTATCCAATTAATTTTTTTTTTCATTTAACTGAATTTTTCCATTTGGTGAATCTGGGTTTGGTTATATATTGCTCAGATAAATATTTTTTTAATATAATCCTTATCGAAGCTCTATCATGCACTATATACAACTATGTTAATTGGTAATAGAGGTACAAAAGCATCCGCCAAATATGTTTAAGATACGTTGGGTATAGTTCCCAAATTGTAACTTCACTAGAGTCATGATACTAATTCAAATAAGTAAGCAAAGGCTATAGTCGTGCGGGGCCGACTATTTTATACCCTACAACACTACGATATGTTAGAAGCCCCCTCATGTCCAAATCCATATTGAAAGATTTCGCTTTTGACTAGGGATATTTGGCCAATATTTTTGCACTCCTTCGGGCTGTTAGTTGTTGTAGTCCATTTTACAGATAAATATAAGCCAATGGTCATCCAAAATGCTAAAATTCTTCCCTGTCCTTAACTCTCTTCACAGTCGTGTCGATTGGATTCAATTGTGTGATCGGAAAAACATTTCTGTTTTTGGTTAATTCGAACCTCTAAATATTTTGCAATCAACTCCAAAAGCAAAACGCCCCTCCGTATCTCCAAATTTAGACTCATCTATATGATTTGCTTGTCTATGATATTTGGCTATATTCGTCAACGAAATCAGCATTAAAAAGCCAGAAGTTCGCCTTTTGTGTATTTCGGGTATCGCCCATATGTAATGCTGGTAATTTTTCACACAAAATTACTGGTCCGTTGTACCCGCTGTCCTAAACTCTAACTTTATGTGAGATTTCGTGTCCTTTGGTTTCTATGTGCAACCTAATATATTGCGGACATTTTTGAAAACAATAAGCCTAGCCCTTCTGAGCTCAACCCTACCCTTGTGAAAATTTTCATGAGGATCGGACAATATTTGCAATACTTATATAATATCCCCAACCCGTGTTGTAAGGTGAAAAAATATTACAAAATATTATAAGTCAAATTGAAAAAATCGCATGCGATAAAAAATATGAAAAAATGTCACAAAATACTACAAAATCTAAATTAACATCATTATTGGCATAATTTTCTGCGATTTTTTTAGAATTTATACTTCTATGTCAAGAGGGCAATCTGAATTGACAAAATTTGTCAAAATCGGGACATGCCATTCTTGAGATATAACCATTCTAACCCTTCCTTTGTAAATACACATTGTATATATTTCGCTTTATACAACCGATAAATTTACTATCGGCATCTACGTAACGGTCAGAAGTGACCTGTTCGTCTATTTGTGATTTCGTCGGAATTAAAAATATTCGCGGTTTAATGGAACATTTGACTTTTATTTAACACAAATGTTGTGGCCTATTTCGCCCATTAAATATTATCCGATGACCATCAAAATTGGAAGGCTTCTGCCCATCCCTAAGCTCTAGCCCCATGCTAATTTCCGCGTCGATTGGTCGATGATTGGGACCTGTAGAGCAACTTCAAAATTAGAAATTTTTTCAGTTTTTGGTCCATTTCAACCCCTAAATATCATGCAATCATCTCCAAAAGGAATAGGGTTCTATTCTGACCTTAACCCCACCTACATTTTAAATTTCGTGAAGATCGGACGATAATTGCGACCTGTAGAGTGATTACAAATTAACATGGACAGACGGACGGACGGACATACATAGCTAGATCGACTCAGGTCGGCGAGATAGGAAGATCCATATATACTTTCCTATGTGGGAAACAATATTTCGTGGTGTTACATAATTTTTGGCCCAATCAAACTTATAATACCCCCAACACATAGTGTTGTAGGGTATAAAAAGGTTTGTAGTTAAGGTATGATCTACTTATCATAAATTCCCAAGTAGATCATATGTTACGGGGGCTCTACTAAATACGGATGGTGATGTAGGGTCTCATATAGTCGGCCGCGCCTGAATTTAAGAAATTTAGCCATATGTAAAATATACATGCATTTTTTGTGTTCTTAGTTGCTGGAAAATATCCATGCAAAGAACTGTTCATAAGGAAGGAATTTTCCACATGGCTAAAATTCGAAAATTCAAGGTGGATCAATTAATTTTCCGTAAAAACTGTAGTATATGCTATATAAAACGTTATCCTTACATATCCTGGAATACTCGTGGGAATACTGTAGGGATAAACGGGAATTCAATACCACAACCATTAAGTTATAGAATATATTCATCTGTCTTATCTTCACGCCATGAAATATTAGCACATCGTTCTTTTAAATAATTGAATTAATGCACATGCTATTTCTCACGATCTCCGCACATATTATCTTGTTCGAAATGAATATCGTAATCTAAAAAATATAAATTATCAGTTCGAAAACATTAACAAGATAAAGTAACCAGTTACTAAAAGAACGAAATCTTTAAGAGAATTTCGAAAGGTTATTACGATTATGCTCGAATACAGAAAGAAACAATATTCAAGACATGTCTTCTCTTTTACCGAAATTCAATTATTAACATTTTTTTAATTTGCCATCAACCTAAAACAAATCCTTAAAACCCAAATCCATTTACTCACACCTTTAAAGCTCTGCCATTTCCCATACCCATATTTGGATTGATCGATCTACTTAACAGTTATGTTATGCCCAAAATTGGAAGAAATAACCAGAAAACACCATGGCGCAAAATATCGCAACAATGCAACAATAACACGGCCATCAATATTGGTGAAAATTACAAATAAAATGAATTCGCCTTTTCTTGCCACGGATGAAGCGCTCAAATAATTTTGTAACAACAAACATTTTTATGCACTTTCAACACAATAAATTTCAATTACACTTTATTGCACTTTTACTGTTACGGATGGATGGTTGTTCGGTTGATTCGCTGCTGTGTATATGAAAATGTTTGGCCAAAAAAAAGAACACCGCCACAACTCTTTTTTGGGGCGAGCAACGATCAAGCCAATATGCCAGCCCCTCGAAAGAAATTGAAGTACCTAAATGTGTAGCTTGGCAGCAGAAGAGGCAAAATAATGTTTGCAACATTTACCCAAAGATGCCGGCCCCATCGCCCGTCTTCTTTGCCTAGCTGTCAAGTAGTCAACCAGTTCGATCTATTGATTTATTATTGATGTTTTGAACCAAAAAGAGAAAAAAGAGAAAAAAAGAAAGAAAACTCCAAGCAGATGTGGATGAAACCATGTCCAGGCTTAGATCCCATTGGTGAGTGGCATTGGTGGGGTTTGGCAATTGTTACAATTCTCTCCTAACATATTTATTGAGGTTGCTAAGTAAAATCGATTTTCTCCTAGTGGTAAATACAATGCATGCTCATGTTCACATGGATGCTAGATCCATGGTGGTATTCCTTCTATTTTTTCACCAATGTTCTGACCTCTCAAATTAGTGCGTTTATGTTTTTCAACAAGAGTTTTTTTATGTTTGCAGACCTCTTTTGATGTTTGAGCCGATATTGGGTCAATGTGGCACCAGCACAGTCGAACATTGTAATCAAGGGTAAATGTGAGAAACAGGTAAAAGTTAACTGTAGACAATTTATTTTTACCAAGATCTATGCCAAGGGATTTTAGAACTTTGCTAAAGTAGGGAATTGATAAAATGCAAATTTGGTACGTCACATCAGTACGAAATTTCGAAATCGGTTCACATTTTCGCATAGATCTCAATAGAAGATTTCTATTTTAAGTTAATTGAAAGTATTGAAATAGGATCAAATTTAATTAGTTATAACTTGGCACATGAGAATCTGAACACTGTACCAAACAAATTTACATTGGTCGAGCTACTTACCCCTTAATTTTAATGAAATTTTATTTACCATTTGTATACCCTACACCACAAGGTGGTCAGGGTATTATGTATTTGTGCATTTGTTTGTAACAGGCAAAAGGAAACGCTATAGACCCATAGTTCTTTTTTATGATGATCTGCATAGAATCACATTCTGAGTCGATTTATGCATGTCCGTCCGTCCGTCCATCTGTACATGTATTTTTGTAAACAAAGTACAGTTCGCATTTATTATCCTATTGAGATGAAATTTTGCACAAACCATTTGTTTTGCCCAAGGACGAACCCTACAATATTTGAGAAAATATATCAAATACAGCTAAGAAATACATTTGTTAAATTTTATCGAGATCGGTTCAGATTTGGATATAGCTCCCATATATAACTTCGGCCGATTTACATTTGATTGTGCACCAAACGTCTAATATTTGCCTAAATTGGATGAAATTTGACACTTGCGACCGAATTGAGTCTAGAAGCTAGTATATCAAATTTGGTGAAGATCGGTTCAGATATAGCTATAGCTCCAATATATATTGTTCATCCGATTTGTCATATTTGTTACCCACAGCCGTAATATGCACTCCGTAACAGCGATATTCAGGGAATTATATCAAATACAGCTCAGAAATATCTTTGCCAAATTGTATCGAGATCGGTTCCGATTTCCAAATCGATATATATATAGCTCCCATACATATCTTTATCCGATTTTAAATTAATTTTGCAACAAATGGGCAATACAAGTCCGAATTTAAAGGATACAAATGTTTGGCATATTTAGTCGTTTAAACTTTATATTATAATTATAATCATAGCGTATATGATTTAATTCTCCCATAAAAACTTTTAATTGTTATGCCGAGCTCTACTATTCTACTACGAATTTAAAGGATACAAATGCTTCGGCATATTTAGTCGTTTAAACTTTAGATTATAATCATAGCGTATATGATTTAATTCTCCCATAAAAACGTTTAATTGTTATGCGGAGCTCTACTAAATTAGCAAAGTAGTGTAGGGTATCATAAAGTCGGCCTCGCCCGACTTTCTTTACTGGGTCTTATACCACAATTTTTGTAGCACACCAAACTTATTTTAAATTTTCTCACGAACAATATAACCAATAATTTTACCCGATCCATCCAAAGAGAAATACATTTTTGAGAAATGTATCTCATAAGTGTCATCATTTCCAATATCTAACATTTTGATTGGCTCATTTGGTTGGTTGTAGTGGACGAAAGACAAAATACGGCACAATTTTGTTTTTGGCTTTTAGGTGGTGTAAAATATTGATAAAATGGCAAAATTTAATAGTGCCTCTATTTGCCGGGTAATTTGTTACAACAATTCATAATTTATTTCTTCCACCACATTTGGTAACTGCCGCCAGTGCCAAATGAACAATGAACCGCACCAAAGAACAACAACGGCAGCAGCAGCAGCCGCAATGACGGCCTAAACGACCAACCTACCAACCAAGGTAACTAGGCAAACAGTCAAGAACAGGGATGGACAGACTGAACGCTCTAAACCCACCTTCCAGTAATGGACTTCAACTTGACTTTAGTTCTTAATTCTGGGTCAAAGAGACATATACAAAAAGTGTAACGTATGTTGTTGTGGTTGTTGTTGTTGTTGGTGTTAGTATTCTGTCCTATTGCCATTGTTGGCAATTGATGTTGCTATCTGGTGTCTGTCAGTGTGTTTTATGTTGGTGTTGTTGGTTTTTTGGTGTTATTTTGGCAAAATCAAGCAACAACTAGGGGCAGCGGTAGAAAATATTGCACGAATTAGTTACATTTAAGGAAGGACTGGGAAATATTGTAATAACAAACTAAAGGTCACTCTATATGGGGTTCTTTGTCGATGTGCATTCATTTGTAACACGGAAGAGGAAACGAGGTGGACCTATAGTTCTTATTGGACATCTGCACAGAATAATATTCAAAATTGGTTTATAAATATCCGCCTATATATATTTGTAGTCAAATTGAAGATAGGTTTTACTGAGACAAAAAGTTGAATTTAAATTGATATAGGACATACAACCGAATTCAACCTAGAGGAAAGTTAGTGAAATTTGTGAATATTAGTTGAGATATCCATGCTCCCAAATATATGTTTATCCTATTTTATGTTTTGAGCCTTCTGAAAGGCATAATTTACACTTCATACAAATAACAGAAAAAACCAGTAGGGAAAAGTCAAAATTCGAGCAGTGCCGACACCACAATACATATTTAATAGAGCTCCCGTAACAAAGGAATTTTTATTTAGAACTAATATATGGGAGGCATATCCAATTCTGAATTGATTTTCACCAAATTTGACGGAGATATTTTTACCTTTTATATATCAAATAACATTGCTATAGAGTACAAGATATCACTTCGGGAAGGACTTCCGTTAAATGAAAACGTACGTTCCGAAATTCACTCCATTTGGTCTGATATTAGCCATTATTTGCACAATAAACCTGAAATCAGATTAAGGATACATACGGAAGCTACATATATATGGAAGCTAAAGCTATATCTAAACCGTTTTTTACCAAATTTAAATAAATACTTGCTTCTAGACTGAATTCGGTTATTTGGACTGATATTGGCCATTTGCTGCACAATAAACCTGATGTCGGATAAAGATATACAGGGTTGTCCATATTCGACGGACCCATCTGGCAACGCCATAACTTTTGGCAGAGATGTCACATCACTTAACGACAGAGCGCGTTTGAAGCGTCAGTCCAAGCAGATTTTTTACCATGAACCAATACACGCCACCTGAGCGCTCTGAAATAGTTGAAATTTACATTCAACAGAAGAAGTCAATTGTGAAAACTCAACGTGCTTTTAAAACATTAAAAAGTGTGAGAAGTGCGCCTACTAAGAACACCATTAAGCGTTTATACGAAAAATTTTCGACTGGTAAGGCTCTTTCTAATCCATGCCATATAAGAGGCAATATAAAGTCGACCAAGGCGATCGGCTGAGAATATCGCTGCCGTACGAGCCAGTGTTGAGAGGTACCCAAGAACATCCAAAAAACGCCGTTCTCAGCAGTTGGGCATGGCTCGGTCCAATTTACAATGGATTATTCGCAATGATGCATTTGTTCCCGTACAAAATTCAATTGACGCAAAGAATGTTGCCTGCGGACAAGCCTCGTCGATTGGAATGGGCCCAAAGAGTCATGGGTCCGTCGAATATGGGCAACCCTGTATATGGGACCTATATTCAAACCTGAGCCGATTCTGATTAACTTGGCAAACGCATTTCCGGTCTCTATAAGATATCTGGTACCAAATATCATTGTTATGGAGTGTATATTACGTATGTGAGGGAAATACCAAATACCCGGGAGCTTTATCCGAACCGATACCAAAATTTCAAGTACTTGCTTCTGGGCTGAATTCCATTGGAAGTGCCAAAATTCAGTCCATTTGGGTTGATATTTGGTGCCATTTGGTGCATAATAAACTTGAAATCGAATAAAGATATATGTGGGAGCTATATGCAAATGTGAACCGATCTTGACAAAATTTTAGGCACTGTATCTAATATCTGATACCAAAGATCAAACGCATGTGAGGTACTTAATACCGCAAATCGGATGAAACATTTATATGGGAGCAATAAATTCGAAAATTCAGTTCATTTGGCTTGATATTAGCCATTTGGTGCACAATAAACCTGATATTCGATTAAGATATATATGGAAGCTATATCTAAATCTGAACCGATCTTGATAAAATTTGGCAGAGGTTATATGTGATACCAAATATTGTGGTACTTAAACATTTAATCGGATGAAACATATATATGGGAGCTATAGCTGCATCTGAACCAATTTTCACCAAATTTGATGTACTTGCTTCTGAACTGAATTCGGTCAGATGTACCAAAATTCAGGTCATTTGGACTTATGTTGGCCGTTTCGTAAACAATTAACCCGAAATCCTTTGAAGAAATGGTAGCTGTATCTAAATTTGAGCCTATTCTCACCAATTTCAATAGGGTTCGTCCTGGGCCAAACAAATTCATCTCAATCGGATAATAAATGCGACCTGCATTTTGTTCACAACAAGTAAAAAAGCTGTAAGTTCGGCCGGGCCGAACTTTTAATACCTTCCACCATTTGGTACAAATTTGGCAAATTCCAAAAAATAAAATCCGTTAAAAATTCTGTAAAAATCTTAAAAGTACCGCATGCCTATACGACTACGCGGACCTGCATAGGCAACTTTTGTCATAAGCTATTACAATATTTAAATGCGAAACTTGAAGAAAAATCTGTTTATAATGTAGCTAAAATCATCAAAATACCGAATGTGGGGGGTACCGTTATATGGGGGCTATAAGAAGACGTGGACCTGCACAGAAAATTTTCTGGCATGGTCTGAAGTATCCATTACGAACTTCACATGCGAAATTTGAAACAATATTTACCGGGATCTCGCTAAAATCATCAAAATACCGAATATCGAAGGGTAAGGTATATGGGGGCTTTATGAAGACGTGGACCTATATAACCTATTTTCTGTTTTATGCTGCAGTATCTATTACGAACTTCAAATACCAAATTTGGAACGATTCCGCTAAATAATGTCGCTAAAATCATCAAAATACCGAATATCGGGAGGTACCGTTATATGGGAGCTACAAAAAGACGTGGACCTGCACAGATTATTCTCTGTCTTAGGCTGTAGTATCCATTACTAACAGACAGACAGACACACAGACGGACATGGCTAAATCGTCTTAGAATTTTACGCTGGTCAAGAATATATATACTTTGTTGGGCCTGACATGAGTATTTCGAGGAGTTACAAACGGAATGACAAAATTAATATACCCTCCATAGTATGGTGGAGGGTATAAAAATACATGGACAGACGGACGGACGGACGGACGGACAGCCTCTTAACACTATATGGTGTAGGGTATAACAAGTTAAAAAGTGTCAGTCGGTTTTGCCGACAGATGTATACCGTCATCCAATGTTCTATTATTTAAATATATTTTGACTTATGTTATGATCATTCAAATTGTTGACACTCTATGGGGTGGGTTCCAAAGGAATGGACCAATATTTTCCATTTCGTATCGGACATAAGTAATCATTGCTACGTTCTAGGTTTGGACTATATTGGTTACTTCCTTCACTTCATATGAGATATGTGATAATTTGTAGAAAATGTTAAAATGTGCGTGATGTACGAGATATATTCGTCCGAAGTATTCTATTTTCATGCTTCATCTAGTACAGATAAAAATATTAGTATTGGCAAAATTACAAAAAAAATCGATCATTTATATCCAATTTTATGCGATATCTTAAATTCCATACTCATCACAAGATTCTGATTGAGAGAAGTATTTAAATATAGCAAGTTTTAAAGAATCGCCTATTTGTTTCGCAAGTTATGACAGATAAAATATTGAAAATTGCGACCCTTTGTGGGTCAGGTACTAGAAGAGGTTCGCAGATATATATCATCTTCACAACAAATCCTTTCTTAGCAAAAATGTTTGTATGTGTGAAATTTGAAGAGAGTTAGATGCTTAATTTGCTTTCTTTGAACGTTTTGTTTTTCAAAAATCTAGAACCCTATGTGGGGTGGTACGAGAAGAAATGGCCCGATCTTACAATCTTTATATTTTGTTCATAGAAATATTGATATGTACCAAGTCTGAATTCAATTGGATGTTAATTTCGCGTTTTATGAGCTACATGGATTTTCAAAATATTGACCCTTAGTGGGGGAGGTACCAGACAGATATATCCCATCTTCGCAGCAAATCTTGTGTTAGTAGAAATAAAGGGATGTGTGAAATATGAAAAGAACTGAATGCTTATTTCTAATTTTATAACCATTTTATTTATTCAAAACTTTGACCCTTTTGGAGGTACCAGAAGAAATGGTTCGATCTTTATCATCTTTTAACAAATCTATAGAAATATTGAGATGTGCCAAGTCTCAATGGAATCGGGTTCTAATTTCGAGTTTTCAAAATTTTAAAATTTTGACCCTCTGTAGGGGAAGTACCAGAAAGAGTGGACGTATATATTCCATCTTCACACCAGACTTTTGAAGACAAATGGACTCTTACATCGCATTTAATATTAGGGAGGTTCTTGATAGAGTGTTCCGATATTGTTCATTTTCGCACCTGACCTAGCACTGCTGCAAATATTAGGATTTGCAAAATTATTGGATTATCCTTTCTCTTTCTATGCCGTAAAATATTGTTTTGAAAATTTCGACCTTTTGTGGGAAAGGTACCAGAAGGAGTGGACCTTTATTGTCCATCTCCGACCTGGATCTAAATTTGATAATAATATTACGATGTACCAAGTTTGGACTAAAACGTATATTACCTTCGGGAGTTATCGTGCGCACCAGCCAGCCTGACAGACGGATATCGCTACATGGACTCCAAATGTCCTGAAACATATTTGGTCCAAAAAGGCCTCAGGTCTAAAACCGTTGTTTCGATGAGGCACGTTTTGGCCGTATCAAATGATATATAGCCTCCCTAACCATATGAAAGTCGATTCAGATTAAGATATAGGTCACATATATAAGCTCCAAACGATTACTAAATTCAACCATTCTAAAGCCCAACCATTATGTTCATAGAAATTTCCAATATAATCGTATGTTTCATACTAAACACACATGATCATCAATTAAGAATATCCTGATTGTTTCAAACCGATCTTGAAAACAAATATACCAACACAATTCTTTAAAGAAAAGCTACCATCATCATCACCATCGGCTTCTACCTCAGTGCCTAAAAATATAAAATGGCATTAGAACATAAACAATGGTGTTTTCTCTGCTATTATTTGTTGTCATTCGAAGTTCTAACAAGTCCAATAAACGTCCGCAACATTGAGGCTGACAAAGTAGCATACACCAAAAAAAGAGACTAGTAGACAGAGGCCCTACCACGACCCGGTTAGAAAGACGAATTACAGCAAAAAGTGTATTTTTATACAAATTTGGCAAAAAGGTAGACCGCAAAAAAAGTTATGTTTGTTAACCACTTTTTGCTTTGGCTGAGAGAAAAGAAGCAGCAAAAGGTGAAACTAAACAATTGCACCATAATGGGCCAGGTATGATGATGATATGAATGGACGTGAAGTGTTCCTTCTAGTTTCTTTTTCGTTTTGTAGGTTACGTTCCACTTACCCAACACAAATCAAACATAATTTATCTACTAGAGAAACGAAATCGCCCTGAGATGTTGGGAGAGCCAGAAACGAGACATAGTAACATAAGGTTTGCCTTTAAGGTTATTGCCACAATTTCGTCGTTTCAGGTAATAATTCTTTAATTCAGGTCAATATCAGAGTGCAAATTAGACATAAATAGCCTGGGATTTTTTTTATAATGTTACTTAAGGCTTCCTCTGACGAAATCGGTTTCAGGTCATCGAGAGTTGATCTAGTCATGTCCGTTTTCTCCCATCCGGTTCGCGCAATAACTAACGAAGGAAGTATCCGATTTGTTCCAAACTTGTACAATGTAATATCATTACCAAACCTATATCCATTTCAAAGTTAGCCAATTTTTCTCCATTCCTTCTCCTATCGTAAAACTTAAAATTTTATAAAATGTCCAAGAGGAAAGAACTAATGTCGTCAACTATATTAATCCGTACACCACATATTGGGAGTTTGTGTGAAGTAAATCATACGAACTTCGCGATTTAAAGAAAGGCTAATATATAAAATAGAATGAAATATACATGTGGGACCTGTTGCTATACAGGGTGAAACTGCAACCAAATTCAGACTTTAATTTCTAAGCCACATGTCCGACAGCTGTTAAAATTATTCCATTGACAGCTCATTATATTTTTTATAAGCGTACCAAACCAATTTGTTGAGAATTTTCTACAAAAAAAGTTATTCGCGATGAAATTCAAGCGTGATAGTGTGATTTCTTTATATTTGGCTGGAAACCCCCCAAGTGGCTATCGTTAGAGCACTCCAGCATTTAAATGTGAATAAATCTTTTGTGCTCGTAACCGTGATACTGGTAGCGTAGCTCGACGTCAATGAAGTGGACGGAAGAAAACCGCTACATCAGCAGAAATGGTTCGAAAAATAAACCAGTAAGGAAAGCTCAAAAGTCGGGCGGGGCCGACTATATGATACCCTACACCACTATGCATATTTAGTAGAGCTCTCGTAAAAAGGTTTATACATGGCATTTCAGAGCTCTATGAGATATTTGGTACAAGATCAAAATCTATCTAATTCTATCGTGCATTTTACGAACTATAGCTATCTCTGAACCGGGTTTCTCCAAATTTTACGTATTAGCTTCCAGACTGAATTCGGTCTTATGTACGAAAATTCATGTGATTTGGGCTGATATTGACCATTTAGTGCACATTTAACCCGAAATCGGATGAAGATATATATGGGAGCTATATCCATATCTGAACCGATTTCGATAAAATTTAAAACAGCTATTCCTGTGCTCCATCTAATACCTGGTACCAAATATCACGGTTGTGGAGTGAATATTACGAATGTATGGGACTAAAACACTAAATCGCATGAAACATATATATGGTTGCTATATCTATATTTGAACCGATTTTCACTAAATTTGATATACTTGCTTCTAGGCTGAATTTGGTCCGATGTACTAAAATTCAGTCCATTTGGACTTATATCGGCCATTTGGTGCACAATTAACCCGAAATCGGATGAAGATATATATGGGAGCTATATCCAAATCTGAACCGATTTCGATAAAATTACAAACAGCTATTTCTGGGCTGTATCTTATATCTGCTACCAAATATCATTCTTGTGGAGTGCATATTACGAATGTGAGAGGCTTAAACACCAAATCGGATAAAACATATATATGGGAGCTATAGCTGTTTCTGAACCGATTTTCTCCAAATTTGTTGTATTTGCTTTAAGGCTAATCTCGGTCACATGTGCCAAAATTCGGGCCATTTGGGCTGATATTGGCCATTTGGTGGTCAATTAACCCGAAATCGGATGAAGATATATATGGGAGCTATATCCAAATCTGAACCGATTTCGATAAAATTTAAAACAGCTATTTCTGTGCTCCATCTAATACCTGGTACCAAATATCACGATTGTGGAGCGAATAGTAGGAATGTGAGGGACTTAAAGATCAAATCGGATGAAAGATATATATGGGAGCTATAGCTATATCTGAACCGATTTTCTCCAAATTTGATATACTTGCTTCTAGGCCGAACTCGGTTGGGTGTGCCAAAATTCAGGTAATTTGGACTGATAGTGGACATTTGGTGCTCATTTAACCCGAAATCGGATGAAGATATATATGGGAGCTATATCTAAATTTGATCCGATTCTCACCAATTTCAATAGGGTTCGTCCTTGGGCCAAAAAAATATTGTTTGGAAAATTTCATCTCAATCGGATAATAAATGCGACCTGCATTTTGTTCACAAGAATACATGGACAGACGGACGGACGGACGGACAGACGGACGGACATGCATAAATCGACTCATAAAGTGATTCTATGAAGGTTCTCAAAAGTAACTATGGGTCTATCTCGTTTCCTTCTCCATGTTACAAACAAATGCACAAAGACATAATACCCTTACCACTATGTGGTGTAGGGTATAAAAAGCGACTTGATGGAAACCAGCGAGAGCTAGACATATCGCAATATTCAATATATATATTGAACAATTAGCTCGGGGTAAAGCCATTGAAAATCCAAAAAGTGCAAGAACTTACACCGCAACAGAAAGAAAATAGACTCAAAAGAGCTAAAGAGTTGCTTCGCTTGACCGAAAGTGGTAAACAGCTGAATTTGGTTTTCTCCTATGAGAAAACATTCGTTGTCCAGCAGTTTGTAAACAAACAAAATGATCGTGTTTACTTGCCAAAGAGGTCTGTTGAAAATGTGCATCTTCGGTTGGCCACAAGAACTCAAGCGCCGGCCATGGTGATGGTGTGGGCCGCCATAACAGTCGATCGTCGCTCTCCGCTCTCCGATCGTGGTGACATCAGAATAAATGTCGAATATTATCGCGAAAATATTCTGGAAGGTGTATTAAATCATTGGGTACGCAAACATTTTTTCCGCAGACCTTGAGCATTCCAACAGGACTTAACACCATCGCACTCAGCACGCGCCACCCAAGAATGAGCCAAGAATGGTTACAAACTGAGGTTACTCGCTTAATTTCCAGCGCACAATGGCCACCAAAATCTCCGGATACCAATCCGATGGACTATTGTGTCTTGAATATTTGGGAAAACAAGTTTGACACTAAATAATACTAGGGTGTCGATCAACTCAAGCAAGCGCTTCGCCGGGAATGGGCCAAAATACCGTAGAGCAACATTAGGAGCAGAATGTGACGGCTTAATTGGCCGTTTGAAGGCCATAATTCGTGCCAAAGGTGACCAATTCGAACAAATCTAAAATTATTCTAAAATTTGATTCTATTTCCGATATTTGTTGCTCTAATTCCATAAAATTTAAAAAAAAATGTAAAAGTTATGGCGTTTGACTTTGTTGCAGTTTTTTTTTATCTCACCCTGAATATCAAATTTTGTCAAGATCGGTTCAGATTTGGATATAGCTCCCATATATATCCTCAACCGATTACGAGTTAATTGTGCACCAAATAGCCAATATCAGTCCAAATTACCTGTATTTTTGGTACATCCGACCGAATTCATAATAGAAGCAAGAAAATCGATTAAAGTATAGCTATAGCTCCCACATATATGTTTCATCCGATTTGTAGCTTAAGTCCTCAAATTCGTAATATGCATTCGACAGCAATGATATTTAGTACCAGATATCTTATAGAGCTCGGCAATACCTCTGCCAAATTTTATCATCGGTTCAGATTTGATTATAGGTCCCATACATATCTTCAACCGATTTCGGGATTGTGCACCATATGTTCTATATCTGTCCAAAAATCCAGAATTTGGTACATCCAACCGAATCCAATTAAGGTACTTACTTCTTCATCGATAATTTGGATAAAGCTCCAATATATATCCTAAATCCGGTTTATTGTGCAAACAATGGCTAATATCAGCCCAAATGGAGTGAATTTCGGGACATACGTTTCCATTTTGTGCAACTCGGCTCCGATATATATTTTTATACCCTACACCACAAGGTGGTCAGGGTATTAAGTCTTTGTGCATTTGTTTGAAACAGGCAAAAGGAAACGAGATAGACCCATAGTTCCTTTTGATGATCTGCATAGAATCACATTCTGAGTCGATTTATGCATGTCCGTCCGTCCGTCTGTCCATGTATTTTTGTAAACAGTACAGTTCGCATTTATTGCCCTATCCAGATGAAATTTTGCACAAATCATTTCTTTGGCCCAAGGACGAACCCTATTGAAATTGGAGATAATCGGTCAAAATTTAGATATAGCTCCCATAAATATCTTCCTCCGATTTGCCTTTTATTGTGCACCAAACGTGTAATATCAGTCCGAATAGTATAGAATTTTGCACGTAAGATCAGATTGGACCGGAAAATAAGTATGCCAAATTTGATCGAAATCGGTTCAGATATAGCTATAGCTCCCATATATATTGTACATCCGATTTGTTATTTTTGTCCTCCGCAGCCGTAATATGCACTCTGTAACAACAATATTTGGGGAAATATATCAAATACAGCTCAGAAATACATTTGCTAAATTTTATCTAGATCGGTTCAGATTTGGATATAGCTCCCATATATAACTTCGTCCGATTTACCTTTGATTGTGCACCAAACGTCTAATATTTGCCCAAATAGGAATTTGGCACTTATGACCGAATTGAGTCTAGAAGCCAGTATGTCAAATTTGGTGAAGATCGGTTCAAATATAGCTATAGCTCCCATATATACTGTTCATCCGATTTGTTATATTTGTTACCGTAATATGCACTCCGTAACAACGATATTCAGGGAAATATATAAAATACAGCTCAGAAATATCTTTGCCAAATTTTATCGAGATCGGTTCCGATTTGGATATAGCTCCCATATATATTTTTATCCGATTTCAAATTAATTGTGCACCAAATGGGCAATACAAGTCCGAATTTAAAAGATACAAATGCTTCGACATATTTAGTCCTTTGAACTTTAAATTACAATGATAATCATAGCGTGTATGATTAAATTCTCCCTTAAAATCTTTTAATTGTTATGTGGAGCTCTACAAAATTAGCAAAGTGGTTTAGGGTATCATAAAGTCGACCCCGCCCGACTTTAGGACTTTCTTTACTAGTTTTAATACAATCCTTCTCCAACTGATATCATGCACTCTCCAACTGATAACTGCTCTAAAGCAAAAAGTTGATAGGTGGTATGATCTACTTGAAATAAATTCTTTGTTACGGAAGCTCTACTAAACATGCATATTGGTGTAGGGTAAAATATAGTCGTCCCCGCCCGACTTTTGACTTTTCTTACTTATTCTTATTGGTTATTTGCAAGCTTTACAACTATTTTTGAAAAGAAAGAAAAAAAATCCAGATTTTTTTTATTTTTCCCCTGTTTTGACTTACAATAATCCTTCACTATTTTTTGCTTAAACAATTACACACTTGAATTATATTCTTATAAATTCGCTATTTAAATTTGACATTATTATTTTTTTTAAGCCGCCAGCATATGATCCTTAAAATCGGTGAAATGCTCAGGTTTCGATATGTGGGAGATATTCTTACATTGTTCAGGTTTCGTTATGTGGGATTGAATATATATTTTTGATAGAACTATCCACAAAGAACCCTAATATCAAATTAAAGCAGACTTTTTTGAGAATTTGTTAAAAATCTCCTAAATTATACATACACTTAGCCAATATCTTTTTCAAATCCATGCTCTGGAAACAGAAATTCAATTGTCTTTGTCTTATATACAATTTTCTCTCTCTCTCTCTCTTTCCACATAATTTCGACATACTTTGCCATACCAAGTGTTTGAGCCAATATCACTGCTAATATAACATATTTTAACAAAATATTTCGACAAGTTGCAGATTTATATGCAACTGTCTCATTGCCAATAAAGTAATAAACAAAACAATGGCTTTTGCCAGTTTTTTTTGCCCTCACAACTTTCGAACCAATCAAACTACTGGCACTCTAGATGCAAATCAACTCCGGCTGACAATTGATGTGATACCAAGGTACGTATGTAAGTAAGTACACATTTTGTTGAAACTTCCACCTCTCGAAATAGTTGCCGTCGCCTGTCTAGTGCTGCCATTTTTCACTCCAAAAATATGTCTATTCGACCTGCCAGTCAGTTCGTTCGTCTATTTTGCATGTCTGTCCGTTTCTGTGACATTCTGGCATAAAATATTACAACTGAAAGACAAGTGACAATCAATTTGCGTATTTTTACCACAAATTATTTATTTAATTTAAATTCCATGGCATAGGCTGTGGTCCCTCAATGGCATGGCATATGCTCCAAAGTTGTGCTGTGGAGAAAACAGTCTCTTCAAAATTCACACCTCAGGTTTAGAAAGTATGCAGATTTCGTAAACGAGGATAAATTTCAAGAGTTGCCATATGGGAGGGAAAAATTTACACCCTATGACCTGCTTATACATAGAAATGTCAAAATTGGGAAAAAAAATTGTCGTTGGGAAAGCCTTACCAATTCCACTACGGTTGTAGGACGAAAGCATTGCAAGTAGATGATGAAAGTAGAAATAACAATTAAGAACGCATCAAGGACGGCCGGGCCGAATTTTTAATACCCTCCACCATGAGGTGAAGAAAAACATTAAAAATGACCAGTAAGGAAAGCTCAAAAGTCAGGCGGGCCAACGATATGATACCCTACACCACTATGCGTATTTAGTATAGCTCCGGCAACAAAAAAGTTTATATTGGGAATTTATATGAAGTAGATCATACCAACTATGAACTTTATTTGAATGCGGTATTAAATAATATTGTTGTAGAGTATATTTATATATATATATATATATATATATATATATATATATATATATATATATATACATATATATATATATATATATATATATATATATATATATATATATATATATATATATATATGATGAAGATCCTCAAAGGACACTATGGGTCTATCTCGCTTCCTTTTCCGTGTTACAAACAAACGCACAAAAGTAAAACCAGTAAAAGAAAGTCTTAAAGTCGGGCGGGCCGACTTTATGATACCCTACACCACTTTGCTAATTTAGTAGAGGTCCGCATAACAATTAAAAGTTTTTATGGGAGAACTCAATCATACACGCTATACTTATAATTATAATTTAAAGTTCAAAGGACTAAATATGCCGAAGCATTTGATTCTTTTAAATTCGGACTTATATTGCCCATTTGGTGCACAATTAATTTGAAATCGGATAAAAATATATATGGGAGCAGATCTCGATAGAATTTGACAAAGATATTTCTGAGCTGTATTTGATATATTTCCCTGAATATCGTTGTTACGGAGTGCATATTACGGCTGTGGGTAACAAATATAACAAATCGGATGAACAGTATATATGGGAGCTATAGCTATATCTGAACCGATCTTCACCAAATTTGACATACTTCTAGACTTAATTCGGTCGGTTCGGTAAGTGCCAAATTTCATCCCATTTGGGCAAATATTAGACGTTTGGTGCACAATCAAAGGTAAATCGGACGAAGTTATTAATGGGAGCTATATCTAAATCTGAACCGATCTCGATAAAATTTAGCAAATGTATTTCTGAGCTGCATTTGATATATTTTTCCAAATATTATTGTTGCAGAGTGCATATTACGGCTGCGGAGGACAAAAATAAGAAATCGGATGAACACTATATAATTGGAGCTATACCTATATTTGAACCGATTTCGATCAAATTTGGCAAACTTATTTTCAGGTCCAATCTGATCGTACGTGCAAAATTCCATAATATTCGGACTGATATTACACGTTTGGTGCACAATAAAAGCAAATCGGACGAAGATATATATGGGAGCTATATCTAAATTTTTACCGATTATCTCCAATTTCAATAGGGTTCGTCCTTGGGCCAAACAATGATTTGTGCAAAATTTCATCTGTATAGGGCAATAAACTTTGTTACTTTGTTTACAAAATACATGGACAGACGGACGGACGGACATGCATAAATCGACTCAGAATGTGATTCTATGCAGATCATCAAAAGGAACTATGGGTCTATCTCGTTTCCTTTTGCCTGTTACAAACAAATGCACAAATACATAATATCCTGACCACCTTGTGGTGTAGGGTATAAATATCGCGGATTGGATAAAAGGTAAACTTCAATTTTTGCCAGTAACATCGGTTAGTAAAAAGCGTGTATATTCTAGAAATTAAAGAAAAACTCCATTATCTAAAAAATGATTTTGTGGCTTTCACACATTTCCACTAGAAGGACTCTTTACACAACACACATTTTCCACCAAATATGGCAACTCCCATCATATAAACTTGCCTCTTGTTGTTACAAATAGTTGTTAGTTTATATATATATAACTACAACGACAATTATGATTGGATCGCTCTGTAGCTGCTGCTTTTGCATCAGCTTGGGTCATTGTTGACACTGACGATGGCAATGAAAACAGCTCATGCCGTCGTCCCTGGCGGTTTTGAAGACTAAATCTGTGGCTTAAGGTATGCTTTAATTTTGTCAGCTTATGCAAACATTCGCTGGACGACACATTCTTAATTTTCAGACAAAACGCAAGTATAACATAAAATAAAACTTCAAACTCGAACAGCAACAACAACATCAACGAACCAAAGAGGGAAAAGGCAACGCCTTCACTTTACTTTTACTATAACAGCAACAACAACGACGACAACGTTGTGCACTACATTCTGTGTCGTCATAGTGATCATCGTCATATCTACCACCTATTTCCACTGTGGTGATCCAATGATCTTGGTCGAATGCTGCCGTTGCCATAATAACTAACAAATGGGCCATAAAATCCTTTTGGACCGACAGACATCTCGATCGTTTGTTCCATATGGACGAGAGTGGAAGCGTAATAAATGTTTGTTCAAATTATTTTAGACAGTTTATTGAAGATTTCTTCTGGTGTTCTTCCTTTTTTGGGGAGTTTTGAACATTTGCAGTTATGCTCTGTCGGTCGTTCCATTACGATGGTGGTCTCCAGGCTATCCCGTTGCTGTTGCCTCCATTTTATTCCGGTGTGTGTTTGTTTGGTTTTGTAAATGGTGGCAATATTCATAGGTTTGTAATGATCATCTGTTAAATGGGTCATTTTAATAAACATTCATAGCACCCGCTGTAAAAATTAGACATCACACATCGTATATTTGTTGTGCTGCTTCTTAGGATTACTGGCTGGTGATTCCAGTATTCCAATTCCGTCAATCAGCCACATTATGGTAGGTTAATCTGCTGCCATAAATATGGCTCATAAAAATGGTGATGTTCATTAAAGTGCAGTGGAAATAATCAATGGTTGTGTGTGCAAATGTATGTCGGTTGACTTTTGTTAATTAGTTAGATGATTCGGAGTATTGGCATATTTCCAGGGGATATCACCTAAAGATTTTGGGTCTGCTATCAGTTCTGCCGGCCGAACTTTGAATACCCTCCACCATTTGGAACGAATTAGAAAATCTCCAAAAAATAAAACCCATTAAAAATTCTGTTAAAATCATCAAAATACGTTATATGGGGGGCTAACGATATCGTAGACCTATATAGATAATGCTCGTCCAAGGGATAAAGTAGTCACAATGAACTCCTCGTGTGGAATTTCAGACAATTCCGTTGAAAAATTTAACTAAAATCATGAAAATACCGAATATCGGGGGGGTACCGTTATATTGGGGGCTAACGATATCGTGGACCTATATAGATAATTCTCTTCCAATGGATAAAGTAGTCACAATGAAAACCTCGTGTGGAATTTCAGACAATTCTATTAAAAAATGTGGGTAAAATCATCAATATACCGAATATCGGGGGGTACCGTTATATG
The DNA here is from genome assembly GCF_030504385.1 of Musca domestica. Taxonomy (NCBI): domain Eukaryota; kingdom Metazoa; phylum Arthropoda; class Insecta; order Diptera; family Muscidae; genus Musca; species Musca domestica. Next base: position 20,161,620 of record NW_026712299.1, read on the forward strand.
GGGGCTATACGATATCGTGGACCTATATAGACAATTCTCTTTCAAGCGATAAAGTACTTACAAGGAACTCCTTGTGTGGATTATCAGACAATTCCGTTAAAAAATGTGGGTAAAATCATCAAAATACCGAATATCGGGGGGTACCGTTATATGGGGGCTATACGATATCGTGGACCTATATAGATAATTCTCTTCCGAGGTATAAAGTACCCACAAGGTACGCCTTGTGTGGATTTTCAGACAATTCCGTTGAAAAGTGTGGGTAAAATCATCAAAATACCGAATATCGTGGGGTACCGTTATATGGGGGCTATACGATATCTTGGACCTATATAGAAAATTCTCTTTCAAGGGATAAAATACCCAAAAGGTATTCCTTGTGTGGATTTTCAGACAATTCCGTTGAAAAATGTGGCTGAAATCATCAGTATACCGAATATCGGGGGGTACCGTTATATGGGGGCTATACGATATCGTGGACCTATATAGATAATTCTCTTCCGAGGTATAAAGTACTCACAAGGTACGCCTTGTGTGGATTTTCAGACAATTCCGTTGAAAAGTGTGGGTAAAATCGTCAAAATACCGAATATCGGGGGGTACCGTTATATGGGGGCTATACGATATCGTGGACCTATATAGATAATTCTCTTCCGAGGTATAAAGTACTCACAAGGTACGCCTTGTGTGGATTTTCAGACAATTCCGTTGAAAAGTGTGGGTAAAATCGTCAAAATACCGAATATTGGGGGGTACCGTTATATGGGGGCTATACGATATCGTGGACCTATATAGAAAATTCTCTTTCAAGGGATAAAATACCCAAAAGGTATTCCTTGTGTGGATTTTCAGACAATTCCGTTGAAAAATGTGGCTAAAATCAGCAAAATACCGGCTATACGATATCGTCGACCTATATAGATAGTTCTCTTTCAAGGGATAAAGTACTCATAAGGAACATCTTGTGTGGATTTTCAGACACTTCCATTAGAAAATGTGGCGAAAATCATCAAAATACCGAATACCGGGGGGTACCGTTATATGGAGGCTATACGATATCGTGGACCGATATAGCCCATCTTCGAACTTGATCTGCCTGCAGACAAAAGAGGGATCTGTGCAAAAATTTAGCTTCCTATCTTAATTTTGTTTAGACTGTAGCGTGATTACAACAGACGGACGGACATGGCTAAATCGTCTTAGAATTTTACGCTGATCAAGAATATATATACTTTGTTGGGTCTAAAATGATTATTTCGATGAGTTACAAACGGAATGACGAACTTAATATACCCTTGATACTATGTATGGTGGAGGGTATAAAAAGTATTTGATCAGCGTAAGACTCAAAGTTGTAATCTAAACAACTTGTTATTGGAAACAACGATTGAGCTCAGGTGAAATTCGAAGATAGATAATATCCACGTTATCGTGTAGCGCACTTTATCGTAGTACCCCCGGATATTGTCTACATAGGATCAATATAATTTTACTCACATTTCTCAACGAATTTGAAAGGTTCGTAACGGGGAAATCTATATATATAAAAGAAAGTTGTGTTAGTTACTACGCTTATGACTTAAGAACCGCTGGACTGATTTTAACGATTCATACAAATTCGGAATTGTCTCCTGTCCGAAAAAGATAATATCCCAAAAAATCACGTAAAAATGTTATATATTAACATTTTCATTTTGAATTTTGAAATGTACAATAGCAATGTTTTATTTTGCTTGTTTTTTTTTTTCATTTTGACTTACTTTTTTCTAATGTACATTTGGAGTGTTTTTTATATTTTACATTTTTAATTTGAATATTAATACCAATTTATTTAATTGACTTGATTTCTGGAGAACTGAAATTGATGGCGGGTTACATGGAAGTGTAGTACCGAATTATGTGGTGGCGAAACGGAATAGATGATATCGAAATAATTTAACGCGGTCACACCAAAAAAAATCACGAAAAAGAGATATCAATGCAAAAATTATCAAATCGGGAAAAATCGAAAAAAAAAAATTCAATGGAATCGAATTTTAAAATAATAGTAAATTCTATACAGGGTTGCCCATATTCGAAGGACCTTCGACGGATATTGGTCGACGGACCTTCGACGAACCTTCTGCGAACAAGTTGAAGATTTTTTCAATTTGTTATTCTTCTTTTGTTATTTTTTTTTCCAATTTTTATAAAGAATAATTTTTCACGAAATACATCTACCTTTCAACTCCAGGGCCTACATCGTAGTTCAGTGGAAGATGCGAACACATTTAAACAGTCAAAAATGACCGAAAAAACCTAATGGGGCTCATTCCAAAGCGTGGTCCTACTTCTTTCATGTGACAATAATCCGTCCAATGAGAGGTCAAAATGTAAAATTCTTTGGGAGTACAAACAGTAAAATATCAAATATAAAGGGTGCAAAAATTCTGCAATAGAAGAATGAATGGGACTTTAAGTAAGAAAAGGATTTCTATCCTTCCAGAAATTCTTTCCAAAAATTCAAATCGCTTTTGCAGGTCATGATATCGATCATAACTCACGGATAAGGGTACAATCCGGTTTCATATTTATGTAACCATCGTATGATTTAATCTATTTTTGGGGTCTTGGCCACTTTTTTCATTTTTTGGCCCTAATTTGGCATTTTTGTTTCTAGGGGGGTAGATAACCTCTTCGCATAAAATTTGAAATTTTCAGAGAAGGGCCCATATTGGTCTTGACCACATTCATCAATTGATTTGGCTAAAAAATTGTATTTATGCTACCATGGGGTAGGGAACCATCATACAGATAATTGCCACCTAGGAATTTATTTAAGTAAAGTCCCCACATTGGAGTATCCCCAAGTCCACTTTCACATCTAATGTGTGGTCAGAAAAGAAAATTTTGTATGCTATTGAATTTGTAAACCCCAAGAGAATATTGGTTGGGAACGTAGATTTGAAATAAATTATGAAAATGAAATAAATTATAAAAACATGAACAAATTACAAATATAAGAAAGTAGCACGGGACCGAATATTTGTCGAATCGTCACTGAATTATGCAATAATGAAAAATATGGACTTTATGGGGTCTCCAACTTACAATTTAAGTTTTACATGCCATGTTGTTTTGCAATATTTTTGTTTTGGCTTCTATTTGTGATCTTGGATTATAAGGGGTAGTAGAATGTTTTCAATGTAGGTCGATGTTTCGGAGTAGTGCCCATATAAAGGTACCTCCTGATTTTACCATTTCAAAGACATGGTTAGGGGGACTTATGAGGACTTTAATGCACAATCTAAGGTGCTAATAAGTTTAAAAAAGTAATTAACTTTGGCTATTCATAAATCATTCAGCTCTCAATTATGAGGTGTACAAAATACTGTAAATTCCAAATGACCGCTCATTTGACTGGAAAATCTTACTACGATTAAAAATTAATTTGATCCCTTACATGGGGATAATATTGATATATACTTTTTAATAGATTTGTATAGCACATCCACACCTTTGAAGGCCACGGCATAAATATGGGTACAGGTATTTTAAAACACTTTTAATCGAACAGTACGTGAATACTTATATCAGTCATATCTGTGAATAATTATGCTTTGACAAATATGCATAATAGACAAAAACAATGGGCCGGCAACGCGGACCAGGCCAGCTAGTATTATATAAATAGGTTGAACTTTTCAAAGTGAATTCTGGTTTTGAAGATATGGAAACCAGAGAGTATTTTACGGGAGTGATGGAGTAAAATACAAAATCGGGTGAAACATATATATGGGACTTATAGCTATATCTTAACTGATTTTCAAAACAGTGTTGGCTTGTTTGTTCGGGAGACCATAGTATTTTGTTGTTGCAAAATGGCCAGGCTTTATCCCTTTATTGTTGTTTCTATAAAAACAACGTTTGTTTATTAGTTGAGGTTTCGGAAAGAGCCACCAATCCTCATCATAATTTTCACAAAATTTGATACTCTTTCTTCCAGGCCAAATTCGTTCGTTTGTGGCGAAATCTATTCCATTCGTGATTATATGACACATTTGGTGCACACTAAACGAGATATCGGATGAAGACATATATGGAAGCTGTATCCAAATCTGAACCGATATCGATAATATTTGGCAAAGGTATTTCTGAGATGTATTTGAAATATTTCTCCGAATTTCTCTGTTACGGGGTGCCTAATACGGTTGTGGGGAAGAAATTTAACTCATCGGATGAAGAATGTATATGGAAGCGATAGCTATATACTATACATTCAGATATAGCGAATGTTGACTGGTTATCTCCAATTTCAATAGCGCTCGTCCTTGGTTTGCAAATGTATTTGCAAGGTTTCATCTCGATCGGGCAATAAATGCGGACGGACGGACGAACATGCATAAATCGACTCAAAACGTGATTCAATGCAGACCATCAAATGGAACTATGAGTCTAACTATAGTTACCAACAAATGTACAAAGACATAACACCCTGACCACAGTATGGTGTAGGGTATAAATATATATCCAAATCTTTTTTTACCAATTCATCCCCATCGAATAATAAATACGACCTGTATGTGGACAGACGGTATTTTTACGGAAGACGGTATTTTTACGGAAGACGGTATTTTTACGGTGTTACGGAAGATATATACCCTCAGCACTTGACATTAATTTATAGTCAAAATTTTGACGTACTAAAACCACGTTGAACCTCTTCCAATCACCAAAGCCGGAGAAGCCGTCAAATTGTTGATATGCCAAAACTTGAACAAGTGTATGTCATCCTTAATTTTTATACCCTCCATCTTCAAAAGGACGGCATATTAACTTTGTCATTCCGTTTGTAACAACCCTAAATATTCTCCGTAGACCCCAGAAAGTATATATATATATATTATATATATTAATAATCACCATAAAATTCTAAGTCGATTTAACGATGCTGTTTGTCGGTCCATCCGTCTGTTGAAATCACGATACAGCCCACACTATTTAACGTAAAGCAACCAAAATTTAGCAGAACAATTTGTACTGTGGCTAGGATGGTTGGTATTGAAAATGAGATATGTCGGTCTACGTTTTGACATAGTCCCCATATTACAATACCTTCCCACATTCGGTATTTTAAGGATTTTTACCACATTTTTTTGCAAGGATTTTATAAAAATTGGTATTTGTAGGTCATAGTGGGTTCTACCTCGTGTGGCGAAAAATTGCATGTATAGGTCTACGTTTTGGTATATCCCCCATATAACGGTATCTCCCGATATTTGGTATTTTGATGATTTTTGCCGCATTTTTTCATGGATTTGTCTAAAAATTGGTATTTGTTGGTCATAGTGGGTTCTAGCTCCGGTGGCGAAACATTGCATGTGTAAGTCCACGTTTTGGTATAGCCCACATATAGCGGTATCTCCCGATATTCGGTATTTTGATAAAAATGAGTATTCGGTATTTGGATCTCGTTTTGGTATGGCCCCTTAACGGCCTCACTCTCATTATGGGTTTTTGATAAGTTTAATTGAATAATCCGAACGGTGTTACTGGTATTTGTAGTTTAAAGTGGAACACGTTTGAATTCAGGTTCTTTTATATAAAAATTTTTCCTTTACCTTTAGGTGGAGGGTATTAAAAGTTCGGCCCGGGCGAACATAATGTTTTTTTACTTGTTAAAATTTGTAAATAAAATATGATTTGGAACAAAAGCTTTGCCCTTTAAAATATAGCATGACATACGGCTCCATTAACTACTTTGTAAATTGCTTCAGAATGGTTATTTCGCTGAGTTGCAAACATATTCACCATTTCAATACCCCTCCCATTTTATAGTGGTGGGTATTATGCTCCAAATCTAGTGCATATCGACATTTCGAACCCACCTGGTAAATATTTTTTTTTTTTATTTTACTGCAGTGGTGAATCTAAAAATTTAATTTTGACATTCCGTCTACAATGCATCATTATAAAATACCCAAATATTTTAACACCTACATGTGACCAACATTTACGCCTCCCTGCCGCTTTGCTAACAAGTGTTTCGAAACGCACACACGCAGTCTACGATTGTTTCCACCTTATGCTGTTCATTGTGTGATTTATTTTCTAATTATCTTCAAATCAATAATTGTGATTATTTGATTGAATGAAGTGGAATGTTGAATTGTAATAACAATTTATTATTATCATCATCATAGCGATGATGATGATGATGATGATCTTTTGACAGGGGTTTGTTTATACAATATCAGCTACAATTATCAGGCACATGCCAAAAGGTAGGCGGCACTCCTATTCTATTTTCTTCTCCGACACGATTTCGTTTACGCGCCTCAAGTAAACTCCCGCAATCAATGCGTTGTTAAATTTCCAATTAAATTTCTTATTTTTTTGATGATGTTACATACATTTCACTCACAGATCACCAATCTATCTGATTGGAAATAAATTCATTTAATATTTTATTGAAGTTTTGATTGATTGTCGAGTTTTGACTTGTGCGTTCACCCCGGATATGAAAGTTGTGATTTTTAGGCTCACGTTTCGTTTTGTATGAGGTTAAATAGGGTTAGGGTTAAATATCGACGAATAACTTAATTTCCAAAAAATTATTAATCGATAGTTGATTCGAATGTTATAGTAACTGTCTGCTGATGGGAGATGGCCGTAAAGTGTAAACAATTTACGAAATCATTAATAAAAATGAGTTAAAAAGTGTCAGTCGGTTTTCCCGCCAGTTGTATACCCTCCGCCAATGTTCGATTGTTTAACTATATTTTGACTTCTGTCATGATTATTCACATTGTTGACCCTCTATTGAGTAGGCTCCGAAGCAATGGACCAATAATGTTCATTTTGTATCGGACCTAAATTTCCTTCTTCACACCAGATCATGGGTTAATAAAAATATTGTGAGGTATGTAATTTGAAGAGAAACTGACACTTACATCACATTTTAAAAGAGGTACAATTATTCAAAATTTTGACACTTAGTGGGGGATGTACCTGATGGAGTTGACCGATATTGTCCATTTTCGCACCTGAGCTAGCACTGATGCATATATTAGGATGTATAAAGTTGGAGCAAAATCGGATTACCCTTTCTCTTTCTGTTCAGTAAATTATTTTCTTTTAAAATTATGACATTTTATGGGGGGAGGTACCAGAAGGAAAGGACCGATATAGCCCATCTTCGAACTCAATCTAAGCTTGAAAATAATATTACGATGTACGAAGTTTGGATCAAATCGGATACTCCCTTGGAGAGTTATCGTGCGCACAAGCCAGACAGATCGACTCCAAATTAAACCGTTATTTTCATGAGACCTATATAGAGAATTCTCTGTCGGGGGGAAGGTGCTCAGAAAGAACCCCTTGTGTACAAAGAACCTCTTGTGACCATTCCGTTGAAAAATAGGGCTAACAACATCAAAATACCGAATATCGGCGGTACCGTTATATGACGGCTATACGATATCGTGGACCTATATAGATAATTCTCTGCCGAGGTATAAAGTACCCACAAGGAACTCCTTGTGTGGATTTTCAGACAATTCCGATGAAAAATGTGGGTAAAATCATAAAAATACCGAATATCGGGAGGTATAGTTATATGGGGGATGTACGATATCGTGGACCTGTATCGACAATTCTCTCTCAGGGGGTAAAGTACTCACAAGGAATTACTTGTGTGGATTTTAAGACAATTCCATTGAAAAATGTGGCTAACATCATCATACCGAATATCGGGGGGTACAGTTATATGGGGGATATACGATATCGTGGACCTATATAGACAAATCTTTTTGAGGGGGTAAAATGCCCACAAGGGACTCCTTTTGTGGAATTTCAGACAATTCCATTGAAAAATGTGGCTAAAATCATCAAAATACTAAATACCGTGGGGGTACCGTTATATTGGGGATGTACGATATCGTGAACCTATATAGATAATTCTATGCCGAGGTATAAAGTACCCACAAGGAACTCCTTGTGTGGATTTTCAGACAATTCTGTTGAAAAATGTGGGTAAAATCATCAAAATACCGAATACCGTTATATGGGGGATGTACGATATCGTGGACCGATATAGCCCATCTTCGAACTTGACCTGCCTGCAGACAAAAGAGAGATCTGTGCAAAATTTTAGCTCCCTATCTTAATTCGTTTAGACTGTAGCGTGATTACAACAGACGGACGGACATGGCTAAATCGTCTTAGAATTTTACGCTGATCAAGAATATATATACTTCGTTGGGTCTAAAATGATTATTTCGATGAGTTACAAACGGAATGACGAACTTAATATACCCTCCATACTTTTTTTGGTGGAGGGTATAAAATGGGTTTATTTAATCCCCCCTCATCATCATCATTAATTGTTACCCTCTGTTAAGGAAGAACCCCATGACCATTCAAACATAATTAATTTGCAATATTGTCCGAAAAAGGATTCTGTTCTTTTATTTCGTACCTTTGAAAAGTAATTAATGACAAAGCCCGCTATTATATTTCCAAAGAATAGTGCTCAGCGCAACAATTTCCAATTGTTACATATCATTCGGACTTCTTTTTCTCCTTTTTTTCTGCATTGATTTCATTATCAGGTGTGTCGTTTTTCACAAAACGTTCTGTGTCCAAAAGTGTTAATGCACGATTTTCTTTTATTTGGTCGTTGTGCTTTTTTGTGGCTCTCGCGATTCCCAGTCCAAATAAGAGGAAAAACTGGGCAAGAAAAATAGTTCATATGTGAGCATTTGCTACAGATGTATGAAACAAAGAAAATCTCATTGTTGTCTTTTTAAATGCCGGTGAAGAAACAACACCAACAATAACGACAATTTAAAGACACTTGGTTTGGTTCCTGGTTTGCCAGCCTGCATGCCATCCGACCTGGTGGTGGTGGTGTTTAAATGTTAACAGTGATGGTGGGTGATAAATGGTATCCTTTGGTTTTAGATACCATTATGCCTGATTTCTGCTGTTGCTGCTGCAGCTTCTGGAGTTTATTGTTGTTAACGCCAATCCTACTGCTGCCTTCTTTTAAGATTAGTTATTCACGCGGTCCAATGCCTTAGAAATGAAGCTGATTGCTTTTTTCTCTCTCTCTATCTCTCGCTCTCTCTCTTGGGTCTTTTTGTCACCGAAGACCATTTAAAATTTAAGGCCAGCAAGCAGCACCATCATATATGGAAGGTTTACAAAGGTTATAGCCGTGATTCGTGTTAACCAAAAAGTTTATTCATTGACTTGCCGAGATGAATGTTTATTGTGGTTGGTGTGGTGTTTAATGTTGTTCTTAGTGGCATAAAGTGGATATATACATGCATACGTCCATACATATATCCTCTGGATCAATATACAGTTGATTCATGTGGTTTCTTTTTGGGCTGCTTCTGTTTTAATGACCGCTGCACAGTGTAATAGAATTCAATGCGTATCACGTTTTATACCCTACATATGTTGTAAAGGGCAGACATACTAATAATTCTTTTTATAATCTTTATGGAGTCACATTCTGAGACAATTTACGTAATCGATTCAGAATCGCTATATATTGTATATATGATTTTCCGATTTGATATTTAGGTCTCAAAATAGCCGTAATATGGACTCCATAACAAAGATATTCGGTGCAACATATCAAATTCACCCTCGAAATCTAAGCAACATTTTGATGACATTGGTTTATATTTTAATACAGCTTCCATACATATCTTCGGCCTATTTTCCGATTTTTTTCCACGAAATGTATAATACATGGTGAGATGAAAGAACTGTAACCAACTTCAGACTGCTGCCATTTCAAAGCCACTCCTCCGACCGCTGTTAAAAAAGTCATTCGGGATGAAATTCAGGCGTGATGGTGTGATTTCTTTATATTTGGCTGGAAAACCACAAGTGGCTAAATGCACTCCAGCATTTTAATGTGAATAAATCTTTTGTGTCTCGTACCGTCGCTCGTTACCGTGATATTGGTAGCGTAGCCCGACGTCAAGGAAGTGGATGGAAGAAAACAGCAACATCAGCAGAAATGGTTCGAAAAGTAAAGAAGCGACTTGATCGGAATCCGCGTCGCAGTGGCTGAAAAATGGCTCGTGAGCTGAACATATCGCAATATTCCATTCGGCAAATATTGAAAAAAAGCTCGGGGTAAAGTCATCAATATTCCAAAAAGTACAAGAACTTACACCGCAACAGAAAGAAAATTGAATCAAAAGAGCTTCAGTTGGGCCCCAGAACTCAAGGGCCGGCCATGGTGTGGGCAGCCATAACAGCCGATGGTCGCCCTCCGCTCGTACTAATCGACCGTGGCATCGACGACCGATTCGAACAAATCTAAACTTATTCTAAAATTTGATGCTATTTCCGACAGTTTTTGCATTCGTCAATAAAATTTAAAAAAAAAAAATCTTAAAATTATGGCTTTCACCCACAGCCAAATTTAGTACTACTTAGTACTTTTAGTACAGTTATAGTACACATTTCCCAAACCTCTTCTAATATCACATATCAACAGAGACCTAAATATCAAATTTGAGGATTCCAACCCTATCCCTTCACCCATGGGGTATGGGAATTGTACCAAATTTAGTACTATTTAGTTAAGTTCTTACACTTAGTACACTTTTAGATTTTCATCACTACCCTTACTCAAATAGCAAATTTTGTACCATTTAGCACTTTTTAGTACTTATTTCGAAAACCACCTCAAAATCTCTAACCTGCACCCCAACTGTGATCCTAATGCCAAATTTTATATTTCCAGCAATAATCGTTCACGCAATACCAAATTTGGTACCATTTAGTACCTTCCATATGCTTGCTGAACGCCTTTTCAAACCCAACGCATTCCCCAATACCCAATACCAACATTTTCAACCTCTTACTCCATCCAAATTGTACCGAATTTTGTACCATTTTTTACAGTTGTTACAATTAGAACACATTTCCACACATACCAAAGGGTATGAAATTTACTTTATTTTTATACCTTCCACCATAGTATGGAGGGTATATTAAGTTTGTCATTCCGTTTGTATCATCATAAAATACTATGTCGATTTAGCAATGTCCGTCCGTCTGTGGAAATCACTCTAGCTTCCGAACGAATTGAAGTAGATTGATAAAATTTTACTCAAATGTATATTATGTCTGCAGGACTTTTCGTATTGAAAAGGGGCCATGTAGGTCCACGTTTTGGTATAGCCCCCATATAACGGTACCTCCCGATATTCGGTATTTTGATGATTTTAGCGACATTATTCACAGGAATTGTTTCAAATTTGGTATTTGAAGTTCGTAATGGATACTACAGCCTATGACTGAAAATTGTCTGTGCAGGTCCACGTCTTCGTAGAGCCCCCATATAACGGTACCTCCCGATATTCGTATTTTGATGATTTTATCTACATTATTACCGATGGCATATGACAAATGTTACCTATGCAGGTCTATGTCATCGTATAGACCCTAATATGACAGCTACATTCGGTATTTTTAAGATTTTAACAGAATTTATAACGGATTTTTTTGTTTTTGAAATTTACCAAAATCCATTTCAAATGGTGGAGGGTATTCAATTGCTTTTTTACTTGTTTTTTAGTATTTCTAGTACACTTCTAGTCCGAATTCAAAAAACACAGCCTAATCTCACCTCTACCCACCAACATTAAACCACATGCAAATATTTAATATTTTAATCCGTCAGTCTGTTTCATTTTCACTTGAGGGGTCCTTATGGAGACCGTGGCTTAGCTCAAGCTTACGAAAATTCCGTTAGTCCATACACACATTAAAATCAATACCGGTGACAAATGTAGTAATAACTTTCAAATTACTGTCTGTATCATTATATTGGGGCTGTACGAAAATGTGAACCTATTGAGAAAGTTTTTGTACCAAACTCTTCAAAATAACCAAAATCGGGAAGATGTGCTGAAAGGGGCTATACCAAAACAAGGACAGTTTCCACATATTTTTCTACATATTTGGAGTACGCAATAAGAAGTCGGATGGTGCATTTCAGTATCATAACATTTACCGACAAAATATGATTATCAGCAAAATTGTTGTCCTTATGTCGATCGTTTCAAAAGTTAGAATGATAACCCTAGAGAGATCAGCAGACGATGATTAAAACTACGGGCGAGATGAAAAAACTGCAACCAATTTCGGACTGCTGTCATTTCTATGGCACTCATCCGACAGCTGTTAAAATTATTCCAGTGACAGCTCATTATATTGTTTACAAGCGTACAAAAGCATTTTGGTGAGAATTTTCCAAAAAAAAAAAAAAATAAATAAATAAATAAATAATTGGTGATGGAATTCAAGCGTGTTAGTGTGATTTCTCTATATTTAGCGGGAAAACCACAAGTGGCTATCGTTAGAGCACTCCAGCATTTAAATGTGAATAAATCTTTTGTGTTTCGTACCATTACTCGTTACCGTGATACTGGTAACGTAGCCCGACGTCAAGTAAGTGGACGGAAGAAAACAGCATCATCAGCAGACATGGTTCGAAAAGTAAAGAAGCGACTTGATCGAAACCCGCGTCGCAGTGGCCGAAAAAAATGGCTCGCGGGCTGAACATATCGCAATATTCCATTCGGCAAATATTGAAAAAATGGGCTCGTGGTAAAACCATTAAAAATCCAAAAAGTGCAAGAACTTACACCGCAACAGAAGGAAACAAGTAAAAAAACATTAAGTTCTGCCGGGTCAAACTTTTAATACCCTCCACCTTAGGGTAAAAGAAACATTAGAAGAAATGTGGCAAAAACCATTAAAATGTCGAATATCGGGAGGTACCGTTATATGGGGGCTACACCAAAACGTGGACCTATAATTACAATGTTTCGCCACACGAACTAGGACCCATTATGACCAACAAATACCAATTTTCAGACAAATCCGTGAAAAAATGTTGCAAAAATCATCAAATTACCGAATATCTAGAGGTACGTTATATGGGGGCTATACCAAATCATGGACCCATACATGCAATGTTTTGCCACCGGAGCTGGAAACCATTATGTCCCACAAGTACCAATTTTTAGACAAATCCGTGAAAAAATGTGGCAAAAAAAAACTAAAATACCGAATATCGAGAGGTACCTTTATATGGCGGCTATACCACAACGTGGACCTATAAATGCAATGTTTTGCCACACGCTCGGGGACCCGTTATGACCTACCAATTTCCAGACAAATCCGTGAACAAATGTGGCATAAATCATCAAAATACCGAATATCGGGAGCTATCGTTATATGGGAACTATACCAGAACGTGGACCGATATATCTCATTTTCAATACCAACCATCCTAGACACAATGCAAATAGCTCTGCTAAATTTTGGCGCTCTACGTCAAATAATGTGGCGCTCTACGTCAACAGACAGACGGACATCGTTAAATCGACTTAGAATTTTATACTGATTATAAATATATATACTTTATGGGGTCTAAGATGAATATTTAAGGATGTTACAAACGGAATAACAAAGTTAATATACCCTCCTTTCCAAGGTGGAGGGTATAAAAAGACTCAAAAGAGCTAAAGAGTTGCTTCGCTTGACCGAAAGTAGTGAACTGCCGAATTTGGTTTTCTCCGCTCCGATGAGAACACATTCGTTGTCCAGCAGTTCGTAAACAAACAAAATGATCGTGTTTACTTGCCAAAGAGGTCAGCTGAAAATCTGCACCTTCGGTTGGCCACCAGAACTCAAGCGCCGGCCATGGTGATGGTGTGGGCCGCCACAACAGCCGATGGTCGCTCTCCGCTCATATTAATCGACCGTTTGACTTTTTTGCAAATTTTTTATATCACCCTGTATATATTTGTTGCGCAAACGGAATAAAAACGTAATACCATTCCAAATTTATAGAATCCATGTATATTCAAAACTATTATTTTTCCGTGAGTTCCTTGTTAGTAAAACGTGAACTGTTGTTCTATAAACTTCACAAGTAACAACCGATTAAAATTATTTAAAAATTCCAACCCTATCTTTCCTTGCCTTAAATTATTTCTAAACACTGTGCCGTTAATGCCTCTTGTAAACATATGTTCGGTGTCAAACTCTTTTTTCGCTTATTCAAACTGTATGCACCCCTACACCACCACAAAAAAAGCCTTTCCGTGCATTGAACAAAATATCTCCGCTTGAACCCACAACAACGAAACCAAGGACCTCCTCCTCTTGATGTCAGTTGTGGAAATGCCGCCGTTACTCATTTGCTTTTCAAAGAGTGGTGATTTTGTCATCTGGCAAACTGCCGACGCCGTTGCATCACCGTAGAGAATTTGTTGCACCACTCAATGGCTGTAGTCTAATAGCTTATCAGTTCTTCCTGCTTCGTTTTTAAGCACATGCATTTGTTATGTGTTTTCTTTTTGGTCGCCTTTGGCATTGAGTTGAGCGGTCTGTTATATAGACTTTTTTCGAGGTTCTAGGTTTAAATGCTTAAATGTTCTTTAGGAACTTAAGCATTAAAATATCATGTAAAGTTCTGAGCAACAACTACAACAACGCCAGAACCAATGACAAAAGATTTGGCAAAAAAATCCGACATATGTTACACAGTGGGATTTTTCCATGAGCAATAACAATTTTTGGCATAAGTTAAATATTGATAGGATGATTCCCATCCCTATTGAAATTGGAGATAATCGGTAAAAATTTAGATATAGCTCCCTTTTATTGTGCACCAAACATGTAATATCAGTCCTAATAGTATGGAATTTTGCACATACAACCAAATTAGAAAATAAGTATGCCAAATTTGATCAAAATCGGTTCAGATATAGCTATAGCTCCCATATATATTGTTCATCCGATTAGTTATTTTTGTCCTCCGCAGCCATAATATGCACTTTGTAACAACAATATTTGGGGAAATATATCAAATACAGCTCAGAAATACCTTTGCTAAATTTTATCGAGATCGATTCAGATTTGAATATAGCTCCCATATATAACTTCGTCCGATTTAACTTTTTTGTGCACCAAACGTCTAATATTTGCCCAAATGGGATGAAATTTGGCACTTACGACCGAATTGAGTCCAGAAGTTAGTATGTCAAATTTGGTGAAGATCGGTTAAGATATAGCTATAGCTCCCATATATATTGTCCATCCGATTTCTGGTATTTTTTACCCACAGCCGTAATATGCACTCCGTAACAACGATATTCAGGGAAATCTATCAAATACAGCTCAGAAATATATTTGCAAAATTTTTTCGAGATCGGTTCAGATTTGGATATAGCTCCCATATATATTTTTATGTGATTTTAAATTAATTTTGCACCAAATAGGCAATACAAGTCCGAATTTAAAAGATACAAATGCTTCGGCATTTAAAATTATAATTATAACTTTAAATTAAATTATAATCATAGCGTGTATGATTGAATTCTCCCATAAAAACTTTTAATTGTTACGTGGAGCTCTACTAAATTAGCAAAGTGGTGTAGGGTATCATAAAGCCTGCCCCGCCCGACTTTAGGACTTTCTTTACTGGTTATTACTGGATCTCTACTCAAAACGCATAGTGATGTAGGGTATCATATAGTCGGCCCCGCCCGACTTTTTAACTTTCCTCACTGGTTAATACTAAATTTATATCTACTCGGATTGAAATACGATAAGATAAATATTGCGAATGGTCTTCGGAGAAGTTCGGAAATTCAAAGTATTGTTGTTAAATTGATGATCGGGAATTCTTGGTTTACTCGTCTCGTAGGCAAGAAGGTGAACGACTCGTGGGCAATCGGGAACGATGATGTCGGGTTGTTCGCAATGGGTACTCACATGGATGACGTGAAGTATGATCAGCCGACGATGTGGAGGTGATCGGGTACTCCTGGATGACCGTCGGATGTTGATTCTGAGGAAGATCGGGAATTACCATATATGGTACCAAATCGGGAACATGTGGTATAGACATTAGCAGTTCACTGTGAAGATACTCGGGAGTAGCAGCCCAGGTCTTCGAAAGGCGGATAGAGATTCTTTTGAGTTTGGCAACTCATTGAATGTAGGTACGGCAGCTGATGTCTAGACCTTTGTAGATGAATATGGACTCATTCGGCAGCTTCGTTGAGGGTAGCCTCGGTAAAATATGTCTATGTATATGAATCGGAATTCGTTCGGATTCGGCAGCTCGTTGAGGGTAGAATCGGCAACCCATGTCTTGGCCTTTGTACATGGAGTGGAACACATTCGAGTTTCGCAGATCACTGTGGGTATGTTCGGGTATAGCTTTTCGAGTCGTTTACAATGCTTAGGTACCTATTCTAGTTAGCGCTATGGCTTCCTGTACTTCACTACCAATATTTGACTATGATACGGAACAACGAGTCGAAGGCCCTTCGGAACAGCGAGATGAAACTTCTGCGGAACAGCGAGCAGAAGCCCCTGGGGAACAACTTCGGCGGAACAGCGAGTCGAAGCTCCTGCAGTACGCCGAAGCTACTGCGGAACAACGAACCGACCCCCATGTGTAAATTAATTGCTGGTCACTTAATGAAATCCAGTATAAACCAATAAGGAAAGCTCAAAAGTCGGGCGGGGCCGACTATATGATACCCTACACCACTATGCATATTTAGTAGAGCTCTCGTAAAAAGGTTTATACAGGGCATTTCAGAGCTCTATGAGATATTTGGTACAAAATCAAAATCTATCTAATTCTATCGTGCATTTTACGAACTATAGCTATCTCTGAACCGGGTTTCTCCAAATTTTACGTATTAGCTTCTAGACTGGTGATTTGGGCTGATATTGACCATTTAGTGCACATTTAACCCGAAATCGGATGAAGATATATATGAGAGCTATATCCAAATCTGAACCGATTTCGATAAAATTTAAAACAGCTATTCCTGTGTTCCATCTAATACCTGGTACCAAATATCACGGTTGTAGAGTGAATAATACGAATGTATGGTACTAAAACTCTAAATCGGATGAAACATATATATGGTTGCTATATCTATATCTGAACCGATTTTCACTAAAATTGATATACTTGCTTCTAGGCTGAATTTGGTCCGATGTACTAAAATTCAGTCCATTTGGACTTATATCGGCCATTTGGTGCACAATTAACCCGAAATCGGATGAAGATATATATGGGAGCTATATCCAAATCTGAACCGATTTCGATAAAATTACAAACACCTATTTCTGGGCTGTATCTTATATCTGGTACCAAATATCATTCTTGTGGAGTGCATATTACGAATGTGAGAGGCTTAAACACCAAATCGGATGAAAGATATATATGGGAGCTATAGCTATATCTGAACCGATTTTCTCCAAATTTGATATACTTGCTTCTAGGCCGAACTCGGTTGGGTGTGCCAAAATTCAGGTAATTTGGACTGATAGTGGATATTTGGTGCACATTTAACCCGAAATCGGATGAAGATATATATGGGAGCTATATCTAAATTTGATCCGATTCTCACCAATTTCAATAGGGTTCGTCCTTGGGCCAAAAAAATATTGTTTGGAAAATTTCATCTCAATCAGACCTGCATTTTGTTCACAAGAATACATGGACAAACGGACGGACGGACGGATAGACGGACTGACATGCATAAATCGACTCAGAAAGTGATTCTGTGAAGGTTCTCAAAAGTAACTATGGGTCTATCTCGTTTCCTTCTCCATGTTACAAACAAATGCACAAAGACATAATACCCTTACCACTATGTGGTGCAGGGTATAAAAAGTTAACGCAAATGATTCGGCAATCACTAGCTACCTTTTGGCAAGCCCTCCTCAGAAGCAAGCCTGTCTCATCGTATCCCAAACCGAAACTTTATGTGACCGGCCCTACAAAAAATTATTCGCCTTACACGGTAAACGTTCATTACGCGACCAACGAATACTGTGGTTGTTGGTTGGTTCTGTTCTCTTCGCACGTTCTCTTATGTTGTGACTGATGTATATGATGAAATCATCACTTTACGAGAGGGAAAGGAAAGGGGTGGAGAGGGGTGGGGTAATCTTGTACAGCAAAATACACACATAGAAATACAACTACGATATAACAACAAATTTTGCTTCCCTTTCAACATCGAGGCAAATCATATTCGAGCAACATAGAAAAATTGAGTTTGCTCTTTTTTTCTGCTCCCAGGATCGCACTCGCTCGAACTCGCTTTCACATTTTTGCCAAGTATAGACGAAGTTGGTTGGTTCAAATCTGCCACTGTGCAACATTTAATCCAAAACACCATTTTTGCGGTGGAAGTTTAGAATTTATGTCATTGCGGTGGCGATTTTAGCCAAAAACCCTTGTTCACTTTCCCGGTCGCTCGCAATTCTGTTTGTCCGTCTTTCCATCAGACATAATCTGTTCTGTGATGCTGGGGTTAGCTGGCTGGTGGTTAGTAGTTTTGTGGCGTTGACTTAATGCTTAATGGCTTATTTCTGTGAAATGTGTTGTCTGCCTGCCTTCTTGGTGATTTTGGGCTTAAGTTCCAAAATATCCTAGAAATGTAGTAATTAACCTGTGCATGTTAATGAACTTAACAGAGACGACAACAACAACAACGAGAACAACAGTAGCAACGTTAACCAAAAGAAACAATCGCTTATGCAGATTTCTGTGGGTATTCCTTGGGAGATCTCTTTGGCTGGCAGGAGGATGTTTACAACCATAGCTTCTCATATAATGTTCCTTATTTTTGTCGCTGTTGTTGTTGTTGCTGCCGTTGTAGCTGTTAAGAAAATGAGGTTGTTTTCGTGTTGTTGACAATCTAATTAGAATGCAAAATAAACGACTACTGTGATTTTCTTACAGCCCAGGTAGTTTTTTTGTCGTCGGCCGACTTGTCGTCGGAGTGTTTTATTTATTTGTCTCTTGCATGTGGTGTCATATGAAGTATAAAAGGGGTACCTACCAGCTTCCGCATAAGCTGGCCTATGTTTTAATAGCCCGAACGACCAACCAACCGACCAGCTCCACACACACACATACATTGTGGAATTGTATGCCGTATCAGTTTCTTTGAAAGCTGACATGTGTTTCTTTTTGTCGTTGGTCGGTCATATGTGTTGTAGCTGTGGTGTTTGATCGTCCGCTGCTGATTTTGCGCGCAACAAGTGATGCTTAGAGTTTTGAAAACATTTCGTTACACGTTTAGGTTCATCGGGGTTAAAGTAACTTTTGATATCCCTTAAATGCAATCATGATAAGGGACGCACTATTTAAGACGTAATTAGTTCTCTTGAAAAAATTGGGGTTTATATATTTAAGTAATACCATAATATGGGAGCAAAAGCCAACCACGGAACAATTTTTATTTTCTGCAGATTTCGTGTTCATAATGATTTGTATCCAATTCCTTTCGAAAACATACAGCCACATTTAAAAAATTGTAGCTCAAAAACCTTTCCAATTAGAAGTTCAACACCTGAATTTCTCATCTAAAATACTCGTTACAAAATAAAAAAAAAACAGTAAAGAAAGTCTTAAAGTCGGCCGGGGCCGACTTTACAATTAAAAGTTTTTATGGGAGAATTCAATCATACACGCTATGATTATAATTATAATTTCAAGTTCAAAGGAATAAATATGCAGAAGCATTTGTACAGGGTTGCCCATATTCGACGGACCTTTGGGCCCATTCCAATTGACGAGGCTTGTCCGCAGGCAACATTCTTTTCGTCAATTGAATTTTGTACGGGAACAAATGCAAATCAATACGAATAAACCTTTGTAAAGTGGACCGAGCCATGCCCAACTGCTGAGAACGGCGTTTTTGGGATGTCCTTTTGGACCTCTCAACACTGGCTCGTACGGCAGCGATATTCTCGACCGATCGCCTTGGTCGACTTTTATATGGCCTCTTCGGATTAGAAAGAACCGTACCAGTCGAAAATTTGTCGTATAAACGCTTAAGGGTGTTCTTAGAAGGCGCACTTCTCACATTTTTTAATGTTTTAAAAGCACGTTGAGTTTTCACAATTGACTTCTTCTGTCGAATGTACATTTCAACTATTTCAGAGCGCTCGCGTGGCTTGTATCGGTTCATGGTAAGAATCTGCTTGGACTGACTCTTCAAACGCGGTATGTCATTAAGCGATGTGACATCTCTGTCAAAAAATATTGCGTTGCCAGATGGGTCCGTCGAATATGCGCAACCCTGTATCTTTTAAATACGGACTTGTACTGCTCATTTGGTGCACAATTAATTTGAAATCGGATAAAAATGTTTATGGGAGCTATATCCAAATTGGAACCGATCTCGATCAAATTTGGCAAAGATATTTCTGAGCTGTATTTGATATATTTCCCCAAATATCGTTGTTACGGAGTGCATA
Source organism: Musca domestica (assembly GCF_030504385.1). Taxonomy (NCBI): domain Eukaryota; kingdom Metazoa; phylum Arthropoda; class Insecta; order Diptera; family Muscidae; genus Musca; species Musca domestica. The sequence continues at coordinate 20,181,951 of NW_026712299.1, forward strand.
TTACGGCTGTGGGTAACAAATATGCCAAATCGGATGAACAGTATATATGCGAGCTATAGCTATATCTGAACCGATCTTCACCAAATTTGACATACTAGCTTCTATACTCACTTCGGTCGTAAGTGCCAAATTTCATCCAATTTGGGCAAATATTAGACGTTTGGTGCACAATCAAATGTAAATCGGACGAAGTTATATATGGGAGCTATATCCAAATCTGAACCGATCTCGATAAAATTTAGCAACGATATTTCTGAGCTACATTTGATATATTTCCCCAAATATTGTTGTTACAGAGTACATATTACGGCTGCGGAGGACAAAAATAACAAATCGGATGAACAATGTATATGGGAGCTATAGCTATATCTGAACCGATTTCAATCAAATTTGACATACTTATTTTCAGGTCCAATCTGATCGTACGTGCAAAATTCCATACTATTCGGACTGATATTACAGGTTTGGTGCACAATAAAAAGCAAATCGGACGAAGATATATATGGAAGCTATATCTAAATTTTGACCGATTGTATATAATTTCAATAGGGTTCGTCCTTGGGCCCAACAAATGATTTGTGCAAAATTTCATCTGGATAGGTCAATACATGCGAACTGTACTTTGTTTACAAAAATACATGGACAGACGGACGGACATGCGTAAATCGACTCAGAATGTGATTCTATGCAGATCATCAAAAGGAACTATGGGTCTATCTCGTTTCCTTTTGCCTGTTACACACAAATGCACAAAGACATAATACCCTGACCACCTTGTGGTGTAGGGTATAAAAAAAAAAACAAGTAAAAAAGCACAAAAAAACAAAAAAAAAAAACATAAAGCACCCCCAAATCGGATGAAACATATATATATGAGCTATAGCTATATCTTAACCGATTTTCATCAAATTTGATGTACTTGTTCCTTGACTGAATTCGGTCGCAAGGGCCAATATTCAGGTAATTTGGACTGATATTGGCTATTTGGTGCACAATTAACCCGAAATCGGTTGAAGATACATATGGGAGCTATATCTAAATTTTAACCGATTCTCACCAATTTCAATAGGGTTTGCCCTTGGGTCAAACAAATATTGTTTGGAAAATTTCATCTCAATTGGATAATAAATGCGACCTGCATTTTATGCACAAATATACATTGACAGACGACTCAAAAAGTGATCCTCAGAAGTAACTATGGTTCAATCTCGTTTTCTTCTTCATGTTACATTTCAAAGACAATAACCTTACCACTATGAGGTGTAGGGTATTAAATACGGCATTTTAAAATGGCTGTAACTCCTTAAGTATTAACATTTCGGCATTTTTAGTCTAGTTATTTGTTTTAGTTTTTAATGATAAAAATAGAGTATTTTAACATGCCAATTAATTTTTTTGATCTCTTCACAGATCAGGCAGTATTCATTGGCCAAACCTGTGAAAACTTATTGCTGCACTTACAGATACCATGCAAATTTTCTAAAACTTCCAGTCAATTTTGCTACCTATTTTACCATAGTAACACGTAAACTTGCCGTTTAGGGCGCCTGTTACTTCTTAAGCCCACCGATATGGGAGAAACTACTCTTGGAGGCTTTAAATAAATGACGTATAGCAAATAAATATTTAAGCCGAAATAATGTAAAATGCTGTCGCAACAAAAACCCAAATGCATTACACGCAATGCTAATAAATAATAATAACAAATATAATAACTCACTAGTTAACAAAGTATTCTTCACTCCTTATAATATCGACTTTTTCACATTAAAGTTGACGCATTCAACTCAAATCAATTCTAAGAAATTCAAACAAACTTACAATCATAGAAAGTGCCATGCAGTTGATGACTTTTTAAAAATTCCCCCTCTAAGGGGAAAAAAGAGTTGAAGACTTTTGAAGGTTAAATGCCAAGTATTATATTTACCTTCCTTTTTCGTAGGTCCGCAATGGCTAGCGCGTATCTTGATTTAAAAACTCATCTAAATTTTATTAATTAATTACCATACAAAAATCATTTACCAAGCAGTGCCAACAAGTCACAACAACACCCAACCAAACAAAACCGTCATAATAGCAACCACGACAAAAGAAAGTCGCTGGCCACGTTGTGAAATTTGAAACCTTGCGAAAAGCAACCACACGACTGTGCTTTTGAAAAGAAAATATTGGTAGCCAAGTCATAATCACGCGTGAACATGCAAATTTAAAAAACGGAGCAAAATTCCATTCGCTTAGCGATAAAGTTCACAACGCGAAGCGGCCATAACAGTCAAATCGACCGACAGGCTAGCAAAGAAATTAACACGATTTTTGAGTAATTTGAAACTCATTTATATGCAATTTGAAAGTTTTTGTGTTGAGCGAATTCTTCTTCTTCTTGTGTTTCATGCCTCAAATCGACAGACGTGAAGAAAAGTAAAGGGTAGTGAGTGAGTGACAGCAAAAATGGAGTAAAGGTGACGCCAACGATATAACCAACAAAGAAAGGAATAGCCATAAAAGGAAAACTAACAAGAAGGTGGGCACGGTAATTGGCTAACAACTAAAAAATAATTTTCACTTTAATTCAATGTAAAAGGTGGACACCAAAAAATAAATGTATCCACCCTCAGCAACACATCTGATAATGCGAAGACAAAATAATTTTGTTTGAAGGCAAACTATCACGCCACAAAGTTGATGTCAAAAACATGGAAATTTATATTCCACACTATCAGGTGAAAGCTTGATTTCCGGTTAAAAAATTGGAAAGTATTAGTCGGTTTCCCGAGATATACGAAAAATATGGGATTAAAGTGCATGGCTGTTATAAAGGGGCTATACAAAAATTTCGAAATTGTGGTATCCTTCAAAATTTCTGATGTCGGGCAGTATAGGGGGTACACGGAAATGGCCACCGATTTCAAAATATGTATATGATCCATTTAACTGCTTCCGCAGCCCACCACACCCCACAAAAAAGAATGTTTTCAAATATGACATATTTATTTGTTTTGTTTGGAGCCCATCGGAACCAGGATTATTGATACACTCCACTACGAGTAAAAATATAAAGCTTTACAAATACCCAGTATTTCCCAAAGCATAGTTCGCCAACCACCAGTGACGAGAGAATATATGGTGAGCCCCGAAATTCGGAACGGCTTAGAACCTTCTATTGATATATAGAAGCGAAAGCACAAATATTATCTCTGTGTTTTTAAACTTCTGTCCCCAACATTCCGAAAAAGTACAAGTTTTAAATTTTGTCAATACTTTTTTTTTTTTTTTTTTTTTTTTTTTTTTTTTTTTTTTTTGTAAGCGTGTGATAGGGCTGGATTTTGGAAATGTTAGTATGCAGGATACGAAAATGTACCAAAAATTTAATATTTTGTATTAGATAAACGAAATGAGCTAGACGAGTAAAAAAGCAGTAATACCCTCCACCATTTGGAATGAATTAGAAAATTTTCAAAAAAATAAAATCCATTGAAAATTCTGTTAAAATCTTTAAAATACCTAATATCGAAGGGTGCCGATATATGGGGGATATACGATATTGTGGACCTATATAAACAAAACGATGTCTGGTGGTAAAGTACTCACAAGGAACTCTTTGTGTGGATTTTTAGACAATTCCATTAAAAAATGTGGCTAAAATCATCAAAATACCGAATGGGTATATACAATATCGTATAGACAATTCTCTTTTAGGGGGTGAAATACCAATAAAGGACTCCTTGTATGGAATTTCAGATAATTCAATTAATAATAATTCTCTTTCGAGGTATAAAGTACCCACAAGGAACTCCTTGTGTGGATTTTCAGACAATTTCTTTGAAAATTGTGGGTAAAATCATCAAAATACCGAATATTGGGGGGTACCGTTATATGGGGGCTACACGATATCATGGACCGATATAGCCCATCTTGAACTTGACCTGCCTACAGACAAAAGAGAGATCTGGGTAAAATTTTAGCTTTCTATCTTAATTCGTTTAGCCTGTAGCGGCATTACAACAGACGGACAGACGGACGGATAGGTCTAAAGAATATATATACTTTGTTGGGTCGATGAGTTACAAACGGAATGACGAACTTAATATACCCTCCATACTATGTATGGTGGAGGGTATAAAAATTGATAAGAGATTCACTGATGGAGTGCAATATTGATATAAGAAATGGTTATTAGAAACTCGAACTTTTAGGCTATGAATAGTTCCAAAATGGTACCATTTAGTAATATGGGAACGGATAGAGCTAAAAAGTTGGTATCAGAATCAAGGTTGCAAAGTTAGGCTAAAGATGAAATTTTGTATTGGGGTCTCTGTTGGTGGTAGGTTTATGATAAAGTTGTTGAAGATATATATGGAAGCTATATCCAAATCTGAACCGATTTTGACACAATTTAGCAGAGCTGGGCTGCATCTGATATCTGGTACCAAATATCATTCTTGTGTGGTGCATATTACGAATATGAGGGGCTTAAACACCAATTCGTACTTGCTTCCAGACTGAATGAATCGTACTTGCTTCCAGAGATATCCAAATTTAAACCGATCTAAACACCAAATCTGATGAAACATATATATGGGAGCTATAGCTATATCTGAACCGATTTTCACCAAATTTGATGTGTTTGCTTCTAGACTCAAACTGCAACCAGCCACTCGTCCGACAGCTGTTAAAATTATTCCAGTGACAGGTCATTATATTGTTATAGTGTACAAAAGCATTTTGGTGAGAATTTTTCAAAAAAAAGTTATTCGTGATGGAATTCATAAGTGATAGTGTGATTTCTTTATATCGTTCGAGCACTCCAGCATTTAATCGCTCGAAAATGAAAATAAGCTCGGGGTAAAGTCATTGACATTCCAAAAAGTGCAAGAACTTACACCGCAACAGAAAGAAAATAGACTCAAAAGAGCTAAATAGTTTCTTAGCTTAGACGAAAGTGGTGAACTGCCGAATTTGGTTTTCTCCGATGAGAAAGCATTCGTTGTCCAGCAGTTTGTAAACAAACAAAATGATCGTGTTTACTTGCCAAAGAGGTCAGCTGAAAATGTGCACCTTAGGTTGGCCACCAGAACTCTCCGCTCGTATTAATTGACCGTGACATCAGAATCAATGCCGAATATTATCGCGAAAATATTCTGGAGAGTGTATTAAAACCTTGGGCATCCAAAAATTTGGCTTCAGACCTTGGACATTCCAACAGGACTCAGCACCATCGCCCTCAGCACGCGTCACCCAAGAATGGTTACAAAATGAGGTCCTCGCTTCCTTTCCAGCGCACAATGGCCACCAAAATCTGCGGATACCAATTCGTTGGAGTATTGTGTATGGAGTATTTTGGAAAGCAAGATTGGCACTAAAAAATACCAAAGTGTCGATCACCTCAAGAAAGCGCTTCGCCGGGAATGGACCATAATACCCCAGAGCAGCATCCGGGCGGCGTGTGACGGTTTAATTAACCGTTTGAAAGCCATAATTCGTGTCAAAGGTGACCAATTCGAAGATGTCTAAACTTATTCTAATATTTGATGATATATCTGACATTTTTAGCTTTCATTCAATAAAATTAAAAAAAAAAATAAAAATTAAGGCGTTTGACTTTGTTGCGGTGTTTATACCCTACACCACAAGGTGGTCAGGGTATTATGTCTTTGTGCATTTGTTTGTAACATGGAGGAGGAAGCGAGATAGACCCATAGTTACTTTTGAGGATCTCCATAGAATCACTTTCTGAGTTGATTTATGCATGCCAGTCCGTCTGTCCGTCTGTCCGTCTGTCTATGTATTCTTGTGAACAAAATTCAGGTCGCATTTATTATCCGATTGAGATGCAATTTTCCAAACAACATTTGTTTGGCCCAAGGACGAACCCCATTGAAATTGGAGATAATCGGTAAAAAATTAGATATAGCTCCCATATATATCTTCGTCCGATTTGCCTTTTATTGTGCACCAAAAGTCTAATATTTGCCCAAATGTGATGGAATTTGGCACATGCGACCGAATTGAGTCTAGAAGGTAGTATGCCAAATTTGGTGAAGATCGGATGAGATATAGCTTCCATATATATTGTTCATCCGATTTGTTGTATTTGTTACCCACAGCCGTAATATGCCCTCCGTAACACCGATATTCAGGGAAATATATCAAATACAGCTCAGAAATATCTTTGCCAAATTTTATCGAGATCGGTTCAGATTTGGATATAGCTCCCATATATATATTTATCTGATTTCAGATTAATTTTGCACCAAAAGGGCAATACAAGTCCGAATTTAACAGATACAAATGCTTCCGCATATTTAGTCCTTTAAACTTTAAATTATAATTATAATCATAGCGTGTATGATTGAGTTCTCCCATAAAAACTTTTAATTGTTATATGGAGCTCTACTAAATTAGCAAAGTGGTGTGCAAAGGGTATCATAAAATCGGCCCCGCTCGACTTTAGGACTTTCTTTACTGGTATTATTTCACTCTGTGTACATTTCCTGCTTCATTGCGTTGTTATCTATTGCAAGTTAAAATACCAACTTGACACAATTCCGGAAAAATACTGCTAAAATCATCAACAAACCGAAGGCTCTGTAATATAGATCTAAATGAAAAGGTGGAGGTGTATAATATTCTGTCAGCGAGCTACGAACTATAAATACATTTTTTAAACAGATCCTTTGAAAAATGTGACTTAATTCGTCGAATTTGTCCGTGGCTGATGCCAGACAACTCTAGAATGGAATATCCGAATACGTCCAAACTTAATACATCATAACATTATTATTAAGCTCAGATTAAGTTCGGAGGGTTCGAGTTTCTCTTGCAATTTTAACATAAAAGAATTTTCCTCATAGAAGAAAAAGGATCATTCGATTACAAATTTTAAGAATCCTCATATTTATATCAGTGCCATATCAGATATGAAAAGGTCGCAAGGATATGTCGGTCCAATACTTAAAAAAAAGATTGATTGATTATTGGGTCCTCTGCCTTTTGGCAGTGAAATTGTTAAAAGTCCTAAAAATGGCATGGGTGTTATTTGTTGGGAGTTTGAAGTTCTTATTAAAAACAAAAACAAAAAACTACTAAATATGTGGCTAAAATTACCAAATGGTGCCGCCTTAGATTGATACGGAAATAATTATCCTATTCCAGCAGTATTCTGCCACAGAAGACAGATTTCAATAAAAACTCTACGCACTGAATTTTAAACAATTGGGTTTAACAATATGACTTAAATCAGCCAAATACCGAACATCAGGTGTTTCAGTTACATGAGGGCCATAGGAAAGCATGAACCAACATGGCCCACTTAAGAATTTAACCTGCCTACTGACAAAATACATATATGTCCACAATTTTAGCCGTATATCCAATACCTTCGGAAGATAGCATAATTAGATTTTAAGAGAATATTTCGAGGAGTTACAAACCGAATGAAATTTTTGTACGTAGCAAATAAGCATTTAAACTGTACAAATAACGTGGGACCTTTGTCAAAACGTGATGAACATCGGTATTAAAACGTAAATCCAGCTTGCACACAAACACCAAATAAATGCATTATTTCCCCGAACATTTTCTCTGTATTAAAGCCCACTGTCTTCGAACGAAACTTGACCGCGCAGTTTTTATTAATTTCATATTTGAACACGAACAATTACAAATATTGGCGCCAAATAACAATGTATATTTTTATTTTATTTTACCACTGATCGCCATTGCTTTAGTGCCTTCTTTTTTTATAACTAAACCGGGCGCAAACCTGGGATGTTGTTGAAAATCTATATGCCCCCCATTTGAGTATTTCTTTTTGGGAGGTCCAGCACGTTGTAACATCGCACAGGAGCGTTTAACATTTCCAACGAAACGGTAATCATTCGTGTAACTGTAACAACCTGGTTGCGCGTGCACCTGTAACAACCAATAAACGAGGCATCGCTGAATGTGTGGGGTCCGCTCAGTGCTGTTTCTCTTGAAATCTAAGGCAAACTTTAAAGAAGCCATGCTGTGCCAAATGCCACAATAGTAAACCGGGCAAGGCACTGACAGTTGGAGAACTGAAAAATTAACAGGTACGAAATGTGTAATTAAAACTTAAAACGAAGAAAAAACAATTTGGCATTTTCTTTCACAATGTCACGCCACAACCACCACCCATTAGCAGCGAATGGTAGAAAAAAGGAAAACATGACCAAGTGTACAATACATTTTGAAGAAAAAAAAAACAAATAGAATTCATTGAGCTCTTTAATACCCCACTTTACGAGACGCCAAGGAAACATTATCCTTTATTTTGCAGTCGACTACGGCCACCTGCTTCTTTTTTCTTGAGCCATGGCCATAAGCTGGCAAATGAGACCCCCCAATGAATGAAGATCGATGTTGTACAATTGTGGCGACATGTTGTAAAAGTACACTTGGCATCATGCCATTACGAGAGTAGATTCATTAACCCTTAACACAGCAAAAAATTAGATTTGTTTTTGATACATAAAAATATTTTTGGTCCGAAACTATCAATAAATAGGGGTATCAGACGAGACATGGGGCTGGATTCTTGTTCTATGAAAATATGAAATGAAAAATAACTACTACCCCCTACATTCCATGTATGGGTCTGTAGAATCTATCTAATATGGATCCTCAAGCGGCCAATCTGATTATCTATGGGTTAAATACTTCATAGACCACAACCACCATCATCATCATCATCTTTCCAAAAACCTCCTTCTGCCTTTCAGCTGTAGAATACACTTTACCGTCTCGGTTAATTAATTTCATTTTAATTGCAGGTTTTAGTTTTAAATGGCCTCTCATATGAAATCCGAAATGAATGATTTGGCGGTTAAAATGCCACCTTCTCTCATTGGAATGCTTCTGTGTTCGGTGGAGTTGCCTTAAGTCTGCACTCCCTATTTGGGAACATTTATCGTTGATTGTGGCGGTGTTCACTTACCACCACTTCGACCAAAAACAATAGTAAAGAAATTTCTATGACTTTAGTTGTCGATGCATTTCCGCCGACAGGAATGAATAATTGCTCAATATTCGACAATTAATGGATTGTGGATCTCTGCGCTCCAAACAATGCAATTTATTAATTTTGGCAAATGGTGAAATGTCAGCACGAATAAATAAAATGCATGGCCAAGATAAATGCAGCAAGAAATCGTATGAAATATTAATTGGGTTGGAAAGTAAACTAAGGAGGGAGGGAATATTTGATAAGGACAAATTTCGATGGTGTTTGGACGAGCAAATAGAATTTAGAAATGTTGGGAAAAATTGTTTCAAAAACGTAATTCACCCCCTTTTTAAAAAGTCATTAAAAAGAAATTCCAACTATAATTAGGCTTTGATACGGCCAAAATGTGTCTCATTGAAATAACTGTTTTAGACCCATTGGGACACTTGGTGTCCTTCCGTCTGTCTAGCTGGTGCGCATGATAACTCTCGATAGAAGTATCAAATTTCGTCCAAACAATTAAAGGAAAATACAGCAGATTATGAAAGTAGATCTAAACAAGTAAATGCAGCCAAGTTCCGCTAGCCCGAACTTTTAATAACCTCCACTGTTTTGAAGGAATTTTCCAAAAAAAGTCCGTGGAAAAATACCGCTCAAGGGAAAACCGTTATATGGGGGTATTCGAAAACGTGGTCTTACATAAGTAATTGTACCCTACAACACTATGTGTTGGGGGTATTATAAGTTTGATTGGGCCAAAAATTATGTAACACCTCGAAATATTGGTTTCCCGCATAGGAAAGTATATATGGATCTTCCTAGCTCGTCGAGCTGAGTCGATCTAGCTATGTATGTCCGTCCGTCCGTCTGTCCATGTTAATTTGTAATCACTCTACAGGTCGCAATTACGGCCCGATCCTCACGAAATTTAAAATGGAGGTGGGGTTTACGTCAGAATAGAACCCTATTTCCTTTGGAGATGATGGCATGATATTTAGGGGTTGAAATGGACCAAAACAGAACAATTTCCTGATTTTGCAGTTGCTCTACAGGTCGCAATTATAGACCAATCGAAGCGGAAGTTAGCAGAAGCCTTCCAATTTTGATGGTCATCGGGTAATTTTTAGTGGGTAAAATAGACCATAACATTTGTGTTAAATAAAAGTCAAATTTTCCATCAAAACGCGAATATTTTTAATTCCGGCGAAATCACAAATAACCGAACAGGTCAATTCTGACCGTTACGTAGATGCCGATAGTAAAAATATAGGATATATATAGCGAAATATATACAATGTACACATACAAAGTAAGGGGATGTTTGTTGGAATGCTTATATCTCAAGAATGGCTGGTCCGATTTTGACAAATTTTATCAATTCAGAATGCCCTCTTGACATAAAAGTATAAAATGTAAAAAAATTGCTTAAAAAGATGCCAATAATGATGTTAATATAGATTTTGGAGTATTTTGTGACATTTTTTAGTTTTTCATGTTTTTTATCGCATGCGATTTTTTCATTTTGACTTATAATATTGAAGTGTATATTTTGTAGGCTAGGGTTATTATATACATATTGTAATTATCGTCCGGCTATCACGAAAATTTTCACAACGGTAGAGTAAGACTCAGAAGGGCTAGACCTATTGTATTCAAAGATTGCCGCAATATATTTAGGGGTTGACATGGACCAACAACTAAAAATGTTCCTATAAAGGTCACAAATGGAAACCAAAGGACACGAATTTCGTATGAAGTTAGAGTTTAGGATGGAATGGATCACCATTTGTATCTTTTAAATTCGGACTCTTATTGCCCATTTGGTGCACAATTAATTTGAAATCTGATAAAAATATATATATGGGAGCTATATCCACATCGGAACCGATCTCGATAAAATTTGTTAAAGATATTTCTGAGCTGTATTTGATATATTTCCCTGCATATCGTTGTTACGGAGTGCATATTACGGCTGTGGGTAACAAATATGACAAATCGGATGAACAGTATATATGGGATATAGTTATATCTGAACCGATCTTCACCAAATTTGACATACTAGCTCACTTCGGTCGTAAGTGCCAAAATTCATCCCATTTGGGCAAATATTAGACGTTTGGTGCACAATCAAAGGTAAATCGGACGAAGTTATATATGGAAGCTATATCCAAATCTGAACGACTCTCGATAAAATTTAGCAAATGTATTTCTGAGCTGTATTTGCTATATTTCCCTAAATATTGTTGTAACAGAGTGCATATTACGGCTTCGGAGGACAAAAATAACAAATCGGATAATAATATATATGGGAGCTATATCTATATCTGAACCGATTTCGATCAAATTTGGCATATTTATTTTCAGATCCAATCTGATCGTACGTGCAAAATTCCTTGCTATTCGGACTGATATTACACGTTTGGTGCACAATAAAAGGCAAATCGGACGAAGATAAATATGGGAGCTATATCTAAATTTTGACCGATTATCTCCAATTTCAATAGGGTTCGTTCTTGGGCCAAACAAATGATTTGTGCAAAATTTCATCTGGATAGGGCAATAAATGCGAACTGTACTTTGTTTACAAAAATACATGGACAGACGGATGGACGGGCATGCATAAATCGACTCAGAATGTGATTCTATGCAGATCATCAAAAGGAACTATGGGTCTATCTCGCTTCCTTTTACCTGTTACAAACAAATGCACAAAGACATAACACCCTGACCACCTTGTGGTGTAGGGTATAAAAACAGTAACGAAAAGTCAAAAGTTGGGCAGGGCCGATTATAAGATCCCTACTCCACCCATGTAGTAAAACTTCCGTAAGGATTTATTTGAAGTAGATCATACCACCTATCAAAATTTGGCTTCACTAAATTTGAAGGAGACATATTTATCTTTTATACCAAATAGCATTGCTATAGAGTGCATGACATCACTTCCACAATGATTTCCACCAAATGGAAACGTACGTCCCGAAATTCACTCCATTTTGGCTGATATTAGCCATTATTTGCACAATAAACTTAAAAACGGATTAAGGATATATATGGGAGCTATATCCAAATCTTAGTCGTTCTAGATAAAATTTGACAAAAATATTTCTGAGCTCTATAAGATATCTTGTACCAAATATTGTTGTCGAATGCATATTACGAATATGAGGGACTTAAACACTAAATCGGATGAAACATGTATATAGCAATAGCTGAACCAATATTCTCCAAATTTAATGTACTTGCTTCTAGAAATCGGTCAGATGTACCAAAATTCAAATCATTTGGACTGATATTGGCCACTTGGTTCACAATTAACCCAAAAGATATGTATGGGAGCTATATTGGCAGACGTATTTCTATGCTGTATCTAATATCTGATACTAAACACCATTCTTGTGGGCTGCAATATCTGAATCGATTCTCTCCAAATTTAATGTACTTGCTTCTAGACTGAATTCGGTCGGATGTACCAAAATTCAGAACATTAGAACTGATATTGGCCAGTTGGCGCACAATTAACCCGAAATCGGTTGAAGATGTATATGACAGTTATATCCAAATCTGATCCAATCTTGATAAAATTTGGCGAAGATATTTCCGAGCTCTATAAGATATCTGGTACCAAATATCATTGTTGTCGAATGCATATTACGCATATGAGGGACTTATAAATCAAATCGGATGAAACATATATATGGGAACTATAGCTATATCTGAACAGATTTTCACCAAATTTGGTGTACTTACTTCCAGACCGAATTCAGTCGGATGTGCCAATATTCAAACTATTTGGACAGATATTAGCCATTTGGTGCACAAGAAACCTAAAATCGGATGAAGATATATATGGGAGCTATATCTAAATCTGATCTGATTTTCACCAATTTCAATAGGGTTTCGTACTTAAGCCAAACAAATGTTATTTAGAAAATTTCAACTCAATCATAATAAATGCGACTTGCATTTTGTTTACAAAAATATATGGACAGATGGACAGACGGAAGGACATGCATAATCTACTCAAAATGTGATTCTTTGCTGATCACCAAAAGGAACTATGGGTCTCCCGAATATCGGGAGGTACCATTATATGGGGGGCTATATCAAATCATGGACCCATGCATGCAATGTTTCGCCACCGAAGCTGGAACCCATTATGACCAACAAATACCAATTTTCAGACAAATCCGTGAAAAAATGTGGCAAAAATCATCAAATTACCGAATATCGGGAGGTACCGTTATATGGGGGCTCTACCAAAACCCATGCATGCAATGTTTCGCCACCGAAGCTGGAACCCATTATGACCAACAAATACCAATTTTCAGACAAATCCGTGAAAAAATGTGGCAAAAATCATTAAATTACCGAATATCGGGAGGTACCGTTATATGGGGGCTCTACCAAAACGTGGACCCATAATTACAATGTTTCGCCACCGGAGCTGGAAACTATTTTGACCCACAAATACCAATTTTTAGACAAATCCGTAAAAAAATGTGGCAAAAAAAACTAAAATACCGAATATCGGGAGGTACCTTTATATGGGGGCTATACCACAACGTGACCTATACATGCAATGTTTTGCCACACGCTCAAGGACCCGTTATGACCTGCAAATACCAATTTTCAGACAAATCCGTGAAGAAATATGGCATAAATCATCAAAATACCGAATATGGGGAGGTACCGTTGTATGGGGCTATACCAGAACGTGGACCGATATATCTCATTTTCAATACCAACCATCCTATACACAATGCAAATAGCTCTGCTAAATTTTGGCACTCTACGTCAAATAATGTGCACAGAAAGACAGACGGGCATCGTTAAATCGACTTAGAATTTTATGCTGATTATGAATATATACTTTATGGGGTCTAAGGCGAATATTTAAGGATGCTACAAACGGAATGACAAAGTTAATATACCCTCCTTTCCAAGGTGGAGGGTATAAAAATAAACAAATACATAATACCCTTACCACTACGTGGTGTAGGGTATAAATATCAGTAACTCTAAGGGCAATAATAATGTATAATTATTGCTAATATCGTAAAACTCTCTATCCTTGAGGTAAAATATTATATTGAACTAAAATACCAATGTGGACCAATTGCCTTTAAACAAATTGTTGTAACAACCGTTTTCATTGAACATTTCACCTACTTGTCAAAGTGAAAGGACATCGACTGGAAGTATATACATATATGCATATGGTGAGGTCTGTCTGGTCATGTGGGTCACATGTTGGACACCCAAAAACACAAAATTTATACATGCATCAAATTCATCTGTTCCAAAAACGCCAAAGCGCATGAGCTGTTGTTTCATGCTTTAATTAAGAAAGCGTTTTTTCATCATCACTAACAAGTCTTTAAACCCCAAACCAAAAGCAAGCCAATGACTTTGGCTAGCTAGCTGTACGATCAATTCACTCAAATAAATTCAATTAAAAACAATCAAAGTCACCATTTTTAGTAACGACTCGAAACGAACTGAGTTCAGGCTTCAAGTTGATGCACGCTATGTCAATGGGTGATTTGACAGTTAAGACTAATGGTTGACACAAGTTGCAACAGGATTTTAACAGTTATTCTCGTTCGCCTTTTTTTTTTTTTTGGTATCACAACTAACAAGCTTAGGCGAAAGAGAACACATACATATGTACATGTATGTGCTTGGAATTGATCGCGTAAGTTCAAGTCAAATATATTGTCACGGGTAGATTTTGGTTTTGTCATTGCTCTTAGGTAAAGATTAGACAAAGGTTACAGGTTCCGTTCATTCATTCATCAAACCACCAAACACACTGCCACCATCTACACTTGTATGTATGTGTGTGCATACTATGTTGTGTTAGAGGTTAGACAAAATGAAAATCCCTTCGCCCATTTGGTTTATTGCTTCGGATGTGGTCCTGACAATGTTTCGGTAAAGTCAAGTCATGCTGTATGCTAACTGCGATATGATGAAGTGATTTCCTTCTCAATTGTCATAGCTTCATGGTGTTTATATTTGGATTCTGTGAATACTCTACCTAGTCAAAAGAATAATTATGACACCTATTTCTTTTATTTGTTCCCGAAACGCTTTCACAGGGTAAGGTTAAACTTTTAGCTATTACTCTTTGGGAAATTCTGGTTAAAAGACTCACGTACTTATCGCGTTTTATTCCATTATCAAATATCCTCAGTGCGGTCTATAATGTAACTATGAATCGTCTTACAAACGAACAGCGCTTGCAAATCATATAATATTATTATTAAAATGCGAGTTCTGTAGGCCAGGGTACAGGATAATGCATGCAATGCTACAGGACTAGTTTATATACAAGGGATCTTGAAAAACTAAAGCAGGACAAAGAAATTCGAGGCTTTGTCTGCACATACCTTAATAAGTACTTATGCAGGATCTAAATGATAAACTACTACTACTGAAGAATCCTACAGTTCTATCTTATTCAGTATCTCCTCCTCCATATACAGGGTGAAATAAAAAAAAAGTGCAACAAAGTCAAACGCCATAATTTTTATTTTTTTTTTTTTTTTAATTGTACTGAATGAAAGCAAACCAGTAAAGAAAGTCTTAAAGTCGGGCGGGGCCGACTTGGACCAAACAAATGATCTGTGCAAAATTTTATCTGGATCGGGCAATAAATGCGACCTGTACTTTGTTTACAAAAATACATGGACAGACGGACGGACATGCATAAATAGACTCAGAATGTGATTCTATGCAGATCATCAAAAGGAACTATGGGTCTATCTCGTTTCCTTTTGCCTGTTACAAACAAATGCACAAAGACATAATACCCTGACCACCTTGTGGTGTAGGGTATAAAAATATCGGAAATAGCATCAGCAGATTTATTCAAATTGGTCAACTTTGCCACGAATTACGAAAGAGCCAATAAAACCGTCACACGCTGCCCGAATGTTGCTCTGTGGTATTTTGGTCCATTCCCGGCGAAGCCCTTGCTTGAGGTAATCGACACTTTGATATTTTTTAGTGCCAACCTTGCATTCCAAAATACTCCAGACACAATAGTCCGACGGATTAGTATCCGGAGATTTTGGTGGCCATTGCGCCCTGGAAATGAAGCGAGGACCCTGATTTTGTAACCATTTTTGGGTGGCGCGTGCTGAGTGATATGGTGATGAGTCCTGTTTAATACACCCTCCAGAATATTTTCGCGATAACATTCGGCATTTATTCTGATGCCACGGTCGATTAATACGGGCGGAGAGCGACCATCGGCTGTTATGGCGGCCCACACCATCACCATGGCCGGCGCTGCGTTCTGGTGGCCAACCGAAGGTTCACATTTTCAGCTGACCTCTTTGGCAGGTAAACACGATCATTTTGTTTGTTTCCAACTGCCAGACAACGAATGTTTTCTCATCGGAGAAAACGAAATTAAACTGTCCACCACTTTCGGCCAAGCGAAGCAACTTTTTAGCTCTTTTAAGTCTATATTCTTTCTGTTGCGGTGTAAGTTCTTGCACTTTTTGGAATTTCAATGGCTTTACCCCGAGCTCATTTTTCAATATTTGCCGAAGGGAATATTGCGATATGTTCAGCTCACGAGCCCTTTATCGGCTACTTCGACGCGGGTTCCGATCAAGTCGCTTCTTTACTTTTCGAACCATTTCTGCTGATGTTGCTGTTTTCTTCCGTCCATTTCCTTGATGTCGGACTACGCTACCAATAACACGGTAACGAGCGATAGTACGAGACACTAAAGATTTATTCACATTTAAATGCTGAAGGGCTCTAACGATAGCCACTTGTGGTTTTCCAGCCAAAAATATAGAGAAATTACGCAATCAGCTTGAATTCCATCACGAGTAAAGTTTTTCCTGGAGAATTCTCTCCATAATGCTTTTGTACGCTTGTAAACAATATAATGAGCTGTCACTGGAATAATTTTAACAGTTGTCGGAGAAGTGGCTTAGAAATGACAGCAGTCTGAAGTTGGTTGCAGTTTTTTTTATCTCGCCTTGTACATAATAATCTTCAATTTAACGGTTTTAGCGCCTAGGTCTCTATGGGATAAATCCATTTGAGGATATTTGGAGCCGATCAAGGCATATTTGTCTATATGTTTGTCTATCTGGTCATCTGGTTCGCTCGATATCTCTTGGAGAGAATATCAGAATTAACTCAAACTTGGTTAAAGTAACATTACCAAAAAAACGTTGATCATGGTAGGGATGATTAATATTGGTCCACTCTTTCTAGTGCCTCCCCACAAATGTTCACCATTTGCAGATAATAAAAAGCTTAGGCCAGTTGCGAAATTGACAGTATTGGACTTCTATTAAACGTGAACAACATCATTCTGCAAAATTCTAGGATATCCCGTTTTGATTTGTGTTTAATTTAGTGAGTGTGATTCTCATTCACTTGTGAATGATCGACACTTATAGAGCTTGCCTTCACCAAAGTCATCGTATTAAAAAGCTGAAAAAGCAAAGCGATCAGAAAATATTGCAAGGCTTTCTGCTTCGTTTTGAGAAACATTGCTCTCTGTAATAGAGAGTAATTAGAAGTTAAGCCAATGGGGAAATAATCTAGACTTAAGCAATCAATTGCTCGAATTACTTTGTTTGTACGCATTTCCAAAACCATCTTCAAATGTCAAACCCGTGACACAAAAAGTGCCTTATATCAACCATACTTCCAAAACTGACCAAATTTCACGATCTTGCCTATATCCTTTCACATTATTCCAAATATTACAAATGTAGTGAATTTTAGTACCTTTCGTGCATTTATTGTTCGAATTTCCAACACAACATCAAATACCCTCATTCCAAATTAAAGATTTGCTCTCTATACCAAATTACAGATTTTATTGAGGCTTCCTTTATCATGTACCAAATTTAATACCATTTGGTACCTTTTATTATACCCTCAACCATATGGCTAGGTTGACTTCAAATGATATATACCGTATATCATTTGAAGTCGATCTAGCGCTGCCCGTCCGTCTGTCTGGCTGGCTTATGCGCACGATAACCCTCGAAGGATGTATCCAAACTTGGTACATCGTAATATTATTATAACAATTAGATCGAGGCAATATCGGTCCAATCTTTCTGATACCTCCTCCACATTAGGTCGAAATTAAAAAAAAATTTTTTGCTGCACAGAAATAATAAAGGATAATACGATTTTGCTCCAACTTTGCAAATCCTTTATATTTGCCTAAGTGCTAGATCAAATGGACAATATCAGTACACTCCGTCAAGTACCTCCCCACGTCAAAATTTTGAATGTAACTCCTATAAAATGTGCTGTAAGAGTTCGATTGTCTTCAAATTACACACATCACAATAATTTTATTTAATATAATGGTCCACTCGTTCTGATACCTCCCCACAAAAGGTCCACATGTTGGATATCCATCGAAATTAGCATCCGATTCCATTCAGACTTGGCACATGTTAAAATTTCCATCAATACGAGATATGTTATAAAGATGTTAAAGATCGGACTATTTCTTCGGGTGCCTCCCCCACGTAGAGTTCAAGATTTTGAAAAACAAAACGATCAAGTAAAGCGAAATCCAACTCTCTTCAAATTTCACTCATAAAAACATTTTTGCTAGCACACGATCTGTTGAGAAGAAGATATATATCTACAAACCCTTTTACAATTTTCAATATTTGTACCCTACACCATATAGTGGTAAGGGTATTATGTTTTTGTGCATTTTTTTCTAACATAGGGAAGGAAGCGAGATAGGCACAGAGTTACTTTTAAGCATCATCAGTTTCGGAGTCGATTTATGCATGTCAGTCCGTCCATGTATTCTTGTGAACAAAATGCAGGTCGCATTTATTATCCGATTGAGATGAAATTTTCAAAACAATTTTAATTTATTCGGGTTAAGTGTGCACCAAATGGTCAATATTTGAGTATAGTTCCCACAATAGTGTACCTCCAAGTCCACTTTCCCAACCAATGTGTGGTCAGAAAAGACAATTTTGTATTCTATTGATTATTGGTTGGGAACGTAGATGGGATGAACGTCTATATGACATAGACTCCTGTTTCAAAATTGGTATTTGAAGTTCAAAATGGATACTACACCCTAAGACAGAAAATTGTCTGTGCAGGTCCACGTCTTCGTATAGCTCCCATATAACGGTACCCCCTATATTCGGTATTTTGATGAACGGTACCCCCCCGATATTCGGTATTTTGATAATGTAGCCACATTTTTCAATGGAATTATCTGAAATTCCACACAAGGAGTCCCTAGTGGGTACTTTATACCTCGGAAGAGAATTATCTATATAGGTCCACGATATCGTATAGCCCCCACATAACGGTACCCCCCGATATTCGGTATTTTGACAATTTTAGTCACATTTTCTAATGGAATGGTCTGAAAATCCACAAAAGAAGTTCCTTATGGGTACTTTATACCGCGGAAGAGAATTATTTATACAGGCCCACGATATCGTATAGCTCCCATATAACGGTACCCACCAATATTCGGTATTTTGATGATTTTACCCACATTTTTTAACGGAATTGTCTGAAAATCCACACAAGGAGTTTCTTGTGGGTAATTTATCCCTTGGAAGAGAATTATTTAAATAGGTCCAATATTCGGTATTTTGATGATTTTACCCCCATTTTTCAACGGAATTGTCTGAAATTCTACACAAGGAGTATTTTTTGAGAACTTTACCCCCTGGAAGGGTGTTGTATATAGGCCCACGATATCGTATATCCCCATATAACGGTACCCCCGATATTCGGTATTTTGATGATTTTAGCCATATTTTCCAATGGTATTGTCTGAAAATCCACACAAGAAGTTCGTTGTGAGCACTTTAACCCCTGAAAGGTAATTGTCTATATAGGTCCACAATATTGTATATCCCCCCATATATCGGTACCTGCCGATATTAGATATTTTAAAGATTTTAACAGAATGTTTAATGGATTTTATTTTTTGAAAGTTTTCTAATTCGTTCCAAGTGGTAGAGGGTATTCAAAGTTCGGCCCGGCCAAACTTACTGCTTTTTTACTTGTTTTACTCTTGGAACGTTAAATAAATTCATTTCATTTACAATTTGTTAAAACATTTCTTAAAGCTTCTGCTTCAGTGCTGACAAAAAATGCTGTTCATTCAAATTTAAACTTGAAATCAAATCAAACGTTGCGCCTTCTTCGTTGCATTTTTTCCCGTTGCCATTGAATACAAAGAAAAGGAAACGTATCGTTTCAGCCAATGTAAGCCAATCGATCCGTTTTGCCTGCTCAGCCGCTGACAAAGCACGCGCGTTATATTCAGAGCCGGTGACAGAGTCGACCGACAAAGTTCGTCCATCTGTTTTGACGTTGAAAATCGTACAGAAGGCAGGATTGAAAACTGTGCTGGATGACGAACACAGCAACAAAAAAAAAAATCAATCGGGCGCTGTGAAAAGAATTAAAGTAACACTATATACCGCCACCACCTAAAACTGAACCACCACTGAGCTTTTGTTGATGGGACAGCGATGGACGGACAGATGGATGGTCATGGTTTGTTATAGTTGATAATGCAGGCAGCAAGGCTTTGTGGAACCATAACACCACCAGCCAACCGGTGCAAGCAACGCCATCACTATCACCGCCACCACCACCACCACCTCAGCACAAAAACAAAGGTGACAAAGTCACGAAATTCTTGTCAATTTTTAACTATAGACCAATTTGTTTGTTTCTTTGCGCGTTTAGTTTTCCTCTTCTTTTGCAATGATTTTTTTCAGGCATTTCGTATTTTTTCACCTCTGTTGGTCGTCGTCGTCTTGTTTCGAATGTTTTATTTTGCTTCTTCTTCTACCACTTTGGAATTGACTGAATTTCGTGACAAATCATGCTACCAAAATTGGGAGAAAATATTTCTTATTTTTTTTTCCTTAAATTCGTTTAGAGTTTCTTTTTTGTTGTTGTTGTCGTGCTGCTGTTGCTATTGTTGTTGCTGTCGTTGGTAGTGGAGGTTAAGGTTTTGGGTTGCTCCTTCATTTGAGTTATTCCGATGTGAGTTTATTTACATTGTATCCGGATATTGTGTCAATTGCTGACGACAGTTGTTAGGTTATGTGTTTTTTTTTTTTTTCTGTCAAAGACCGAAACGAACCTCCTTTTACCACAAGGGCTTAAGGTAGGGCAAGGTCATAGGTCAGTTATGTATAGTTAAAATCAACATGGAATCGGGAAAAATATCAAAAATGTTGGACTCTCTTTGTGCCAAACAGTGAGCTGTTAACCGGGCATTATGTATGTGTTGGTTCAACTGATTTCACAATTAGCCCAAATCCAGGGACACCAGGGCAGAATTCCGGTTCTATGAAAATTTTAAATGAAAAATATTTCCTTTATAAAGGTTTCATTTATCATTTATATCCTTTGTAAAAATTTTCAATTCACATTTTCACCGAACAAGAATTGAGCTCCAGGCATTTTTGCGGTAGGTGTGTACCATTTCTTTCGAATTATAGACGGACGAGCTATTTGCTTATCTACATCGATAAACTATAAAAATGTCATCACTGATGAACTATCAAAAACCCATGAACGAGGTATCTACTGCGCTACTTCGTCAGCGAAAAATTAACCTTAAAACTTGAAATTCTTTCCCACAGTTCATGTTAGCCCTCTTTCGAACAACTATAGTACACATTTTCAAAAACACCTCCATATCTTAGTCCCAGGAAGACCTCAATACAAAATTCCCGCTCTATTCCAGCATAATACCAAACAATGTACCATTTAATACATTTTGAACAATTATAGTACGCATTTGCAAAACCACCTTCATATCTCAATTCCAGACACCAACAGTGCCATCTAAAAACAACCACCAAATCTCAAACACAGATTCCATCAGTAATCCATCAAATATCAAAGTTCAGAACTTAATCTCTATCCCTTCGCCTAATACCTAATTAAGTACAATCTAGTACCTTTCGAACAATTATAGTACACATTTCCAAAACCACCTCTATATCTCAATTGCAGATACCAACAGAGACCTTAAACCATCAAATTTGGGGATTTCATCTCTATCCCTTCACTCAATACCAAATTTAGTACTTTTCAAACATAGTACGCATTTGTAAAACCACCACCAGATACCAACAGTGACATCCATATAAAATTTCAGGATTTCAGCTCAATTCCTTCACCAAATACAAAATTTAAGACTATTTGGACATGAACTGAGGCCTCAATATCAGATTTGAGGATTCCACCCTATCCCAAAACCCAATACTAAATCTAGTACCATTTAGTACTTTAGAACAAATTTAGCACGCTTTCGAAACCACCGCTTTATACCTTGGCCCAATACCAAATTTAGTCCCATTCAGTACTTTTCGCATCTTAATCACAGACACAAACAGTGACATGTATACTTTATACTTTTACTCGCTTTCTGCACGATAGAGCAGACCTTCTTTCCGATATCTTCTGTAGTGACGGTGAAAAATCCGAGGGAATCAGTATTTTCAAATTATTAACCAATATGTTCTGGCGAGATAATCGTTGTTGCGCGAGCCCAATCATGTTAAAAAGGTGTATGATACTTTTTTCAAGCAAAAAATCTAATTTATTTTTATAACTTCATTTCCAATAACAAACAATCGCTTCCAGTCCATACTGTCTTCTTCCAAAAAAAAAAATCTTCAAGGCCACTAATTTAAGTATCCCCCAGGAGAGAAGGAATGCAGCAAACGCCACTTAAAACCATCGACTACTGTCCTATTAATTTTATCTATGAAAATTAACACTCATAAACAAATGTTTCATAAATTGTTTAACAACTCATTGCCAATAATAACCAGACATAACTTTGGCACAAAACAAGCTGCTGCCTTTTCTGTTTCTGACTGCCAACCTCAAAAATTATAGCCTCATGGAAAAATACCAATGGATACGCTAGCTACACCACCACTGCACTGGCAAAACCTGGCAAAGAAAATAAAAAAAAAAACTTCAATAACAAGGAGAGAGTTTGGGCAACAGTCAGTCAATGCACACGAACCAATCCGCCAAACCTTTTAGCCAAGAGAAATACGTAACCGTCAATTACGCAGCAAATTAAAATCAAATAATTTAGCGTGAAAATCACATTGGCAAGCTATTTAAAGGCCGTTTAGCATTAAAAACTTCGCCAAATTGCATGCAAATTATAGGGATCTCATATAACGTGGTGTAGCCAAGCAATGGATGTTGGTCGGGGTTTCCTTTTTCACTACTGTACTAACTGGTGTTTAGTTGCTGGAGATATCGTTTCTTTAAATTAGACCCTTTTAGTAAAAAAAGTAATACCACAGCACAAATTACTACCACCAAAGCTAATATCAATAACTTATTTTTCTTGGATGGGCGAACAGGAAAACAAATGGAATGATATTATCGTAGTTAAATAAGTAATAAAAATTAGGTATCATGGGGATATTGAAATTTGTGCAGATCATACTGATTTTAATTTAAACACTGTAAGGAGAACTCAAATTTTTGGAGTATTACAGGATGAAGCCATTATTCCTGGAACTATTTGCCCCATCGATATTTTCCATATAGACTGAAAATTTAAAAACAAATGTATGTTAGAAATGTAAACAGGTCATCTTTTGTTATAATCACCGTTATAAAGGGTGATTTCAAGAGATATAGGAACATCCATGTACAGGGTTGCCCATATTCGACGGACCCAACTGGCAACGCCATAACTTTTGACAGAGATGTCACATCGCTTAATGACATACCGCGTTTGAAGCGTCAGTCCAAGCATATTTTTACCCTGAACCAAGGCCCTGGTAAGGCTCTTTCTAATCCGAAGAGGCCATATAAAAGTCGACCAAGGCGGCCGAGAATATCGGTTCCGTACGAGCCAGTGTTGAGAGGTCCTCAAGAACATCCCAAAAACGCCGTTCTCAGCAGTTGGGCATGGCTCGGTCCACTTTACAACGGATTATTCGCATTGATTTGCATTTGTTCCCGTACAAAATTCAATTGACGCAAAGAATGTTGCCTGCGGACAAGCCTCGTCGATTGGAAGGACCCAAAGAGTCATCGAAATGGCCGAAGATGACGAGAATTTTGGAACAAAATTATAATGTCCGATGAAGCCCATTTCACATTGAATGGGACCGTAAATAAGCAAAATTGTCGTTTTTACGCCAATGAAAATCCTCAGGAGATTCAAGAAGTGCCTCTTCATGACGAAAAAGTCACAGTTTGGTGCGGCGTTAGTACGAAAACGGTCATTGGGCCGTTTTTCTTCCAAAATGAAAATGGCCATGCTGTTACCATAAATCAGAATTTTGTGATGCCAATTATTCGTCGAAAGCGTATGAGGCAGTTCTGGTTTCAACAAGACGGCGCTCCACCGCACACAAGTCGCATAACAATCGATTTTCTGAAGAATTTGTTTCCGAGCCGTTTGATGTCGAAAAGTGGTGATTTGGACTGGCCACCGCGTTCGCCCGATTTGACGCCGCCTGACTTCTTCTTGTGGGGATATTTGAAGTCAAAGGTTTAACAAGCCAAGGACAGTAGAAGAGTTCAAGGACAACATTCGTGAAGAAATTGCCGCTATTCCGGGCGAAATTTTGGCAAAAACGATGGAAAATGCAGCAAAAAGTGCACAATACGTCATTAACGCCAGAAGCGGCCATTTGAGAGATATCATATTCATAAATTGATGTAAACAAATCTAATTGGAACAAATTAAATTATTAACATTGCCAACCGCCAAATTTTTATTTTCTTCTTTAATTTCAAAAAAAAAAAAAAAAAAACATGGGTCCGTCGAAATTTAGAATTTGAAGTTTGCAACGAATACTTCTTCCTCTGACAGAAAATTACTCATACAGATCCACGGTTTTATATAGCCCCAATATAATCGCACCCCCCTATAACCGGTATAAGATGATTTTACTGAGAGAGACAGAGAATTATTTCGAATTTAGAATTTGGAGTTCGCGATGGGTACTACTTCCTACGACAGGAAATTATGCATATAGAACCACATTTTCAAAGGGTCCCCATATACTTGTACCTCCAGATTTGCGGTGTTTCACGATTTTAGCCATATTTTTCAACAGTATCAAACCTAGATTTTGGAATTTGCAATGGGTACTTCTTTTTATGACAAGTCTACGGCTTTGTATCGCCCTCCATAGGGTAAGTGCGCCTAAGTTCGGCATGTCCCAGTAGTCGGCAGTTTTGAAATTTAAACTTAAATAACTAATTACAAAAAAACGTCAACAGTGTTCTCTGCTCTCTTTCTGTAAAAAAAACAATGAGCTCCGATCATTTATTATGAGAGAATAACGGTTTTCGTCAGTGAGTGTCTTCCAACGCGTGCGATAGTGCTTATTTGTAAAGAAACCAGTAAGGAAAGCTCAAAAGTCGGGCGGGGCCGACTATATGATACCCTACACCACTATGCATATTTAGTAGAGCTCTCGTAAAAAGGTTTATACAGGGCATTTCAGAGCTCTATGAAATATTTGGTACAGAATCAAAATCTATCTAATTCTATCGTGCATTTTACGAACTATAGCTATCTCTGAACCGGGTTTGTCCAAATTTTACGTATTAGCTTCTAGACTGAATTCGGTCTTATGTACGAAAATTCAGTTGATTTGGGCTGATATTGACCATTTAGTGCACATTTAACCCGAAATCGGATGAAGATATATATGGGAGCTATATCCAAATCTGAACCGATTTCGATAAAATTACAAACAGCTATTTCTGGGCTGTATCTTATCACGGTTGTGGAGAGAATATTACGAATGTATGGGAATAAAACATTAAATCGGATGAAACTTATATATGGTTGCTATATCTATATATGAACCTATTTTCACTAAATTTGATATACTTGCTTCTAGGCTGAATTTGGTCCGATGTACTAAAATTCAGTCCATTTGGACTTATATCGGCCATTTGGTGCACAATTAACCCGAAATCGGATGAAGATATATATGGCAGCTATATCCAAATCTGAACCGATTTCGATAAAATTACAAACAGCTATTTCTGGGCTGTATCTTATATCTGGTACCAAATATCATTCTTGTGGAGTGCATATTACGAATGTGAGAGGCTTAAACACCAAATCGGATGAAAGATATATATGGGAGCTATAGCTATATCTGAACCGATTTTCTCCAAATTTGATGTACTTGCTTCTAGGCCGAACTCGGTTGGGTGTGCCAAAATTCAGGTTATTTGGACTGATAGTGGATATTTGGTGCACATTTAACCCGAAATCGGATGAAGATATATATGGGAGCTATAGCTGTTTCTGAACCGATTTTCTCCAAATTTGTTGTATTTGCTTTAAGGCTAATCTCGGTCACATGTGCCAAAATTCGGGCCATTTGGGCTGATATTGGCCATTTGGTGGTCAATTAACCCGAAATCGGATGAAGATATATACGGGAGCTATATCCAAATCTGAACCGATTTCGATAAAATTTAAAACAGCTATTTCTGTGCTCCATCTAATACCTGGTACCAAATATCACGGTTGTGGAGTGCATAGTAGGAATGTGAGGGACTTAAAGATTAAATCGGATGAAAGATATATATGGGAGCTATAGCTATATCTGAACCGATTTTCTCCAAATTTGATATACTTGCTTCTAGGCCGAACTCGGTTGGGTGTGCCAAAATTCAGGAAATTTGGACTGATAGTGGATATTTGGTGCACATTTAACCCAAAATCGGATGAAGATATATATGGGAGCTATATCTAAATTTGATCCGATTCTCACCAATTTCAATAGGGTTCGTCCTTGGGCCAAAAAAATATTGTTTGGAAAATTTCATCTCAATCGGATAATAAATGCGACCTGCATTTTGTTCACAAGAATACATGGACAGACGGACGGACGGACGGACGGACGGACGGACAGACGGACTGACATGCATAAATCGACTCAGAAAGTGATTCTATGAAGGTTTTCAAAAGTAACTATGGGTCTATCTCGTTTCCTTCTCCATGTTACAAACAAATGCACAAAGACATAATACCCTTACCACTATGTGGTGTAGGGTATAACAATTAGTGGTGGCGTCAACTTAGTAATCGATTTAAGTAAATTAAATTTAATACTTTTGGAATCAGAAATATTTTATAATAGTAAATAACAGTCTAAAGATCATTTTATAACTTTAAAAACATACATAATCAAGCCTTTTTCTGTTAATTTATTTAATGCCGACATTAGGAACAGAAAAAAAGAGATTTGCCAGTATTCGGCAGGGGGTGCCGATTACTAGAAAAATATAATTTAGGACCAATTACACCAAAACTTGAGAAAAGTATTAAAAAATAATCCAAAAACTACTCAAATAAAAAAATTGTTTTGAGTCGGCAGTTGCTTTTATTTGTGCTTTTTTACCAACTTTTCTAAATTAAGTAGGTTTTTTTTAAATCAGCTTTTTGACGTTTTAGATAGCGGTGGCATTTAAAAAAATGTTGGTTATCTAAAGGTAAAATATCAATTCACAAATTCTAAATATAAGAAAGGTACTTTTTTATTTAATCTCATTTTTATTTTAATAGAAAATCCATACTATTCTTGATTTTCTACCTATATTTGGTTTAGAATGATAATTAAATAAAACACTATTTAAAAACGAAATTAGTTAATTAAACTGTGAATTAGTATTACAGCATTGTTTTATACTATTTGAAAAAAAAATATATATACAAAATAATATTTTTTTAATAAAATAGCATATACCGACTACTGGCAAATAGACATGCCGAGCATTGGAAAATGGTGCCGACTACTGGCAAAAAAGTAATATTTTGGCAAAATTGCAAATTTTGCCAATTTAATAAAAACAAATTCAATTGTTATTTATTATTTCGAAAACTAAACAAAATATGGAATCTGAACAACATTATTTTTCTGCAATTGAAAGATTTCACGCAGAATGTCGAAAAATTGAAATATTGAAAATCCTAAAAGTGCCGACTACTGGTACACTTACCCTATATTCCATAATTTGACGATTTTAGCGACATTGTTCAAAGGAGTAATTTTGAATTTGGTATTTAGTGTTGACAATGGGTACTCTCTCTCTTATCTATATAGGCTCAAATTTTCGAATAGCCCCAAATTTAACTGTATCTAAAGATATTCGGCATTTTTATGATTTATGCCACATTTTACGACGGTACTGTTTCAAATTTGGTATTTGGAGTTCGTTAGGGGTTCTATGAGAGATAATTACCTATGAAGTCTACATCCTCATATTTCCCCGATATACCGGTACCTTTCGATGTTCGGCATTTTTCCGATTTAAGCTCTATTTTTCAACGGAATTATGTCAAAATTTGTATTTTAAATTCTCTGGCCCACATCGACATTATGGCAGTTCCTCCCATTTGGTATTTAGTGGAGGACAGATCCGAATTAATTTGTTTTTCTTCTACTTGTTGTCTTTTAAATTTGAAATGTTTTGTTATTCGTTTATTCGTTGGTAAAAGTGCCTGAGAAAGACATAATGTGTAACAATGGGGCATGGAAAATTGGAAAGGATAGTAATCGGTTGGTTGATCAAAACTCAAAAAGGGTTAATGGGTTATCCGGCCAACCTTTTTGGGACTCCTCATATAGTCTTAAACATACAGAGAGTACCCCAATATTTTGTAAGTAATAACTGGATAGAAAAATTAAAAAAAAATATTCCTATATCTCCTTTATCTAACTACGTCAACGAAGTCAGCATTGATGTAAAGGTCACAGGTGCCCTTTTCAAGAGTTTGCTATTTTGGTTGGAAGTGTCTTTCAGATTCAAAAACATTTGCGGTTTAACAATAATTTTAATATTTTCACAGAAAATTTATGGCCCATTTCACCCTCTAAATATTGGTTGGATGGTGGATGGTTACCGTCATCCACAATGGCAGATTTCTGCCCAAAACTACGAAATCCAGCCACTTTTGATCAGATTCTGCACACGTCATTTTGAACAACTCTGAATCCCATTTGCGCTGATATTAGTCATTTGATGCATAATAAACCTGATATTGGATGAAGATTACGCATGTGAGGGACTTTAAAACCAAATCAAATGAAACATATATATGAGAGCTATTGCTATATCTGAACCGATTTTCACGATAATTTTAAGTAGCTTCTGGGCTGAATTCATTCGGTGTTGTCAAAATTCAGTCCATTTGGGCTAATACTATTCATTTGGTTTACAATTAATCTGAAATGAAAAAAAGACATTCATCTCCATCGGACTATAAATGCGACCTGAATTTTGTTTATAAAAATAGTTTGATTCCAACTCATAGACTTTGGCTTCGACCCTACACTCCTGCTTCTACCTCAACAATAAATAATAATAATTGTGATATGTAGAGCTACTGCAAAATCTGGAAAAGCTCCGTTTCGAATCACAAATGTTTTGCGATGATCACCATTCATTTATTTTAAACCTAACCCTGACGTCATGAGATTCCATAATTGCGTTCTGCAAAGTGATTACAGTTTATCATGGACAGACGGGCATAATATTGTGAGGTGTACAGTACGTTTTACCTAATCAAACTTATTTTTGGAATGTCTTTACATATGAGGTCTTTAACGGATTTCAAGCTTCTCTTGCTACCATAATTGGCAAATCACTCTAGCTTCCAAACGAAATGAAGTAGGTTGGTAAAATGTTACTAGATCGACGTTCGTTCTGCATGACAAGGTCCAAATTTTGGTATAGCCCCCATATAATGATGTTAGGCTTTTTAGCTGTCTTAGTCACAATTTTACCCCAAATTTGCTGTAAATTGGCAGCATATGTTCCCATTATGTAAGAAACATCCTTGCACAGAACTGTCAATGTAGGTCAAAGTAGTTTTTATTTATTTTGATGATTTGTGTCACACTTTTTTCAGTGAAAATGTTTCAAATTTGAAGTTCCTGGTGGATACTACACCCTACGACAGAAAATTGCACGTACAGGTCCACGTCTTCGTGTAACCCCCATATAAAGCACCTCCCTATATTCGGTATATTTAGCGAAACATTTTCACCGGAATTATTTCAATTTCGTATTTGAATATCGAAATGGCCTATGACGAAAATTACATATACAGGTTCTTCGTATATGCCCAATATAACGGTAACTCCCTATATTCGGTTTTTTATGGTTTTAGCAGCATTATTCAACGTATTTTTTTTTTTTTTTTTTTTTTTGAAAAATGGCAAAATTTCCCAATTTTCCCCCATAGTAAGGAGGATATTTCAAGGTTTAATTTCAACTCCTCGAAAAAAAAACTTTTTAAACCCTATGTCATTCATTTGGCCGTCTGTGGAAATAGTTATAACTTTGGAGCGGAACGAAGTAGCTGGATAAATTTCCACAATTATCCTTATATACAGGTATTTCTTCAGTGGTAACATTTATGATATATAATATAATAATTTATGATATATACATATATATAATTACCAGGACCAAATATTTGTCTAAACATCAACCATCTTACAAACTCACCAAAAATAATGTATTGGGTCAAAATATAATTTCAAAGTCAAATACATACACGCAAATGTGTTTGTGTCTTTTTTGTTTAACCTTTGCGCACCTCAAATGAAACACTTCCCTCTAAAGCATTTTTAAATGTATCGAAACAATAGTACATACGCATTCCACGTTCTTCACAAAGAGAAAGTGTATTATCCTCAAACGATTTTATCTGATGATCGATTAAATTCCCGATACCTACACATTAGAAATATCTGCGTGTGTGTGCGTCTTCATTTAATTTCATACAATAAAACTTGCAGCTAAATCTAATCTTCCATAAGCCTGAGCAAGTTTCATGTCACGTATCTTCAAATCGAAATGAAGAAAAAAATTGAGATAAAAATTCAAGGAGAAAACACGCACCGCAATCATAATGAAAGGTTGTACGGAATTTTTTGGCACCCACTCAATATGAAGGAGAAAAAAAAACGTAACGAAAAAATCAACATCCAATTGCCAGCCGAAGGCAGCAAAAAATGAAATTTTCGTACGACAAATAAAAGGTTATAACAAAAAATAGTTGTGCTACAGACATTTCCGCACATTAAACGCTTTTGATTACACCCACAATTGACAAGAAAACGCATTGACAAAAACTATAAAACTTTGGCTTTTCTCTACGTCTTTTTAAATGACAAAGAAAAAAAAACGGAAAGAAGATGAAGTGGAACCATTTTTATACTCAAATAATATGATGGCCTCAATTGCGGTTTTTATACCCTACAATACATAGTGTGGAGGATATATTAAGTTCGTCATTCCGTTTGTAACTCATCGAAATAATAATTTAGACCCAACAAAGTATATATATATATATATATATATATATATATATATATATATATATATATATATATATATATATATATATATATATATATATATATATATATATACATATATATATATATATATATATATATATATATATATTTGATCAGCGTATAATTCTAAGACGATTTAGCCATATCCGTTCGCCTGTCAGTCTGTTGTCAAAACGAATTAAGATAGAAAGCTCATCTGAATATTGTGTGCAGGCAGGTCAAGTTAGAAGATGGTCCACGATATCGAATGGCCCCCATATAACGGTACTCCCGATATTCGGTATTTTGATGATTTTAGGCACATTTTTCAATGGAATTGTCTGAAATTCCACACTTTATCCCCTGAAAGAGAATTGTCTTTATAGGTCCAAGATATCGTATAGACCTAATATAATATTTATTTAATAATAATATTTATTTATTTATTTATTTTTTATTTATTTTTTATTTATTTATTTTTTTTTTTTTTTTTTGAAAATGTCCTAATTCGTACCAAATGGTGGAGGGTATTCAAAGTTCGGTCCGGCCGAACTTACGCTTTTTTACATGTTTTTTTTTTTTTTTTTTCTTTGTCTCGACTCACAATGGGTGATATTGATTTAAATGATGGCAGGTGTTTCGTTCTTAACTTTAGGGGCTTAAGGCACAATCAAGTTTGGTGCAACAATAATTGAACTAACTTAAACAAGTAAAAAAGCAAGAAGTTCGGAATTAGAAAATATTAAAAAAAAACAAGTAAGCAAAGGCTACAGTCGAGCGGGGCCGACCGTTGAATACCCTACAACACTATAATAAACGATACAGTTTATATAGGCGAGATACTCGAAAGAATTGCACAAGATATTGTGACAAATAATAAAATAAAACCATCAGGTTTCGTTCTCCAATTTTCGAATAATAGCAACTTAAACTAATTTGCTCATTTCCAATTTATTGGTAGATGTTGCACGTAAATGGTCTTCCTAGATCTGGAACCAATATTTCCCAAAGACCTATAATCTCTCAGAAGTGGCAAAAGATTAACATTTATTATTGGTTTTTGACTGAAACGCATCTATATAAGATACAGACATTTGACTATATTCTTCAACGAAATCAGCGTTAACGAAATAGTCAGAAGTGTGTCTTTCCTGTATTTGTGAATTCTCCAAAAAGTCACTGGAATGGATATTTTCGTATTTTGTCTACAAAAGTTGCTTGGCTTTTGCAATGTCCGGTAACCCCCATTCAAATGTGCCTGAGGATCGGGCGATAATTACGACCTGCTGACAATTTTGCAGTTTTTTGGTCCATTTCAACCTCTAAATATATGGCGATCATCTCCAAAAAGAGTAGGCTTCTATTCTGACTCTCATCTTATCCCCATGCAAAATTTCGTATGGATCGGGTCATAAATGCGATCTATATATGATATCCTGATATCATAACTACTTAGTTTTGTTAGCTGTAGAAATATTACCAAATGTTTAATTCAAAATGAAAATATGCCAAAAATATGACAAAATTGAAAAAATATGAGAAAATTTACAAAATCAATATTTTCATCTTTAGAGAGATATTTTTATGCGATTTTTTAGGCGTTTTTTCTTTTCTGCCAAGAGGCCATTCTGAATTAATGAGAACTGTCGAAATCAGTTCAGCCGTTCTCGACAAAAAAGAGATCTTTCAAGCATATCTTCTTTGATAGACATATATGTCGCACATATTTTGCTATATATCCGATTTGTTGGATGTTAACATCAATGTAAAGATCAGAAGTAACCTTGGCTTTGTGATTTCGCTGGGATTTAAAATATTCGTGGTTTAATGAAAAATTTCGATTTTTTTCAATACAAAAGATATGGTCTATTTTACCCGCTTAATATAATCCGATGACCACCCAAATTGGTAGGCTTCTTCCCCGCCCTAAACTCTAGCTACATGCGAAATTCCGCGTCGATTGGTCTATAATTGCGACCTGTATAGCTACTGCAAAATCCGACATTTTTTCAGTATTTGGTCCATTTCAACCCCTAAACATTTGGCGATCATCTCCAAAAGAAATAGGGTTCTATTCTGAACTTAACCCCACCTACATTTTAAATTTCGTGAAGATCGGGCCATAATTGCGACCTGTAGAGTGATTACAAATTAACATGGACAGACGGACAGACGGACGGACGGACAGACGGACGGACGGACATACATAGCTAGATCGACTCAGCTCGGCGAGCTAGGAAGATCCATATATACTTTCCTATGTGGGAAACCAATAATTCGAGGTGTTACATAATTTTTGGCCCAATCAAACTTATAATACCCCCAACACATAGTGTTGTAGGGTATTATAAAATCCATTAAAAATTCTGTTAAAATCTTTAAAATACCTAATATCTTATAGACAAATCTATGTCTGGGGGTAAAGTACTCACAAGGAACTCCTTGTGTGGATTTTCAGACAATGCCATTGGAAAATGTGGCTAAAACCATCAAACTACCGAATATCGGGGGTTACCGTTATATGGGGGCTATACGATATCGTTAACCTATGTAACGAATTCTCTTTCAAGGGGTAAAGTGCTTACAAAGAACCCCTTGTGTACAATTTCACACAATTCCGTTCAAAAATGTGACTAAAATCAGTGAAATCTTGAATATCGGGAAGTACCGGTATATGGGGAATATACGATATTGGGGACCTATATAGACAAATCTCTGTCAGGGGGTAAAGTGCTCACAAGGGACTCCTTATGTGGAATTTCAGATATATTCCATTGGAAAATGTGTGTAAAATCATCAAAATACCGAATAACGCGAGGTACCGTTATATGGCTGCTATACAAAATCGTGGACCTATATAGATAATTCTCTGTTAAGGGGTAAAGTACCCACAAAGAACTCCTTGTGTGGGTTTTCAGACAATTCCGTCGGAAAATGTGTGTAAAATCATCAAAATACCTAATATCTGGGGGTACCGTTATATGAGGGCTGTACGATATCGTGGACCGATATAGCCCATTGTCGAACTTGAACTGCCTGCATACAAAAGAGAGATCTGTACAAAATTTCAGCTTGCTATCTTAATTCGTTTAGACTGTAGCGTGATTACAACAGACAGACGGAAAGGGCAGGGAATGACGAACTTAATATACCCTCCATACTATGAATGGTGGAAGGAATAACAAAATATTACACTCTAAAAATTCCGTAAAAAGCCAAATGTGTCTAACCTACTCGAAAAAGAGTTTACATGCGGTCCTATTTCCGCAAAGTCTTCCACTGTCCCATTTTCATTGCTAATCGTGGTGGTACAAAAACGCACGTTCCTCAAATGAATTAATTTCTGCACCACGCACTCACTGAAGATGAACACCACAATCATCAGTTGACGATGATAAAGCTCTTAATGCACCACACTCTCCAGATCCCCAAAACAATCCAGCATTTAACCACAAAAAGATCTTCCTTCGAAGGAAAAAAGTGGTTAATGATTCCTTTTGTTGCAGATAAAGTGCACAGCAAAAAATCGTCATCTTCCATTCTTCTTATCGCATCACGTCTCACACAGCTAGCCTGGCTGGCTGGCTGCCTGCCCGCCATTTGGATGCTGCAACAAATAATTAATACGCGAAAATGCGACATAAAACGCTTTGGGGCTTATTGTGCTTTACTTAAGCATGAAGAAGAGTTTCGTTTTGCTTTGGGTTTGGTTCATCTTCGGCTGTGTCTCCAGCTTTTTCTGTTACTTCTTATTAGTCCGAATGACTTTAGCAGATCCCCACATATTGCAACTTATAATTGTTTATAAGTTGAGATTGTAAACAATTTACAGTCGCATATGACAAACAGAGGTTCATGCCTCATGTCGTCGCTGTTCATTTTGTTGCAATGGAAAATAACACAACTACTGTTGTGAACTTTGAAAATGGAGAACACTGAAAAAAACCAATGTGCAAAATTTTGAACAGGAAAGATTTTTTCAGGAGGTAGAGATCTGCTTTGAATAGAAGTTCCCTGTAAAGGAATTATAAAGACAAAGTATCCACATAGAGATCTCCTATAACTTGGAGACTCTGTATAGTAATTCTAGAGATATAAAAGAGAGTACCCTTTATTTTTCATCTATACATTAAAACCGTGAGTTTACATTTAGTCTTAATACTCGACCCGTTCTAAATTTTTATGATTTTTTCTCAAATGTTATATATTCGTGGCGGTGCCTGAAAGAGTGGCCAGATATGTTCATTAAGACAAAAATCTTAGGACGAGGAAATTTTCAGGAAATCGGTCATCCATACCCCTCTTTTAGAAAGTTATTATTATTAAACATTTTTGAATATTGTGTAAGAAGGATCAGGGCGAGTCCATTATCGATTATTATATTCAAAATTCAGAACAAATATTCACACAATGTTCAATTTCTGCAATACTTCAGGAAATCGTGGAAACAAAGTGTTGAAGAGTATCAAGAGAGTGTCGAGCGTCGTTTTGTTGAAAAGGTAGATTTGTCTACATTACAAATACAATATTTCAATTAGTTTTTTGACGAAGTGCACTAAAGATGAAGTTTTTTTTTAGGATTTGCTTTTTTTGGCTTTGATTAAGATTTCGAGTTGACTGTAGTAAGTGATTCAATACATCACATTAATTTAAAATTCCTTAATTTCCCTACAAATTAAGGCAACCTAAAAATGGAGATGCTAACTACGATAAGCTTTACAAAATACGTCCGATTTTATCTACGCTCAAAAACAAATTTAACAGTCTTTCTCAAACTTTCACGATGACTTTATGTACTATGTTGGCGAAGGAACTTGTCCCTCACATGGGCTTTGGATATCATTTGACATCGTTTTATATATAACATTATCGATCCCAAAAAAAAAAAAAAAAACAAGTAAGCAAAGGCTATAGTCGTGCGGGGCCGACCATGTGATACCCTACAACACTACAATATGTTCGAAGTCACTTTTGTCCAAATCAATTTTGGAAGATTTCGGTTTTGAAAAAAAAAATAATGTCCCTGTTCTTAAATTCCGTGTCGATAAGTTTTCAATTGTGGCCTATAGAGCGACTACAAAATTAGAAAAAATAATTTTTTTAGTCAATTTGCACCTCTAAATGTCCATCTTAAGAACAAAGGCTTTAATTTTGACCCCATGAAAAAATTCGTGAAGATCGAACGATAATTGCGACATGCATATAATACCCTCAAAACGTAGTGTTGGGGGGTGTAAAAATTTAGAAAGTTTACAATAAAAAATTATACGTCAAATTGAAAAAATCGCATGCGATAAAAAATATGACAAAAATTGAAAAACATTCGACAAAAGATATTCACTTTTTTATTGGTATATTTTTCCGCGAATTTCTTCGATTTTATCGTTTTCTGGCAAGAGACCATTCCGAATTTATTGGAATTTTGAAAATCGTCCCAGCGGTTCTTGATTTATATGCAGAATAAATAAGATGAATTCTTTAACATATATATTGTACCCATTTTGCTATATATCCGATTTCTTGGTTATTAGCATTACTGGTCAGAAGTGATCTTTTAATGCATTTGTGATTTGGCTGGGATTGAAAATATTCGCGGTTTAGTGGACATTTTCCTATTTTCTTACATAAAATTTAGCGTCTATTCTACCCGCTAATTATTGTCAGCTGACCAAATTGGAAGGTTTCTGCCCACTCCAAAACTCTAACTCCATGTAAATTTTAGCGTCGATTGGTTCATAATTGTGGCCTAAAGAGCAAGTGCAAAATAAGGAAATTTTTCTGTTTTTGGTCCATTTTAACCCCTAAATATATTGCGGACATCTTTGAAAACAATAGGCCTAGTCCTTCTCAGCCTAACCCTACCCTTTTTCGTGAGGATCGGACGATAATTGCAATATGTGTATATTATCCCAACCTGTGTTGTAAGGTGAAAAAATGTTACAAAATGTACACCTCAATATTATAAGTCAAATTGAAAAAGTCGCATGCGATAAAAAATGTGAAAAAATAAAAAAAATCACAAAATACTACAAAATCTGTATTTACATCATTATTGGCATCTTTTTATGCGATTTTTTTAGATTTTATTCTTTTATGCCAGGATGACATTCAGAATTGACAAAATTTGTCAAAATCGGTCCAGCTATTCTTGAGATATGAGTATTTTAGCTTACACCCCCTTCCTTTGTTTATACACATTGTATATATTTTCGCTATATATATCCGATATATTTACTATCGGCATCTACGTAACGGTCAGAATTGCCCTGTTCGTCTATTTGTGATTTCGCCGGGACTAAAAATATTCGCGGTTTAATGGAAAATTTGACTTTTATATAACACAAATGTTATAGTAATTTTTACCCACTAAATATTACCCGATGACCATCAAAAATGGAAGGAAGAAATGGAATGGAAGGCTTCTGCCCAGCCCTAAGCTCTAGCCCCATGCTATTTTCCGCGTCGATTGGTCCATAATTGCGACCTGTAGAGCAACTGCAAAATCAGATTTTTCTTCAGTTTTTGGTCCATTTCAACCCCTAAATATTATGTGATCTTCTCCAAAAAAAAATAGGGTTCTATTCTGACCCTAGCCCCACCTCCATTCTAAATTTCGTGAAGATCGGGCCATAATTGCGACCTGTAGAGTGATTACAAATGTACATGGACAGACGGACGGACGGACGGACGGACATACATAGCTAAATCGACTCAGCTCGGCGATATAGGAAGATCCATATATACTTTCCTATGTGGGAAACCTATATTTCGAGGTGTTATATAATTTTTGGCCCAATCAAAGTTATAATACCCCCAACACATAGTGTTGTAGGGTATAAAAATCAAACTGTATTTCGATAACTTGTTAACATCGGTCAGTGTTCTCGTATGTTTGAAAGAAAGGGCTATATTTGGCATGGGCACTGAATCTGATTTAAAAAACAATTTAATAAACAGTAAGTTCAGCCGAACCTTGGAACTTGTAGTACCTCCACCTTTTGGAACGAATTTGAAATTTTTTCAAAAAAAAAATTGAACAAAAATAGAAACCATTAAAGATATAGTTAAATTTTAAAAATAACAAATAGGGTAAGTGTGCCTAAGTTCGGCATGTCCCAGTAGTCGGCACTTTTTATTTTTAAGCCCAAATAAATGAAACTATTATAACTAAATGTATTTTGTTTACTTCAAATATATTGTCAGCTATCTTTGTGCACAATTTCGCTAAGAAAAAATGAAATATTCTAATAAAAATTAAATTTTTGTCTGTGAAGGTCCTCAACAATTCATATTCTTAAGAAAAGTACAATAAAGACGTCGAATCTGTTTAACTAAACAAAAATATTATATTTTAATGAATTAATTTATTATTATTATTAATTATTCTTACAAAAAAAATTGGAATGCCGACTGTTGGAAAATGCCATTTCCACAATTGGCAAATGGTGCCGACTACTGGCAAAAAAACATTGTTTTAATAAAACTACAAATTTATGAAATTTAATAAAAAGTTATTAAAACTTTATTTATTATTACAAAAAATATAGAAAATTTCGAATCTGAATAAATTAACATTGTAATAATTGAAATGTTCCACTCAGAATGGTGAGCGATTAAAAACGCGAAAATCCTAAAAGTGCCGACTACTGGTACACTTACCCTATATGGAGTTACCGTTAATTGGGGTATGTATGAAGACGTAGACCTAAATTGGCGATTTTCTGTCACAGGCTGTAGTACCCATTACGAAGTGTAAATACCAAATGTGAAGCAATTCCAGTGAATAATGTAGCTAAAATCATGAAAATACCGTATATAGGGATATATATAGGGATATATATTATATGAGGGCTATACGAAAACCTGAACCTTGAAGAACTGAACATTGACAATTTTCTGTTATGGGCTGTAGTACCCACTAGGAACTTCCAATACGAAATTTGAAACAAATTAGATAAATAATGTCCCTTAAATCATCAATATACCGAATATAGAGAGGTGCCGTTATACGAGGGCTATACGAAGACCTGGACCAATTTTCTATTACAGGCTGCAGTACTCATTACGAAATTTGAAACAATTCCAATAAAAATGTCGCTTAAATCACTCAAATAGCGAATATTGGGGGGTACTGTTGTATAGGGGCTATACGATGTCGTGGACCTTTTTTCCAGGGGCTAAAGTTATCAGATGGAACTCCTTGCGTGGATTTT
Organism: Musca domestica; assembly: GCF_030504385.1. NCBI lineage: Eukaryota > Metazoa > Arthropoda > Insecta > Diptera > Muscidae > Musca > Musca domestica. The sequence continues at coordinate 20,221,514 of NW_026712299.1, forward strand.
CAGGCAATTCCGTTGAAAAGTTTGGCTACAATCATCAAAATACCGAATATTGGGAAGTACCATTAAATGGTACTGGAATATTGGGGGGTACCGTTGTATAGGGGCTATACGATGTCGTGGACCTTTTTTCCAGGGGCTAAAGTAATCAGATGGAACTCCTTGTGGGGATTTTCAGGCAATTCTATTGAAAATGTTGGCTACAATCATCAAAATACCGAATATTGGGATGTACCATTAAATGGGGAGTATACAGGGTTGCCCATATTCGACGGACCCATCTGGCAACGCCATAACTTTTGACAGAGATGTCACATAATTAATGACATACCGCGTTTGAAGCGTCAGTCCAAGCAGATCTTTACCATGAACCAATACACACCACGCGAGTGCTCTGAAATAGTTGAAATTTACATTCACCAGAAGAAGTCAAATGTGAGAAGTGCGCCTTCTAAGAACACCATTAAGCGTTTATACGAAAAATTTTCTACGGGTAAGGCTTTTTCCTTTAGAATTTTAAACAATTCCATTAAAAAATGTGACTAAAATCATCAAAATACCGAATATCAGGAGTACCCTTATATAGGGGCTATACGATATCGTGACCCAATATAACACATCTTCGAACTTGACCTTCCTGCAGACAAAAGACTGATCTGTGCAAAATTGTAGTTACCTATCTTAATTCGTTTTGACTCTAGCGCGATTACGACAGACGGACAGGGCTAAGTCGTCTTAGAATTTTACGCTGATCAAAAATATATATTTTGTTAGGTCTAAAATTATTATTTCGATGAGTTACAAACGGAATGATGAACTTAATATGCCCTCCACACGATGTATGGTGAAGGGAATATAATAATTGATTCAAAACGGTCTTATTTCAGCCAGATAGGAGAAATATTTGTTGTGTATTTGACATAACACGAAAGACAGTTATCTGAACTCTGTTTTTCATCAGTAACACCAACTATTTATTCCAAGTTTCAGTAACTTCACAAAGTTTTTTATCCAACTTTTATTTTTCAGATTTTTCTTTTGATTCGTTTTGGGATAACAACATAAATTAGAATTTCCTGCAAAGCCTGGGTTGTTTCTTTTACCAATAACTTTTATATCTGTAGCCTAATCTAGTACATTTGGCTAAAATGGACATATTTCGACCGGAATACATTCCTACCAAAGAAGATAGCCAAAAATTTATCTCTGTGCATTTCCCTGCTCAATTATATAGTGCGTAAATTTAGGAGTCTGTTGTAGGATTTGCAACTTTATGGCAACATTTTTGTCATCTGTCTTCATCTGCAACGATGGTTTTTATGTTTGCTCCGCTTGTAGCCTTCAATACAAGTTTGTTTTCTTCGTTTCAAACGAACCAGACTAACGTTGGAGTGAACATTTGCAGTTCCAGCGCAAACCAATTCATCTGACTCTCCGTCTGTCCGTTTGTCTGCCGTACAAAAACGACTACGACAACGAGGATGTTGATGATGATGACGTTGGTGGTACCTGTTGCTGTTAATTTTCTGGGTGTGTACGTTTAAAATTTCAGACATTACAGTCAAACAATTCACCTCAACCACAAAAACAAACCCAGAACTCCCATTGCCACAGAAGATGAAGAAGAAGCAGAAGAAAAAAACACAATCCAAGTTGAGAAATAACAAAAACAAAGAAAAATGCATCCTCGCATCCAGGGACAAGTAGAAAGGTGTCTGCCATAGTTGGTTTTTGTAAATTTTATACGTTCGTTGCACCTACGCCCACAGTATTTGACACTGACTGAAAAGTTGGCCGGTCGTTTGTCGAGGGGCGCTTTTTGTTGTTGCTCTTTTTTTTTCTTAGCCGGAATTCAACGCCTGCCTCCTTCATCATCATTGTAGTTTGGGATATGTTGGTTGGTGTTCCGCTCTTTACTTTGCCGTCATAGCCTAAATGAATGCTTTTGTTTTTATGTTGATTTTTTGGGCGAAATTTATTTTTTTTTTGGGTGAATAAAAAAAAAAACAAAATCTGAACTTCAACGAACCGAAGCGTGCTGGTATTTATGGAGAAATTGAATTTCAATTTAGTGAATACACCCGTTTGTTTAACTGTACAGTGATTGCAAAATGGTCTAGTTCTCGTGTGCACTTTCTTGGGCTCAATCAATGGAAATATTTAGAATATGAGTCAGGACATTCTGATTTTCTTTGAGAGGAAATGATGGTATTCTCTGAGACAACCCTCTATAAGACGACCTTCTAGTCGTCTACGAGACAACTATCGGGCTTTTGTGACACGACCTTCGGGGCTTTTATGAGAGGATATTCTGGACTTCTAGTGGACGACTTTCTGGTCTCCTAGGAGACCTATGAAAAGACCTTTGGGTCTTCTATGAAAAGTCCTTTAGGTCTTCTATAACCTTTGGGTCTTCTATAACCTTTGGGTCTTCTATAAGAAGATCTTTGGGTCTTCTATGAGAAGACCTTTGGGTCTTCAATGAGAAAAATTTTGGGTCTTTTGTGAGAAGACCTTCTGGTCTTCTATGATAAGACATTTGCGTCTTCTAGGAGAAGACCTTTGGTTTTTCTATGAGAGGGCCTTTGGGTCTTCTATGAGAAGACCTTTCGGACTTCTATTAGAAGACGTTTGGGTCTTTTGTGCGAATACCTCTGGGACTTTGGTGAGAAGACCTTCTTGTCTTTTATGAAAAGACCTACGGGTCTTCTATGAAAAGGCCTTCGGGTTGTCTATCAGAAGACCTTCGGAACTTCTATGAGACGACCTTCTAGTCTTCTATGAGACGTCCTTCTGGTCTTTCGGGAGAATGCATTCTGGTCTACTATGTTTCGAACTCCGGTTCTTTAATGGGACCAACTTATGGTCTTTTTTGAGAGGACATTCTTGTCTTCTATTAGAAGACCACCAAGTCTTCTATCAGAACACCTTCGGGTCTTCTAGGAGAAAATTTTCTGGTCATCTATGAGACTTTCTTGTGGTCTTCTTTAAGAGGACCTTCTGGTCGTCTACGAGACAGCCTTCAGGTCATCTATGAGACGACATTCGGTATTCTGTGAGAAGACCCTCTGGTTCTCTATAAGATGACTCCCTGGTCAACTACGAAAGGACAATCTGGTCTTCTATGAGAGGATCATCTGACCTCTTAGTCTTCTATGAGTAAAATTTCTGGTCTTCAATGTAAAAACCTTCTGATCTTCTATGAGATCTCCATCGGGAATATTAAACAAGAATTCTTTCTTAAAATTTATTAAGGCCTTATTCTATAATGAGTTCTTTGAAACTTCATAAATTCACTATTTTCAGATCCGTTGTTTCTGGCCTATTGGGTTCCTTTTCAACCACTGTACGAATAAGTTATAATTCGCCAAAATTCATGCACATCTTACGAAACATATAATTATGAAATTTCAACAAAACCCCAAGAATTTCATTTTGTAATATTTTAGTTACTCTCCCCAATATTTTTGTACTTGAATTAAAAACTTACAGTGATCCTAAATTCATTTTTTTTTGCTCTTCCTCTTCCTTACAAATGAAAAATTAATTCTTTATTCATGAGATGTTTCCCTCGAAGGGCAGGACCACAATTCAATGATTGTGTTACGTTGATCGTTTTCGTGGCCAACCCTTTGTCATTTGTTTGTTTTGCGACTGTCTCTCTGTCGAGATCTTTGTGGAATTTGGGGCGTTTTTGTGTTGACGTGAATGCAAACATTACAATTTTTCATGCATACATTTTACGCAGAGATCTGTCCAAGTGTCCGGCAATCTGTTTCGGCGATAGTGGACGGACGCAACAAAAAGGATGTCTGGTCCAAACGGCACTTTACAGTTAGGTTACTAAGTGGTTGCACCGGTAGGCAGGCTGGCTGGTTGACAGACAAACTGAGCTTCAAACATATATAATCCCGCACACCTCCAATGAGCGATGACCGGCAATTTTATATTTTATGACAGGATAACGGTTACGATTTTTAATGAATTCATTAAATGCTAAAGAAAATTCAATGAAATCCCAAAAATTCCGAAGCAAAAAATATTTATTAATTATAGGTTTGGGAAATTAAGAAATTAATTTTTCTCAAATTTCGTTGGTGAAGTCGTAGCTGTTTTTTAAGACAGCCGATGTATGATAATAATATGTAATCGTATTTATTTTTTAAACAAAATTTCATCACAAGAGCATACATTCATGTATGTATTCAACCAAATAGATGGTTATTAAAGTATACCCATATGACATTTTTATACCCTGCAACACTATGTGTTAGGGGTATTATAACTTTGATTGGGCCAAAAGTAATATAACACCTCGAAATATTGGTATCTCACATAGGAAAGTATATATGGATCTTCCTATCTCGCCGATCTGAGTCGATCTAGCTATGTATGTCCGTTTGTTTATGTTAATTTGTAATCACTCTATAGAAGCCTATTGCTTTATGAGATGATCGCATAATATTTAAAGGTTGAAGTCGAAGCGGAGGTTTGCATGGGGCTAGAGCCTTCCAATTTTGACGGTCATCGGGCAATATTTAGTGGGTGAAATAAACCATAACATTTGTGTTAAATAAAAGTCCAATTTTCCATCAAACCGCAAATATTTTTAATCCCGGCGAAATCACAAATAGACAAAAAGGTCAATCCTGACCGTTACGTAGATGTCGATAGTAAATATATCGGATATATAGCGAAATATATGCAATGTATATATACAAATGAACGGGATGTTACCTAGAATTCTTATATCTCAATTATGGCTGGACCGATTTTGACAAATTTTGTGAATTCAGAATGCCCTCTTGGCATAAAAGTATAAAGCCGTATAAACTCGAATAAAAAGATGTCAATAATGATATTAATATAGATTTTGTAGTATTTAGTGATTTTTTTTTTATTTTTTCATATTTTTTATCGCATGCGATTTTTTTAATTTTTTATACCCTACACCACATAGTGGTAAGGGTATTATGTCTTTGTGCATTTGTTTGTAACATGGAGAAGGAAACGAGATAGACCCATAGTTACTTTTGAGAACCTTCATACAATCACTTTCTGAGTCGATTTATGCATGTCAGTCCGTCTGTCCGTCCGTCCGTCCGTCCGTCCGTCCGTCCGTCTGTCCATGTATTGTTGTGAACAAAATGCAGGTCGCATGTATTATCCGATTGAGATGATTTTTTCCAAACAATATTTTTTTGGCCCAAGGACGAACCCTATTGATATTGGTGAGAATCGGATCAAATTTAGATATAGCTCCCATATATATCTTCATCCGATTTCGGGTTAAATGTGCACCAAATGTCCACTATCAGTCCAAATCACCTGAATTTTGGCACACCCAACCGAGTTCGGCCTAGAAGCAAGTATATCAAATTTGGAGAAAATCGGTTCAGATATGGCTATAGCTCCCATATATATCTTTCATCCGATTTGATCTTTAAGTCCCTCACATTCCTACTATGCACTCCACAACCGTGATATTTGGTACCAGGTATTAGATGGAGCACAGAAATAGCTGTTTTAAATTTTATCGAAATCGGTTCAGATTTGGATATAGCTCCCATATATATCTTCATCCGATTTCGGGTTAATTGACCACCAAATGGCCAATATCAGCCCAAATGGCCCGAATTTTGGCACATGTGACCGAGATTAGCCTTAAAGCAAATACAACAAATTTGGTTCAGAAACAGCTATAGCTCCCATATATATCTTCATCCGATTTCGGGTTAAATATGCACCAAATGTCCACTATCAGTCCAAATTACCTGAATTTTGGCACACCCAACCGAGTTCGGCCTAGAAGCAAGTATATCAAATTTGGAGAAAATCGGTTCAAAAAAAGCTATAGCTCCCATATATATCTTTCATCCGATTTGGTGTTTAAGCCTCTCACATTCGTAATATGCACTCCACAATAATGATATTTGGTACCAGATATAAGATACAGCCCAGAAATAGCTTTTTGTAATTTTATCGAAATCGGTTCAGATTTGGATATAGCTCCCATATATATCTTCATCCGATTTCGGGTTAATTGTGCACCAAATGGCCGATATAAGTCCAAATGGACTGAATTTTAGTACATCGGACCAAATTCAGCCTAGAAGCAAGTATATCAAATTTAGTGAAAATCGGTTCAGATATAGATATAGCAACCATATATATGTTTCATCCGATTTAGGGTTTTAGTCCCATACATTCGTAATATTCACTCCACAACCGTGATATTTGGTACCAGGTATTAGATGGAGCACAGGAATAGCTGTTTTAAATTTTATCGAAATCGGTTCAGATTTGGATATAGCTCCCATATATATCTTCATCCGATTTCGGGTTAAATGTGCACTAAATGGTCAATATCAGCCCAAATCACCAGTCTAGAAGCTAACACGTAAAATTTGGAGAAACCCGGTTCAGAGATAGCTATAGTTCGTAAAATGCACGATAGAATTAGATAGATTTTGATTTTGTACCAAATATCTCATAGAGCTCTGAAATGCCCTGTATAAACCTTTTTACGAGAGCTCTACTAAATATGCATAGTGGTGTTGGTATCATATAGTCGGCCCCGCCCGACTTTTGAGCTTTCCTTACTGGTTTACTTATACAAAAGATTGGTGCTTTTATATACAGATTGTAATTATCGTCCGATCCTCACGAACATTTTCACAAGGGTAGGGTTAGGCTTGGGGACTATATTTATATTATTATATTTAGCTTTAAAATAGACCACAACAAATAAAAGCACGACGGAGTGCGTTAATATTGGGCAAATATCCCTAGTCAAAATGCTAATGGTAATATCTGGGCGGTGCTCCGGGACATAATTTCAAAAGCGAAATCTTTCAAAATGGATTTGGACTTCTAGCATATTGTAATGTTGTAGGATATCACTCATTTTGTAACAACTCGAAATTTTAATTGTAGACACCACAAAGTGTATATATTCTTCATCAGCATAAGATTCTATGTCGGCTCAACGATGACCTTCCGTCTGTCTGTCTGTCCCTCCGTTCGTCTATCCATCTGTCCGTCTGTGGAAATCACTCTAGCTGCCGATCGAATTGAAGTAAGTTGATTAAATTTTACTCTAATATGTGTTTAGTCTACAGGACTTTTAGTATTATAAAAATTGGACGCAATGCTCCACGTTTAGGTATAGCCCCCCATATATCTGTACCCCCCTTATATTCGGTATTTTGATGTTTTTTGCGACATTGTTCACCGAAATTGTTTCAAATTTAGTTATGATAGTTCGAAATGGATACTGCAGCCTATGACAGAAAAGTGGCTATGCGGTTCCACGTCTTTTAATACCCTACACCACAAGGTGGTGTTCAATAGTTCCTTTTGTTCATTCACTGAGTCGCATTCTGAGTCGATTTATGCATGTACGTCCGTCCGTCTGTCCATGTATTTTTGTAAACAAAGTACAGTTTGCATTTATTGCCCTATCCAGATGACATTTTGCATAAGTCATTTGTTTGGCCCAAGGACAAACCCCATTGAAATTGGAGATAATCGGTCAAAAATTTAGATATAGCTCCCATATATATCTTCGTCCGATTTGTCTTTTTTTGTGCACCAAATGTGTAATATCAGTCCGAATAGTATAGAATTTTGCACGTACGATCAGATTGGAACTGAAAATAAGTATGCCAAATTTGATCGAAATCGGTTCAGATATAGCTATAGCTCCCATATATATTGTTCGTCCGATTTGGTGTTTTCGTCCTCCGCAGCCGTAATATGCACTCTGTAACCACAATATTTGGGGAAATATATCAAATACAACTCAGAAATAACTTTGCTAAATTTTATCGAGATCGGTTCAGATTTGGATATAGCTCCCATATATAACTTCGTCCGATTTACCTTTGATTGTGCAAAAAACGTCTAATATTTGCCCAAAATGGGATGAAATTTGGTACTTACGACCGAATTGAGTCTAGAAGCTAGTTTGTCAAATTTGGTGAAGATCGGTTCAGATATAGCTATAGCTCCCATATATACTGTTCATCCGATTTGATATATTTGTTACCCACAGCCGTAACGATTTGATATATTTGTTATGCACTCCGTAACAACGATATTCAGGGAAATATATCAAATACAGCTCAGAAATATCTTTGCCAAATTTTATCGAGATCGGTTCCGATTTGGATATATCTCCCATATATATTTTTATCCGATTTCAAATTAATTGTGCACCAAATGGGCAATACAAGTCCGAATTTAAAAGATACAAATGCTTCGGCATATGTAGTCCTTTGCTCTAAAAGGAATCTAGGTACAGCTGACGGCATCTGCTGAATACATGAAGAACGTATTGTGTTCCCTATTCGTCGTTTGTTATTATTTGATTGTAATCTGTGATGAGCACAACTTTTATGATGTTGACCATCCTTTGGCTCTCCTAGTAGTTTAGGTTTGCAGGTTTTTTTTTTAACCAGAAATTTGGTGTTAACGTTTAATCTTTTGAACAACAAGTAACTATCAATTCGTATTTTGTCTGGTAAACCTATTTGTTGGAATTACGACAGTTGTTCTTTTGTTAGTTTGGCTTGATTCAACTAAGTTGCGTTCCTCCACAGATTTATATAAGAGATGTTATTGCTTGAAAATGCTGACCATTTATTTGGGAAAAGGTGCAAAGAGAACACTCATATTGCCCGTCTTCAAACCCTATTTCGAAGATAAATAAAAATATGACGATATTTAAATTTTAGCCGAAGTAGGGTAGTTTCTTCGAAAATTATCCCATGCTTCAGCCAGGCCGATGGACGTACGTAGATTTATTACCGAATTTTTAATCGTTTAATCATTAAATCTTCAAAGACCTGAGCAGAAATACCATATTTTCTTATTTTAAGTAATCCTTATGCAAAATCTACCTTGTAAGTCATGGATATACTACGCCAATATCTCTATCCCTTCCACTTGTTGCCACAAAGCTATTACTGCCTTACTTCACTTCCAATTTTCTAATAAAATATCCAAATTTTCAATTCCATAATTAATTCAAACATAAAAACAGTTGTAGTTCGTTGTTTTTTTTTTTTTTCAACTTTCTGTAAGACAATTGTTAACATAAGTTAGCAATTACACATCCATTATCGAAATGCCAAAATCCAATGGCAATAAGAAATGGCAACATGTTATTTCATGCCTCTCAAGTGGTTGGCTGGTTGGCTTGGCTTTCCATTCCAGAAACGTTTTTATGCAAATTTCGATTATGTCTCCAATAACCTAACAACCATTCAACATCAGACAACTAACTATCCAACAATCTACTAGCCTAGGCCACTATCCACTGTCGTGGTAATCCTCAAAACCAATAACAACAATACTAGAAAAATACAAAACCAAAAAAAAAAGAAAACTTAAAAGACGACAACAAACATAAATTTCATTTGCATATATGAGTTGATAATTGTTCATAACTTCCATCGGATATAGGCCTGAACACAGTAGTTTTATTTAGTTAGCTTTGAGATTCGAGGTGGTATGGGAATTTTGGGAACTCTTGACTCGAGTAATAACAAAACCAGTAAAGAAAGTCTTAAAGTCGGACGGGGTCGACTTTATGATATCCTACACAAAAATAACAAGTCGGATGAACAATGGGAGCTATAGCTATATCTGAACCGATTTCGATCAAATTTGGCACACTTATTTTCAGGTCCAACCTGATCGTACGTGCAAAATTCCATACTATTCGGACAGATATTACACGTTTGGTGCACAATAAAAGGCAAATCGAACGAAGATATATATGGGAGCTATATCTAAATTTTGACCGATTATCTCAAATTTCAATAGGGTTCGTCCTTGGGCCAAACAAATGATTTGTGCAAAATTTCATCTGGATAGGGCAATAAATGCGAAGTGTACTTTGTTACAAAAATACATGACGTCGGACGGATATGCATAAATCGACTCAGAATGTGATTCTATGCAGATCATCAAAAGGAACTATGGGTCTATCTCGTTTCCTTTTGCCTGTTACAAACAAATGCACAAAGACATAATACTCTGACCACCTTGTGGTGTAGGGTATAACAAAAGTTCTCAATAGGAGAAAATACTACATTATAACTAATTTCGTGGTCAAAATGCCTACAATCATACGGCACAGTTATACAAAAGAAATGGATTCGGGCGGTTATATATGTGTGAGGGGGAGGAGGCGCTATGAAAACTACTATATATTTTAAACATTTTCGTTGGGAATTAACGTACTCAACGAATACCACAAATACCAAATTGTTGCTAATGCCATTGGAAACGAGATCAAAATCATAAAAATGACTCCAAATAACTGTACCATGGCCTGGAGCTTTCTGAAAACGTGGAACCATGTGGAAACTTGGACCTATTTAGAAAAGATGCTTACTGATAATAGTTTATAATCCAAACAAACCTATACAACTAACATGATAGCCCTAACCTCGTTGAACTTTTTGCCATGGTACCCTTGACAAGAACGTGGCATAACGTCGTAACATGCTGCTTATTGCACGTGTAATAATCGTTGTTTATATAGGCGGATAACAACAGCAATAACAGCAACAACAATAAACGATCTCATAAACAATAAAACGCCACAACAATAGTAACACCAACAACAACAACAAAAGTACTGAAAGAAACAAATGTTTTTATTCAATGTTACAACGAGGTACAGTTGTTTGAAGGGGGCAGAAGAGTGGCAAAAGTGCATCAGGAATAAGGATAAAGGGGCAATGTCTTTGGCGTCTGCTGGGCACACCATTAAGACCGTGTTTGCCAAACATAGAAAAGGCCAACCGACGTTGTTCTATCAGCCAAAACTGAACAATGTCGAATGGTCACACGTTTTTGTTTTTTTTTTTTTACTTGTTTCGACAACTAATGAGGAAATTGTCACAAAATGTTTTGAGAAATGTTGGTATGAAGTATAACAGAAAAATATATACTAAAAACTGCATAACATCAAATGGAGTAGTATGGAAAAAAAGTCTGTTGAGTGTGGAAAAATCCATCTAATATAACATATTTTGTGCAAATCGAATGAAACCATAATGGATGATGCATGCAAATCTGAACCGATCCCTATAATATTTGGCAGAAATATTTCGGAGCTATATATATAAATACCACTGTTTTGGAGTACATATAACGAATGTGAATGTGAGGGACTTAAACCCCAACTCGGATAAAAAATATATATGGAGCTACTGCTATCTTTTAACCGATTTGCACCAGCTTTGAAGTACATTATTCTAGGCTGAATTCGGTGGTATGTACAATAGTTCAGTCTGATGTTAACCATTTGGTGCACAAAAACCCTGAAATCGGATAAAGATATAAATGAGTGCTATATCCTAATCTGATTCGATCTCGATAAAATTTTACGGAGGTATTTTTGAGCTTTATCTGCCAAATTTTATCGAGATCAGTTCAGATTTTTATACCCTCAGCCATATGGCTAATTATACCCTCAGCCATATGGCTAAAGAGGGTATATATCACTTGATACGGTCAAAACGTGCCTAGTCGAAATAACGGTTTTAGACCCTAGGTTCCTTTGGACCAAATCCGTTTCAGAACATTTGGAGTCGATCTGCCAATGTCCGTCCGTCCGTCTGTCTGTCTGGCTGGTGCGCACGATAACTCTCGAAGGGTATTTGATTTGATCTAAACTTGGTACATCGTAATATGTTTGTCAAACTTAGATCGAGTTCGGAGATGGGCAATGTCGGTCCACTCCTTCTGGTACCTCCCACACAAAATGTCAAAATTTTCAAAGAAAATAATTTATTGCACAGAAAGAGAAAGGATAATCCGATTTTTCTGGAACTTTGCGAATCCTAATATTTTCATTAGTGTTAGGTCATGTGCGAAAATGTACAATATCGGTCCACTCCATCAGGGACCTCCCCCACAAAAGGTCAAAATTTTGGATAATTAAAACTCTTATAAAATGTGATGTAAGAGTCCGATAGTCTTCAAATTTCACTGATCCCAATAACTTTATTAGTCCGAGATCTGGTGCGAAAATGGAATGTACCTCCACAAAAGGTCGAACTTTTCAAAAAATATTTTTTGCACAAAAAGAGAAAGGATAATCCGATTTTGCTGGAACTTTGCGAATCCTAATATTTTCATCAGTGTTAGGTCATGTGCGAAAATGGACAATATCGGTCCACTCCATCAGGGACCTCCACCACAAAGGGTCAAAATTTTGGATAATTAAAACTTCTATAACATGTGATGTAAGAGTCCGATAGTCTTTAAAATTCTCACATTCCAATAATTTTATTAGTCCAAGGTCTGGTGCGAAAATGGAATGTATCGGCTCACTCCTTCTGGTACCTCCCCCACAAAGTGTCGAAATTTTGAATACCCATGAAGCTAATAAAACGCCAAATTAACATCCGATTCCATTTAGACTTGGCACATCTCAACATTTCTATAAACACAAGATCTGTTATAAAGGTGGTATAGATCGAACCATTACTTCTCCCCCATACATAGGGTTCAAGATTTTGAAAAACGAACGCCCAAATAAAGCGAAATAAACATCCAACTCTCCTCAAATTTCACACATACAAATATTTTAGCTAACACAAGATCGGTTGTGAAGTTAATATATATCTGCCAACCCCTTCTGGGGTCACAATTTTCACTAATTTTATCTGTCATAACTTTCGAAACAATTTAGCAATTCTTTACTACTTGCTATGCTCAAATATTTCTCTAAACAAGTAGCCTGATATGAATATAAGGTCCACGACTTCGTATAGCCCCCATATAATGCCCCCCCCCCACCGATATTCGGTATTTTAATGATTTTAGCGACATTATTTACCGAAATTATTTCAAATTTTGTATTAGAAGTCCGTAATTGATACTGCAGCCTATGCCATTGTAACTCCCTATATTCGGTATTTTGACGATTTTAGCTGCATTATAAACAATTTTTTTTCAAGTTTCGCATTTGAATATTGTAATAGCTTGTGACAAAAGTTGCCTATGCAGGTCCACGTCGTCGTATAGACCCTAATATACGGCTACATTCGGTATTGTTAAGATTTTAACATGATTTTTAACATATTTTATTTTTTTGGAAATTGCCAAATTTGTACCAAATGGTGGAGAGTATTCAAAGTTCGGCCCGGCCGAACTCACAGCCTTTTTACTTGTTTAATATAATTTTTTTTGTTACGTGAGCTGTACTAGATATGCATAGTGGTGTAGGGTATCATATAGTCGGCCCCACATGAATTTTAACCTTTCCTTACTGATTCTTCTATGAGGTGATACCCGAAAGAGGGGGCCAATGACGTCAATCTCCGAACTCGATGAACATATGATAATTAAAATACTATGTACCAAATTTGGACGAAATCGGGTACTACCTTCGAGAGTTATAATGCACACCAGCTAGACAGGTAGACAGACGGACGAACACCGCTAAATCGACTTCAAATGCCCTGAAGCAGATTTAGTCCAAAACCAGTAAAGAAAGTCCTAAAGTCGGGCGGGCCGACTTTGTGATACCCTGCACCACTTTGCTAATTTTGTAGAGCTCCACATAACAATTAAAAGATTTTATGGGAGAATTTAATCATACACGCTATGATTATAATTGTAATTTTAAGTTCAAAGAATTAAATATGCCGGATACACGGACAGACGAACTGACATGCATAAATCAACTCAGAAAGTGATTCTATGGAGATCCTCAAAAGCAACTATGGGTCTATCTCGCTTCCTTCTCCAAGTTACAAACAAGTGCACAAAGACACAATACCCTTACCACTATGTGGTGTAGAGTATAAAGATGAATAGTAGGAATAGAGATTGCTTTTTTTGGCGACTTATAATAAAATTTAATGATGTTTTGTGAGAGTATGACCTTTACCCTAAAATATGGCTAGAGAGGGTATATATCATTTGATACGGCCAAAATGTACCTCATCGAAATAATGATTTATGATTATTAGGTCTCTTTGGACCAAATCCGGTTCAAGACATTTGCAGTCGAACTAGCGATGTCCGTCCGTCTGTCTGTCTAGCTGGTAGTACATCGAAATATTACTAGCAAACTTAGATCGACTTCGAAGATGAGCAATATCGGTCAACTCCTTCTGGTACCTCCCCGACAAAAGGTCGATATTTTCAAAAAAAAAAAAAAAATATTTTAATGCACAGAAAGACAAAGGATAATTCGATTTTGCTCCAACTTTGCAAATCCTAATTTTTGCATCAGGTGCGAGGTGCGGTGCGAAAGTCAAATTCAAATTTCACACATCCCATTATTTCTACTAACACAAGATCTGGTGTGAAGATGGAATATATAGGACCACCACAAGATCTGTTATAAATACGGTAGAGATCGGATTATTTCTTCTGGTAACTCCCACCAACAATTTAAATTTCACACATATAAACAGTTTTGTTACCACAAGATCTGTTTTAAATATGATTTATAGCCACGAATACCTTCGGGTATCCCACCCACAAAGGGTCACAATTTTCAATACTTGTATCTGTCGGACACGTGATTTAGAAATGAGAGCAGTCTGAAGTTGCTTGCAGTTTTTTTCATCTCACCCTGTACATATATATTTATATTAAACCAAAATTATTCCGACGTAATATTGAAATATAGACCAAAACTTACGAAGTTCGAAGTTCATATGATTCCTAAAAATATAATAAATAAAATTTCCCACTTATATATATATACCGTCAGTTCTGATGATTTGATTTATTTTTTCCCTCACGCTCCTCCTCACAATACAACGACACTGCTGGCAAGAAAACAAGTGAAATGATATGAAATATTTCTCAGTTTGAAAGGTATTATTGATAATCAAAACAACAATACGAATCTCATAGGTTTTTTGCATTCAAAGGCAAACGAAAAATGACCCCCCTAAGTGATAATACTAAAAGCTCGCAATGTTTGGGAGACAACAGAGCGATAGCAACAGCAGAACAGAAGCAGCGACAGAAATAGTTTAGCTATAGAACGTTACGTATTCTGCATGGAGAAACTGTGGTGAGTTATCAACAATAGAGAAGAGTAAAGCAAACCAAACCCAACGGCCGGCAAAATATTGGGAAATGAAAATCAACAACAACAACAACAACGACAGCAGTGCTGATAACCAGAGTATCATTAATAAAATGTGCGAGCCGGCCGGCAACAACAGAATGAATACACAACGAACAATAACAAATGTATGGCCCAACAGAGATCTGGGGAGAGCAAACAAAAACAAACAAACAGACGACTGGAGAGGCCAAATAGACTAAACTCAACACTTTGAACGTCAGCTCTGCTACACACCAAACAACAGTTCACGTAGAACGTTTGACAAGTGTAGAACACACCGTGGGGCGATTTCGCTAAGTCAACAAACAATCAAAAAATAATCTATTTCCAGGCCGAAGAAAGAAAGAAAGGGAGACCGACCCAGCAGCAATAATGTCGACTTTGATCAGAAAATTGATTAGCACCAACAATGCTGCCAAACCAGTAGCGCCATACAAGTAAGTAACCAAAAAAAGTGTATTACCTTCCTTTTCTGTAACTAAGCTCCGACCGGGGCTTACGACTTGATGTATAATGTATTTATATGCAATAATGATTGTCCCGACGACAAACTGTGTGGCATTCACAGCCATGCATTAAGAAATGGGTTGAGACATGGGCTGGTCCTCATCAGTCCGTCCGTTTCGGTTTCCCTTCCCGTATGTCCGTCCCCATAGGGAAGAAACAATGTATCATCGCATATGATTGCCAATGCAATGAATGGTTCTTGGATCGACTTATGATTGGAAAAAATTGCACACATAGTTTGAAATCATTTATTTGTGCGAATACAAAAACTCAGCTGGGTGTTATGTGAAACGAGGTGGGTTGGGGAATTAGGGAAAGTGACAACGTGATTTTATCTTTTGATTTGACGAACTAAAGGAATACGAACTAATAGTACGTTTACGTTGTAAAGGGTTTAAATAGTCAATTCCACTACCTATACCTCCAATAAATCTTCAAAAAGAAAATTAACCCGGAAAGGAGGTCAAACGTAAACATGTCATAATTTTTAGACTTTTAGAAGATTTAGAAGAAGTAGGAGGATTTAGAGGCGATCCCAATAATTTATAATAATTCTTATGGGAGAGCTAAAGCCATATTTATAGTAACCATATATATGTCTCATCCGATTTAGTGTTTTAGTCCCATACATTCGTAATATTCACTCCACAGCCGTGATATTTGGTACCAGGTATTAGATGGAGCACAGGAATAGCTGTTTTAAATTTTATCGAAATCGGTTCAGATTTGGATATAGCTCCCATATATATCTTCATCCGATTTCGGGTTAAATGTGCACTAAATGGTCAATATCAGCCAAAATCACCTGAATTTTCGTACATAAGACCGAATTCAGTCTAGAAGCTAATACGTAAAATTTTAAGAAACCCGATTCAGAGATAGCTATAGTTCGTAAAATGCACGATAGAATTAGATAGATTTTGATTTTGTACCAAATATCTCATAGAGCTCAGAAATGCCCTGTATAAACCTTTTTACGAGAGCTCTACTAAATATGCATAGTGGTGTAGGGTATCATATAGTCGGCCCCGCCCGACTTTTGAGCTTTCCTTACTGGTTTTATTGGCTAAAGCGGAAGTGAAGACCTTTTAGGACGAATTAAAGAGTGTGCCTTTATAAACGAGCCCAAGGGAACTCTCTCAAAGGAGGGTTAAAGAGAAAGGGTATTTATAAATGAACCAAAAAGAGTGGATATTCTCAATTCAAAGCAGGGAGTTTCTTCAGAGCTGATCTGAAGCAAGGTACATTTTATTACGCTAACTGAAAATGGAGTGCTTTTTATCGATGAGGTGAAAAAATATCATCTATACAGGCGAACTGAAACTGGACGCCTACTCAGATGAGGAAAAGAAAGGAGGTATTTGTTGGGAGTCCTTTAGGCGATCTTGTCTTTATAGACAAGCTAAATTAGGAAATCTCATTATAGACGAACTTATGAAGGAGGGCTCTTTATAGAAGGACTGAAGCAGGGTGGCTCTTTTTAGGCGAACTGAGGCAAGGAGGCTTTTTATAGACGAGCTAAAGCATGCAGGCTCTTTTTTTTGGCAAGCTGAAGCAGAGATTCTCATTATAGGCTACTTAAAGGAGATGAGCTGAAAAAGGAAGGCTCTTTTTTGGCTAGCTGAAAAAAGGTGCTTCTTTTTTATAGCGATTTTAAGGTAGGTAGGTAAGCTCTTTATAGACAAGCTGAAGCAGGAAGGCACTTTATACGCGAGATGTGAAGGTGGAAGTCTTTTTAGATTAAACTGGAAGTATTTTTAGACGATTTGTAAAGCAGGAAGCTGTGGGACAAGGAGTCTTTTTAGAGATCTGGGAGGCAGGGAGTATTTTTAGACGAGCTGTGTAATTCGATTTGTTTAGATTATAATCTATAAATTTCGCCTAATCGTGTCTGCTGCTTACGGGTGAATTGCAATTTGGTCTATACAGACAGACCGAAATCTAGCTCTTATAGAAGATCTGGAGCAGAGATTCTAGTCAAGATCGCCTTCTTTCGAAGAATCGGTGAACGAGTTTCGCATCAGAAGCATTTTATTACAGCCGACAATATTCGGCATTTTGAAGATGCAAACCTTAAATTTTCAACCAAAATTGCTGCAGCTTGACTTTTTTTCTCTGTGGATAGAATGACTCTCTGCATAAACTATTGTATACACTTCGGTTATTTTGTATACCTCAAATATAATAGGACCCTGCGTAGGAGAGTCAAGGGGCGAAATTATTTACAGTTTTGATCGAGAATATTCCTTATGCAGATACTTGAGTACTGCTGCTTACACCATAAAATTGCATATAAATATGTATGTATACTTATTGGCATGTTCATCTGTAGAATCTATTGCTGCAATCTCCGTTCTAGGTCAATGGTCAATAAGTAGACACACTGATAATCAAACCAGACGAATGGAAATTTATAGAGCAATTAAAACCAGTAAGGAAAGCTCAAAAGTCGGGCGGGGCCGACTATATGATACCCTACACCACTATGCATATTTAGTAGAGCTCTCGTAAAAAGGTTTATACAGGGCATTTCAGAGCTCTATTAGAAATTTGGTACAAAAACAAAATCTATCCAATTCTATCGTGCATTTTACGAACTATAGCTATCTCTGAACCGGGTTTCTCCAAATTTTACGTATTAGCTTCTAGAAAAAAACACTAAATCGGATGAAACATATATATGGTTGCTATATCTATATCTGAACCGATTTTCACTAAATTTAATATACTTGCTTCTAGGCTGAATTTGGTCCGATGTACTAAAATTCAGTCCATTTGGACTTATATCGGCCATTTGGTGCACAATTAACCCGAAATCGGATGAAGATATATATGGGAGCTATATCCAAATCTGAACCGATTTCGATAAAATTACAAACAGCTATTTTTGGGCTGTATCTTATATCTGGTACCAAATATCATTCTTGTGGAGTGCATATTACGAATGTGAGAGGCTTAAACACCAAATCGGAAAAAACATATATATGGGAGCTATAGCTGTTTCTGAACCGATTTTCTCCAAATTTGTTGTATTTTCTTTAAGGCTAATCTCGGTCACATGTGCCAAAATTCGGGCCATTTGGGCTGATATTGGCCATTTGGTGAACAATTAACCCGAAATCGGATGAAGATATATATGGGAGCTATATCCAAATCTGAACCGATTTCGATAAAATTTAAAACAGCTATTTCTGTGCTCCATCTAATACCTGGTACCAAATATCACGATTGTGGAGTGCATAGTAGAAATGTGAGGGACTTAAAGATCAAATCGGATGAAAGATATATATGGGAGCTATAGCCATATCTGAACCGATTTTCTCCAAATTTGATATACTTGCTTCTAGGCCGAACTCGGTTGGGTGTGCAAAAATTCAGGTGATTTGGACTGATAGTGGACATTTGGTGCACATTTAAACCGAAATCGGATGAAAGATATATATGGGAGCTATATCCAAATCTGAACCGATTTCGATAAAATTTAAAACAGCTATTTCTGTGCTCCATCTAATACCTGGTACCAAATATCACGGTTGTGGAGTGCATAGTAAGAATGTGAGGGGCTTAAAGATCAAATCGGATGAAAGATATATATGGGAGCTATAGCCATATCTGAACCGATTTTCTCCAAATTTGATATACTTGCTTCTAGGCCGAACTCGGTTGGGTGTGCCAAAATTCAGGTGATTTGGACTGATAGTGGACATTTGGTGCACATTTAACCCGAAATCGGATGAAGATATATATGGGAGCTATATCTAAATTTGATCCGATTCTCACCAATTTCAGTAGGGTTCGTCCTTGGGCCAAAAAAATATTGTTTGGAAAATTTCATCTCAATCGGATAATAAATGCGACCTGCATTTTGTTCACAAGAATACATGGACAGACGGACGGACGGACGGACGGACGGACGGACGGACGGACAGACGGACTGACATGCATAAATCGACTCAGAAAGTGATTCTATGAAGGTTCTCAAAAGTAACTATGGGTCTATCTCGTTTCCTTCTCCATGTTACAAACAAATGCACAAAGACATAATACCCTTACCACTATGTGGTGTAGGGTATAAAAATACAAAAAATGCAATGTATTCAAAAAATAATGCATCTACGGATTTATCCCCCACTCACCATACCACACCCTATCCCCCACGTTTTGAACCCTATACCACCACTAAATAACAACACTGAACACATGTTTTATCTCTGTCGCTTTCCATGATGATATGTCATTTGTCTTACATTTGTGTGTTCCTTCGTCTTCGAATGTTGTCCCTAAAGTCAAGCTGTTGTTGCCGATCGCACCGTCTACGTCTCCGGATGTTTGGGTTTGGACAAGAAGACCATGCAATTGGTGCCGGGTGGTGCTGTTGCCCAAGCTGAAATGGCCTTGAAAAATCTAGAAGCCGTTCTGGTTGCTGCTGATTCGGGCATCGATAAAGTTATAAAGAATACCATCTTCCTAAAGGATCTCAACGATTTCGGTGCCATCAATGAAGTCTACAAAAAGGGTAAGTTCAAGTGGAAGATTTAGCTTTGTCTGCTGCTAGCAATTTGCCATTAAGCTAGGTAATCAATTTCAATATTGTTAAGGTGAGACAAACAAACACACAGGCACACATACAACACATTTTAAATAGTTTCACTTTTAATCAGTTGTTTAATCGCCAACTGGCGTAGACTATTTTTGATAGGATATTTATTGACCGAACTCGTTAATAGGGCATTACTAAAATATTCGTTATCAGTTGTTTATTAATGAGCTGTTTATATGTTTGTTTGTCAAAATAACAATTTGGATGTGTTATCAATCAACTAGCGTTAAGTAACCGAAAAGTTTGTGTTAGGTCTCTTTCGCACCCGCTTTATTTTTTATATCCCCCACCATACTATATAGTGGTATGTTAAGTTTATCATCACGTTTTTATTTCATCAAAAATAATCATTTTTCATCCATATTCTTGAAAAACTTTTTTAATGATAATAGTTTTTCCTCTGATACAAAACTGTTTAGTTAGATCCGCATTTGTATGCATTTCCATACAACGAAACCTCTCGATATTCGGTACTTTGATGTTACATTTTTAAGAGAATTTTTTGGATTTCGATACGTGAAATTCTTAACAAGTATTTATCGCTCTGGCAGAAAACTGTCTAAATATGTATTCGTTATCGTATAACTCCTAAATGACGGTACTTTCCGATATTCAGTATTTTGACGACTTATGCACTATTTTAATTGTTTAAAATTTGGAATTTAAATTTTGTAATATTTACCAATCCCTTCGTATATTCCAAAAATAAGAATACCAACGATATTCGACATATACATGATTTTAGTCAAATTATTCAGGGAAATTGCAAAAGTTCGAAAGAATAGCCAACATATACCTATACTTCCCCTTATTGGTATTTTGACGGGTTTCCCCACACTTTTTACATAGTTTTTATAAAAAATAAACTTTTGCAATATAGGATTTATGGGGGATACATTTACTAATTTAATATATATAATTTGATATATATTTTTTTGGTCTCTGAAACAATGTTTAGGGTTCGGAAACCAAGCCTCAAAAAAACTGAATTCTTTCCTAATGATGTAGGGTATCAAAATCTCAATCTCGCCGAACTTTACAGGCTTTTTACTTGTTGGTAGTAAAAAGTACAAGAAGTGTACTAAATGTGCGGTAGCAGATCTAAAGTTTTTAAATAAGGCATGCAGTCACTTCTGGTGAGAATGGATAATAAAATATGTGTTTATACAAGTCTAAAATGTACCCTACTAGAGTTTTAGTGCAGTATTAGTACGGTTTACGGAATATAGGCTGTATTAAACCAAACATCCCGGTACATCCGTCATAAAAGTTCAAAATTAAAAAAAAAAAAAAACAAGTAAAAAAGCAGCTAAGTTCAGCAGGGCCAAAATTTTTATACCACCACCATTTGGAAGAAACTTGAACATTTTTAAAAATAAATCCGTCGGAAAATACCGCTCAAATGAATATATGAGCTATACGACGACATGGTCCTGCATATGTAATTTGTGTCATAGGCTGTGGTAACTGTTCCGAACTTTATATACGAAATTTGAAACAATTCCGGTGAATAACGTCGCAAAAATCCTCAAAATACCGAATATCGGGAGGAACCGTTATCTAGGGGGTATATCATATCGTGGACCTATATATACAATTCTCTTCCAGGGGGTAATGTACTCACAAGGAACTCCTTCTGTGGATTTTAAGACATTTCCATTGAAAAATTTGGCTGAAATCTTCAAAATACTGAATATCGGAGGTACCTTAATATGTGGGCTACACGATATCGTGGACAAAACTCTTCTCCAGGGAGTGATGTACTCACAAGGAACTCCTTTTGTAGATTTTAAGACAATTCCATTGGAAAATGTGGCTAAAATTATCAAAATACCGAATATCGTTATATGAGAGATATACGATATCATGGACCTATATAGACAACTCTCTTTCGGGGGGTAAAGTACTAATTAAGAATTCCTTTTGTAGAATTTCAGACAATTCCATTGAAAAATGTGTCTTAAATCATCAAAATATCGAATATGGCTATACGATATCGTGGACCGATATAGCCCATCTTCGAACTTGACCTGCATGCATACAAAAGACAGATCTGTGCAAAATTTTAGCTTCCTATCTTAATTATTTTCGAGGCATATTGAAATAAGTCGTTCAATTTATAACTTGGCCGATATAGCTTGCAGAGTGTAATATTTAGGAAAACTAAGTTTTATAGCGAAAAAATACCATTGGTCCACTGCTTGCCGTACCTACCCCCAATGCAAATGATAAATCCCAATAAAAATCTATTAGATCTTCATTCAGTTCTGTCGGTTCACACTACTTTTGACAGTTCGTACTTTGCTATATTTGTTTTTAAATACATAAGGCATGTTCATTTATTATTGCTTACTCAAATACAAATATTTCAATTTTTTTATACCTTACAACACTATGTGTTGGGGTATTATAAGTTTGATTGGGCCGAAAATTATGTAACACCTCGAAATATTGGTTTCCCACATAGGAAAGTATATATGAATCTTCCTATCTGATGTTAATTTGTAATCACTCTACAGGTCGCAGTTATAGCTCGATCTTCACGAAATTTAGAATGGAGGTGGGGCTAGGGTCAGAATAGAACCCTATTTCTTTTGGAGATGATCGCATAATATTTAGTGGTTGAAATGGACCAAAACCTGCAAAAAATCCTCGCAATTATGGACCAATCAAAGCGGAAGTTAGCATGGGGCTAAAGCTTAGGGCTGGGCAGAAGCATTCCAATTTTGATGGTCATCGGGTAATATTTAGTGGGTGAAATAGGCTACAACGTTTGTGTTAAATAAAAATATTAAACCGCGAATATTTTTAATCACGGCAAAATCTCAAATAGACGAACAGGTCAATTCTGACCGTTACATAGAAGCCGATAGTAAGTATATCGGATTTATATAGCGAAATATATACAATGTGTATATACAAAGGAAGGGGATGTTAGTTAAAATGCTTATATCTCAAGAATGGCTGGACCGATTTTGACAAATTTTGTCAATTCTAAATGCCCTCCTGGCATAAAAGAATAATATCTAAAAAAAATCGAAGAAAAATATGCCAATAATGATGTTAACATAGATTTTGTAGTATATTGTGACATTTTTATATTTTTTCATATTTTTTATCGCATGTGACTTTTTTAATTTGACTTATAATTTTTTTTTTAATATTTTTTTCACCTTGCAACACAGGTTGGATTTATTATATAAGGATTATAAATATCGTCCGATCCTCACGAAAATTTTCACAAGGTTAGGGTTGGGCTGAGAAGGGCTAGGCCTATTGTTTTCAGATATGTCCGCAATATATTGGGGGTTGAAATGGACCAACAACTAAAAATGTTCCTGATTTTGCAGCCGTCATAAATATCACAAATAGAAACCAGAGGACACGAAATCTCGCATAAAGTTAGAGTTTAGGACAGCGGGTACAATGGACCACTAATTTTGTGTGAAAAAATACCAGCATTACTTAAAGGCGATATCCGAAATACACAAAAGGCGAACTTCTGGCTTTTTCATGCCGATTTCGTTGGCGAATATAGCCAAATATCGTAGACAAGCAAATCATATAGATGAGTCTAAATTTGGAGATACAGAGGGTCTTCTTGCTTTGGAGATGATTGCAATTATTTAGGTGTTCAAATTAACCAAAAACAGAAATGTTTTCCGATCACACAATTGAAGCCAATCGACACGCTTGTGAACAGAGTTAAGGAGGGAAGAATTCAGCATTTTGGATGATCATTGGATTATATTTAGCTGTAAAATGGACTACAACAACTAACAGCACGACAGAGTGCATAAATATTGGGCAAATGTCCCTAGACAAAATCCTAATTTCAAAAGCGAAATCTTCCAAAATGGATTTAGATCGATCTAAAGTTTCAGTTTCAGATATGCAGGAACCAACCGTTCCAACCGAATGTAGAACTTGTTTACTTCTTTCTCACAACAACCGTTCTTATCTATAAAGAAACATTTCAATAAAATCTAATTAAATGTATCTTTCTAACAATGAAACAACTTTCTTTAAATATGAAAACATATTTCTGTTTAGGCTAGTATTTTTAAAGTACTTGAGTAATATTTATAGTTATTGAATCTAATAGAAAATCTAGGAAGCCAAATGACAAAACTATTATCAATGCTCATAATCAAACTAAATAGCTTATCTCCTACCCCCTGAATCTGATAATAGCACATGTTAATTGTTATGCTCTCTCTCTCTCTCTCTTTCTCTCTCTTTACAGTTTTCAACAAAGACTTCCCTGCCCGCAGCTGTTTCCAAGTTGCCCGTCTCCCCATGGATGCCTTGGTGGAAATCGAATGCATTGCCATGACTGGTGATGTTAAGACTGTCACCTCATCGGATTGACTATATGAAACGAATAAAAACAAGAACTCGAAATTATAAAAAAAAAATATTTGTTTTGAAAAATAAATTGATTTGACTGTTGATACGTTTTAGTCGTTTTTTATTTTCCATTAGATAACATAAGTAGATTAATTCACTCAGGCCTGATATGCTTTTCTCCGTCTGACAACAAAGGGTGATAAGGTGATACGTTAATATGTAGAAGCATATCGTACAAAATGTAGATGTCATCAGTATCAATTGCTCGGTGAAAACCATTGACTATTCCATTAATGTATAAGGTGATAGTTCCCCAATTAGTACCTAGAAAATTCAGATATTTTGACGTAATCTATATAAAACAGAATAGTGGGGTAACTGACTGAGCAGACGAAGCTGCTGAAGATAGAATCTTGCAGGGTTTTTTTTAGAAAATTCGTACTAAAAGGGCACGAAAAGTACTTAAAATGTAATACTTTATATTCGACAATAGAAATGAGGTAAAAGTCCGAAATTTGGAATGAGACTCACTGATAAAATGCTGGATAGATGTACCAAAGGGTTTTTGGAAATTCGAACTTCAAGGTTACGAAAAGTCCTAAAATGGTACTAAATTTCTAAAATTGTACCATTTGGTATTATGTAAACGGATGGAGCTAAAAACTTGAAATTTGGTATGAGAATCAAGGTTTCCAACCTTGATTAACTTCATAGAAGCACTTAATGTGCGAACTGTTCTAAATTTGGAACAGTGGTGGTTTTGAAAATGCGTACTATAATTGTTCGAAAAGTACTTAATTGAAATATTAAAAGAGGTTTACACTAAGGTGGGCTATTCGAAGACGAAGTAGCGGGCACTTGCTTGTATGACATAATGTTAAACAAAGAACAAACATTAGATATATAACACAAAATTAATTTTTATACCCTACGCCAAATAGCGGCAAGGGTGTATCTGTACATTTCTTTGTAACATGGAGAAGGAAGCGAGATTTATTTGAAATTGGTGAGGATCGGTTCAAATTTAGATATAGCTCCCATATATATCTTCAACCGATTTCGGGTTAATTGTGCACTAAATGGCCAATATCAGTCCAAAGGGCCTGAATCCGATCGAAATAATTGGTTAAAATTGCTATAGCAAAAGCTCCCATCGCAATCAACTACAGCTCCCACACATATGTTTCATCCGATTTAGTGTTTAAGTCCCTTATATGAACTTCAGAAAAATTATATTTGGAAACAGATATCAGATACAGCCCAGAAATCAGATACATCCTAGTTTAGAAGCAAACACGTTAATTTTTGTTCAGATATAGCTTTAGCTCCCATATATATGTTTCATCCGATTTGGTCTTTAAGTCCATCACATTCGTAATATGCAGTCGACAACAATGATATTTGGTACCTGATATCTTATAGAGCTCGGAAATACCTTTGCCAAATTTTATCGAGATCAGCTAAGATTTGGATATAGCTCCCATATATATCCTTAATTCGACTTCACGTTTATTGTGCAAATAATATCTAATATCAGCCCAAAAGGCGTGCATTACTCGGATAGCATGGACTCTATAGCAATGTTATCTTCTTCTTCATCTATATATATAAAAATCAATTGTTGTTCGTTGGTAATGGAATCAGTTGAAAACTGCTGGACCGATTTGCATAATTTTTTGTACAAACGTTCGTCATACCCCGAGTTAGGTTTTTACAGAAAAAAATATTGACCACGCCCACTTTTACGCGCACAATTTTGATTTATCTAAAATCTTTATATTGCCAATACAAAGGAGATATCGGTTTGAAAATTATTGCACGAGATACTGTTGACTTTCAATCCCCCCTAAGTATTTATTTGGGGCTGAGGAACTGTCGTTGTCAGTACTTTTTAATCTATATATATAAAAAAAAATTGTTATAGTTACTACGCTTAAAACTTAAGAACCGCTGGTCTGATTCTAATGATTCAGAAAAAACCGGAATTTTCTCTTGGCGGAAAAGGATAAAATCCAAAAAAATCGCTTAAAAATGTGAAATTTTAACGTTTTCATTTTGACTTTTGAAATGTACAATAGTAATGTTTTATTTTGCACAATTTTTTTTCATGAACATTTGTAGTGTTTTTTTTTTTTTAATTTGAATTCTAATATGATGTGTAGTCTATTTGAGGATTTAAAAGCGGCGATGGACAAAAGTTTGGTCACAACAAAGTTAAAGGATAATTACTTTTTCAAAATCGCTAAAAAATAATAATCAAAAAAGCCTACCTCATTGCAAAAATTCTAAGATCGGGAAAAAATCGAGAAAAAAAATTTCAGTGGAATCGAATTTAAAGTTATTCTACATACTATTGATAAACTCAGCGAACAAGCTAAATTTTTTTTTCAATTGGTTTTTCTTTTTGCGATTCCGTGTAAAATGACGATCTTTCATGTCTAAAATTGGCATCTAACTTTCAACTCCAGGACCTACATTGTGCTTCAGCTGGAAGAAGCCAACATACAGGGTTGCCCATATTGGACGGACCCATGACTCTTTGGGCCCATTCCAATCGGCGAGGCTTGTCCGCAGGCAACATTCTTTGCGTCATTTGAATTTTGTACGGGAACAAATGCAAATCAATGCGAATAATCCGTTGTAAAGTGGACCGAGCCATGCCCAACTGCTGAGAACGGCGTTTTTGGAATGTTCTTGGGGACCTCTCAATACTGGCTCGTACGGCAGCGATATTCTCGGTCGATCGCCTTGGTCGACTTTTATATGGCCTCTTCGGATTAGAAAGAGCCTTACCAGTCGAAAATCTTTCGTATAAACGCTTAATGGTGTTCTTAGAAGGCGCACTTCTCACATTTTTTAATGTTTTAAAAGCACTATTTCGCGTGGCGTGTATTGGTTCATGGTAAAAATCTGCTTGGACTGACGCTTCAAACGCAGTATGTCATTAAGCGATGTGACATCTCTGTCAAAAGTTTTGGCGTTGCCACATGGGTCCGTCGAATATGGACAACCCTGTATTTAAACAAACAAAATTGACCGACAAAGCGTTATGGGCTTATTTACTTCTTTCATATGACATTCATCCCTCCAATAAGAACTCAAAATGCAAAATTCATTGGGACTGCAATCAGTGAAAACCCGAATACAAAGGGCGCAAAATAGTAAAACGAATTAGGCATTTAGTAGGAAAAGAATTTCTATTCTTTCAGAAATTCTTCCCAAAATTTCAAGATACCTTGAATCACTTTTGCAAGTTAAGATATGGACCATATCCTCCGATTTCAAGTATATTTTACATTGTAAATATATTTTTAATACTAATTTCAGCAAATGTTGCCAATTTGCGAATAAACCATTCTTGCAAAAAGCGATCACGGTTTGATATAACCACCATATTATTTAAGCTATTTTCGGGGTCTTGGCCATTTTTTCCCATTTTTTTTTTTTTTGGCCCTTATTTGGCATCCTGGTTTCCGAGGGGGTAATAACATAAAATTTTTAATTTTCGGAGCAGGGTCTTGACCACATTCATTAATTGATTTGAATAAAAAAATTATTTAGGCTGCCCTGTGGTAGAGAACCATCTTATAGATAATTGTCCACATAGGCATTTAATTAAGTGTAGTCCCCACATTAGTGCACTCTAAAGTACACTTTTGCAACCAATGTGTGGTCAGAAAAGAAAATTTTTTATTCTATTGAATTTGTTACCCCCAAGAGAATATTGGTTGGTAACGTTGATTTGGGATGTACGTCTATATGAAATAAATTATAATAAAATAAAATATAATAAATTATAATAAAAATAATAAAAATTGTGCAGCTACATAAGTCAGATATGTGATTTATTGTGCTTTAAAAAATATGCATTATAGACTAAAAGTACGGGGCGGCAAAGAGGACCGGGCCAGCTAGTTTTGTATAAAAGATAAAAATGTCTCCTTCAAATTTAGTAAAAATCGATTCAGAATTGAATATGTCTCCCAATTAGTTGCCTCTGAAACCAAATTATAAGTGATCCAAACAAAATGTTGATTGGTGATCCAAACAAATGTATGATCTACTTCAAATAAATTCTTTTGTTACGGGAGCTCTACTAAATATTCATAGTGGTGTAGTGTATTATGTAGTCGACCCCGCCCGACTTTTGACTATTCCTTTCTGGTTTTCCCTAATTTTTTTTTAATTTTTTTTTTAAATTTTTAAATTAAAGTTTTAATTAAATTTTTTTGCTTACTTTGCGGTGTAAATTTTTAATATCCCGATAAACCGGTCTTCTACTTTCCGCTTTAGTTTTATAATTTAATTAGTTTTTCCTGTTATTATCATTAACATTTATTAATATTTACTTACCAAACGAAATCATTATTACTGGCATTTCGTTTTAAATTTCATATTTTCTCATACCTTTGGAATGTTTACTTCAATGGCAAATAAAAATTACAATCATTTTCCCCATTTTAATAATGAGGACAAACAAATAAATTAACGTTGAAATCACCCACATTTTCTTTATCTGTCTCGAGGGAAAGCCAAAATTAGCCTTATTACGAACATTAGCGTTTCTTTTTTATAATCCAGTCGAACAAGGAAAAACCTACAAACAATGATTTCCTAGGTTTGCACCTGAATTTAATAACAAGAGTTCCAACTTGACTGGTAACAGACCGACCGACCGGCCGACAAGCGACCAATCAACCTGTTGTTCAAATCAACTGAATGAAGGAGAAATTCCACTCAACAAAATGGGGGCGAACCACCAACATCAACAGCCGGTGAAAAGCAAATAAGAAAAAGGTTGAAAACGACAAGAAAGGCTTTCGTATGCCCTACATCAGGCGACAAGAAAAACTTGTATATGCCCTACATTACTTATCCTAATAAGAAACGAAATTATGACGCAAGGATGGACAACATCAGCATTCTTTAATATAGTGATCCAGAAAGGTTTTCATGTTGTCATGAAATTTGTTTGAAAAATAAATGTTACAAATATAATAACAAACTTTCAATACATATTTTTATGTTGGTGGCGTTGTTTAGCTTGAAACATTGTAATATTATCGCCATTTGTGTTGTGAAAACAATTGTCTGACCTGTCCAAGAGAATTTTTTTCAACAAAACAAATTCAAAGTTGCAAAGTGTTTTCTTGGAAATACATAGAAGCAGAGAATGAGAATTTGGTAAATGACAAAGTAAAAAGTGAAAATTATAGGGTTCATTCAAGTCAAATCTCTAACTCAGTACAAAATTACGCGACGATCAGTCAATTAAACTGCAGAATATGAAAGTACAGCTGAAAAGAGAACACATAAGTAACACTGTTTTAATAGATAAAATCGCAAAGTAATCCAAATGGAGAGTGTAAAAACCCCCTTCATTTTTGGCCCATTTCCGGCGAAGCGTTTGCTTGAGGTGATCGACACTTTGGTATTTTAAAGTGCCAACCTTACTTTCCAAAATAATCCAGACACAATAGTCCAACGGATTGGTATCCGACGCATTCTTGGCGCATTCTTGGGTGGCGCGTGCTGAGTGCGATGGTGCTGAGTCCTGTTGGAATGTCCAAGGTCTGTGGCCAAAATGTTTGAATGCCCAAGGCTTTCCTACACCCTCCAGAATATTTTTGCGATAATATTCGGCATTTATTCTGATGCCACGGTCGATTAATGAGAGCGGAGAGCAACCATCGGCTGTTAAGGCGGCCTACACCATAACCATGACCGGCGCTTGGGTTCTGGTGGCCAACCGAAGGTGCATATTTTCAGCTGACCTCTTTGGCAAGTGAACACAATCATTTTGTTTGTTTACAAACTGCTGGACTACGAATGTTTTCTCATTGGAGAAAACCAAATTCGGCAGTTCACCACTTTCGGCCAAGCGAAACAACTCTTTAGCTCTTTTGAGTCTATTTATACCCTACACCACAAGGTGGTCCGGGTATTATGTCTTTGTGCATTTGTTTGTAATAGGCAAAAGGAAACGAGATAGACCCATAGTTCCTTTTGATGATCTGCATAGAATCATATTCTGAGTCGATTTATGCATGTCCGTCCATCCGTCCGTCCGTCTGTCCGTATGTCCATGTATTTTTGTAAACAAAGTACAGTTCGCATTTATTGACCTATCCAGATGAAATTTTGCACATATCATTTGTTTGGTCCAAAAGACGAATTGGAGATAATCGGCCAAAATTTAGATATAGCTCCCATATATATCTTCGTCCGATTTGCCCTTTTTTGTGCACCAAACGTCTAATATTTGCCCAAATAGTATGAAATTTTGCACATACAACCAAATTCGGCCTGAAAATAAGTATGCAAAATTTGATCGAAATCGGTTCACCAAACGGGCAATGCAAGTCCGAATTTGAAAGATACAAATGCTTCGGCATATTTAGTCCTTTGAATTTTAAATTATAATTATAATCATAGGGTGTATGATTGAATTCTCCCATAAAAACTTTTAGTTGTTATGTGGAGCTCAACTAAATTAGCAAAGTGGTGTAGGGTATCATAAAATCGGCCCTGCCCGACTTTAGGACTTAGGACTTTCTTTACTGGTTTCTTTCTGTTGCGGTGTAAGCTCATTTTTCGATATTTGCCGAATTGAATATTGCGATACGTTCAGCTCACGAGCTCTTTTTTCGGCCACTGCGACGCGGGTTTCAATCAAGTCGCTTCTTTACTTTTCGATCCATTTCTGCTGATGTTGCTGTGTTTTCCGCCCACTTCCTTGACGTCGGGCTACGCTACCAGTACCACGGTAACGGGCGATGGTACGAGACACAAAAGATTCATTCTCATTTAAATGCTGGAGTGCTCTAACGATAGCCATTTGTGGTTTTCCAGCCAAATATAAAGAAATCACACTATCACGCTTTAATTCCATCACGAAAAACTTTTTTCTGGAAAATTCTCACCAAAATGCTTTTGTACGCTTGTAAACAGTGTAATGAGCTGTCACTGGAATAATTTTAACAGCTGTCGGACGAGTGGCTTAGAAATGACAGCAGTCTGAAGTTGGTTGGACTTTTTTCATCTTACCCTGTATTAGTTCCCTCTGGAACCAAATTATAATTGCTTCAAAACCATGATAAGCACTCAAATAAGGTTAATAGATAAATATCCAATTATATATGAATATCTAATATAAACTTTTTTTGTTACGGGAGCTTTACTAAACATGCATAGTGGTGCAGGGTTTGATATAGTTGGCCCCGCACGATTTTGGTCTTTCCTTACTGGTTTAGTTTTTTTTTTTTTTTTTTTGACAAATTTGGTAATAATACGTTCAGATATAGCTACAGCTCCCATAAATATCCAATTTGATATTTAAGGCCTCCCAGGCTGCTCGGCACAAAAATTTACCAAATTTTTCTGAGATCAGTTCAGATTTAGATATTGCCTTCATATATATTTTCGATAAATTTCAAGTTTTTTGTGTATCAAATGTGTAATTATAGGCCAAATTGAATAGATTTTGGTGAACATTGGTTAAAATATAGCTATAGTTCGCATATGATTCTAAAAATGCATCTACCAAATTTTATTGAGATCGGTTCAAACCTCCTTCATAAAGGATCACCATTTTGAATAATAAAAACTCATGTCAAAATATATTTAAATAAAGGGACATTGGTTAAGGCTACACCTACTGATACTTTCTAACTTGTTATACCCTCCACCATACTATGGAGGGTATATTAATTTTGTCATTCCGTTTGTAACTCCTCGAAATACTCATGTCAGACCCAACAAAGTAAATATATTCTTGATCAGCGTAAAATTCTAACACGATTTAGCCATGTCCGCCTGTCTGTCTGTCCGTTGTAATCTTGCTATCGTTCGAACAAATTGAGATAGAAGGCTAAAACTTTGAACACATGTTTATTTTGCCAGTAGGCAGGTTAAGTTCGTAAATGGGCCATGTAGGTCTAAGTTATCATATAGCCCCCATATAACGGTACCTCCCGATATTCGGTATTTTGATGATTTTAGCGACATTATTCACCGGAATTGTTTCGAATTTGGCATTTGAGGTTCGTAACAGATACAGCAGCATAAAATAGAAAATGAGCCATGTAGGTCCACGTCTTCATATAGCCCCCATATACCGTACCCCCGATATTCGCTATTTTGATGATTTTAGCGACATTATTTACCGGAATTGTTCCAAATTTGGTATTTGAAGTTCGTAATAGGTACAGCAGCATAAAATAGAAAATGAGCCATGTAGGTCCACGTCTTCATATAGCCCCCATATACCGTACCCCCGATATTCGCTATTTTGATGATTTTAGCGACATTATTTACCGGAATTGTTTCAAATTTCGCATGTGAAGTTCGTAATAGATACTTCATCCCATGACAGAAAATTGTCCGTGCAGGTCCACGTCTCCATATAGCCCCATATAACAGTACCTCCCGATATTCGGTATTTTGATGATATTAAATTTTGTAATAACTTATGACAAAAGTTGCCTATGCAGATCCACGTCGTCGTATAGGCTTTCGGTATTTATAAGATTTTAACAGAATTTTTAACGGATTTTATTCTTATTTTTTTGGAAATTGCCAAATTTGTGCCAAATGGTGGAGGGTATTAAAAGTTCGGCCCGGCCGAACTTACAGTTTTTTACTTGTTTTTTAATAAAATGAATAAATAAAATTAGATAATTAAAAGGAATAAATTGCGTAACAGTCTTTATGTGTATCTCTTCTCATATAAGAAGAAATAAACAATTTCATACTCTTGATGCCCATATCCAATCTTATTGTAAAGTAAGCCTATTTTTATACCACCCTCTTAAAATTCCACAATAACCCTTTGCGTCTCGACGAGCCCAGTTGGTTAAATCTGCAATTGTCTATTGCCATGTCATTGTAATTATCCGATTATTTCTATTGCAAGTTGTTGACGTTGTTTTTATTGTAGTTGTCTTTTTTGTATCAAAGCAAATCCACCCCCATCAAGCCAAAGGAATTTCTCAAGATTTTCTCATGATAAGAAAATCTTAGCCTTAGTAAATTATTCAGCGAAAGCTGGCTGGTGTTCTCCAGCCATGTTTCTGCTGTTATTGTTGTTGAAATGGGGGAAGGTCGCAAATGTCCATCACAACAATTGTTTGGAAAGGGTATCTCAAGACAACAAATGGAAGACGGATTATTAGGTTTATTAGATTTACAAACTTCAAATGCGAAAAAAATCGTGTACCATTATTTTTCTTGTCACACAGATTTTTTTTTTAATTTTTTGTGACGAGATGAGGAAGGAAAAGATGAGAAGTCTATTCTTTGTTTGTAGATATTTGAAAAAAAAAACTGAATTGAAGTATAAGTTATTCAATAGTTGGAAAAATATGAAATCCTAAAAAATCGGTGGAGGCTAATTAATACAATATGCATAGAGGGAATAAACACAAAAATATTGCAAATAAATCTTTGTAGACTGTTTAAGTTTTTAATATACATCCTGAATTCCTCGATTCGTTATCAAAACCTTCAAAATCCTGAAATCGGGTGAAGAACATATTTAGGGTTATACAAACAGAATTGGTTAGAATTTTCCAGAAAAAAGTTATTTGTGATGGAATTTAAGCGTGATAGTGTGATTTCTTTATATTTGGCTCGTTACCGTGGTCAAGGAAGTGGACGGAAGAAAACAGCAACATCAACAGAAATGGTTCAAAAATTAAAGAAGCGACTTGATCGGAACCCGCGTCGAAGTGGCCGAAAAATGGCTCGTGAGCTGAACATATCGCAATATTCCATTCGGCAAATATTGAAAATGAGCTCGGGGTAAAGCCATTGAAATTTCAAAAAGCGCAAGAACTTACACCGCCACAGAAAGAAAATAGACTCAAAAGAGCTAAAGAGTTGCTACACTTGGCCGAAAGTGGTGAACTGCCGAATTTAGTTTTCTCCGATGAGAAAACATTCGTTGTCCACAAACAAAATGATTGTGTTTACTTGCCAAAGAGGTAAGCTGAAAATGTGCACCTTCTGTTGGCCACCAGAACTCAAGCGCCGGCCATGGTTATGGTAAGGGCCGCCTTAACAGCCGATGGTCGCTCTCCGCTCGCATTAATCGACCGTGGCATCAGAATAAACTCCGAATATTATCACGAAAATAATCTGGAGGGTGTATTAAAGCCTTGGGCACGCAAACCTTGGGCATTTCAACAGGTCTCAGCACCACCGCACTCAGCACGTGCAAACCAACAATGGATAAAAATGATGGCCACCAAAATCTCAGGATACCAATCCGGTGGACTATTGTGTCTGGAGTATTTTGGAAACCAAAGTGTCGATCACCTCAAGCAAGCGCTTCGCCGGGAATTGGCCAAAACGCGGCAGAGCAACATTCGGGCTCCGTGTGCGGGTTTCATTGGCCGTTTGAAGGCCCTAATTCGTGCCAAAGGTGATCAATTCGAACAAATCTAAACTTATTCTAAAATTTGAGGGTTTTCCGATATTTTTTGCTTTCGTTCAATACAATTAAAAAAAAACAATGTAACAAGTTAAAAAGCAGAAAGTTCGGCCGGGCTGAACCTTTAATACCCTCCACCACTTGCACAGACAATTTTCTATCTTAGACTGTAGTATTCATTACGAACTTCAAATACCAATTTTGAAACCATTCCGGTGAATAATGTCGCTTAAATTATCAAAATACCCAATATAGGGAGGTACCGTTATACAGGGGCTATACGAAGACGGGTGTAGTTTTCAATTTGAACTTTAAATACCAAATTTTAAATTATTTCCGGGAAAAATGTCGCTAAAATCATCAAAATACCGAATATCGGGAGGTACCGTTATATGGGGGCTATATGAAAACGTGGACCTACAAGGCCCATTCGCGAACTTAACCTGCTTACTGGAAAAATAAACATGTGTGCAAAATTTTATCCATCTATCTCAATTCATTCGAAAGATAGCGTGATAACTACAGACAGACAGACGGACATCGCTAAATCGACTTAGAATTTTACGCTATATATATATGTATATATATATATATATAGTATGGTAGGGGGTATAAAAATGATTTTCTGCAAATACTTATTCTAGACTGAATTCGGTTGGATGTGCTATATCTAAATCTGAAAGGATTATCACAAATTTCAATTGAGTTCGACCTTAGGCCAAACAAATATCGGTTGGAAAATTTTATCTCAATCGAATAATAAATGCGACCTGCATTTTGTTCACAAAAAACATGGACAGGCGGACGGACTGACATGCATTAATCGACTCGGAAAGTGATTCTATAATGATACTCAAAAGTAAATATGGGTCTATCTCGCTTCCTTTTCCTCGTTACAAACGAATGCACCAAAAACAAAAAAAAAACAAAAACTCTAAGAAGACGTGAACCGATTGAACTTGAAATAGCTCCATTAAAAAAATTAGTTAAAACTAATACCTAATTTAGGAGTATACCGCTTTATACGGTCTATATAGTTGACAAGTATAGGGTATCTTCGTTATCACTTCTAATTAATATTTCCGGACTCTGTATTTACTTGGATTATCATTTCCTACCAAATATGAAAAACTATTATCACTGATATAATGCATTCTATAACAACAACGACGCTTCTTGATAGAAACACAACTATATTTTTTAAATCTTAACAGAAAATATATTTATTCGAAATTTAAAAAAAAAAACCAATACATTTTTTATTAAACTACAAATAATTGTGGTTTGTGAACATCAAAGACTTTTATTCCGCTAACGACATCGAAAAAAGGCTTCTAATAAATGAATACCATTTACAAAACCTGAACACAAAATGATTTTTTCACAACTTTATTCCTACTTATTTCCGAAGATATAGTGGTCTCATTAAGGTTACAAACTGCTACCGATAACATGGCCAAATGGCAGCAGAAAGCCCCAAGTACAACAACAAAACAAAGCAATTGAATTTCTAATAAAATTTTTGATTTATACAAAGCAATTCATTGGTAAAAAACACAAGAAAAAACTGACTTTGATATCTTCATTTTGGTGGTTTGAAATTTGACTAGTTTATGGAATGTGATATTGTGGTGATGGCGTTTCTGATGACGTTATGCCGCACACGTGCAATAAGCTTTTGGGCAATGACAATGATCAATACGATAAGTGGGGAGAGTAAAAATGTATGGAAGATATATGTGCATATATGGATTCGCTGTGTTGTTGCAACTATTCAAAAAAAAAAAAAAACAGTAAGGAAAGTCCTAAAGTCGGGCGGGGCCGACCTTATGATACCCTACACCACTTTGCCAATTTAGTAGAGCAAAGAGGAGAATTTAATCATACACGCTATGATTATAATTATTACTTAAAGTTCAAAGGACTAAATATGCCGAAGCATTTGTAACTTTTAAATTCGGACTTGTATTGCCCATTTGGAGCAAAAATAATTTGAAATCGGATAAATACATATATATGGGAGCTATATCTAAATCTGAACCGATCTCGATAAAATTTGGCAAAGATATTTCTGAGCTGTATTTGATATATTTCCCAGAATATCGTTGTTACGGAGTGCATATTACGGCTGTGGGTAACAAATTCAACAAATCGGATGAACAATATATATGGCAGCTATAGCTATATCTGAAGCGATCTTCACCAAATTTGGCATAGTACCTTCTAGACTCAATTCGGTCATATGTGCCAAATTTCATCCTATTTGGACAAATATTAGACGTTTGGTGCACAATAAAATTTGAATCGGACGAAGTTATATATGGGAGCTATATCAAAGGTATTTCTGAGCTGTATTTGATATATGTCCCCAAATATTGTTATTACAGAGTGCATATTACGGCTGCGGAGGACAAAAATAACAAATCGGATGAACAATATATATAGGAGCTATAGCTCTATCTGAATCGATTTCGATCAAATTTGGCATACTTATTTTCAGGCCTAATTTGGTTGTATGTGCAAAATTCCACACTATTCGGGCTGATACTACACGTTTGGTGCACAATAAAATGCAAATCGGACGAAGATTTATGGGAGCTATATCTAAATTTTTACCGATTATCTCCAATTTCAATAGGGTTCGTCCTTGGGCCAAAAAAATGTTGTTTGGAAAATTTCATCTCAATCGGATAATTAATGCGACCTGCATTTTGTTCACAAGAATACATGGACAGACGGGCGGACGGACAGACGGACGGACAGACGGACTGACATGCATAAATCAACTCAGAAAGTGATTCTATGAAGATCCTCAAAAGTAACTATGGGTCTATCTCGCTTCCTTTCTCCATGTTACAAACAAATGCACAAAGACATAATACCCTAACCACTATGTTGTGTAGGGTATAATTAAATCAATATGGAATCGAACGGAACCGAAGAAAATGATGTTAACACCACCAAAAATACTTGAAATCGGATGGTACCGCTGTATGGGGCCCACAACAAACCTTGAACCTACTTTCCTTTTCAACTCATAAAGCTTGCAAGCTTAATATGATTAACTGCTTAATGGACTCTGTACTGATTAAGAATTTATGTATACGGTTAGGGTCCTATATCATTTGTCATGAGTATGGAGACTTTAATCTTTATTCAAATTTTGGAATTTCTCTGTCCTTTATCGATTATACCGTATACAGTTAAACATTTTCAAACGACACTATTTTTATTTACCCTTCGTTATGGTTGTGAACCATAGGTCTTTACTCTTTTGGCGAACAATTTATATGTAAAAGTATATATTTGAGGGAGGCCCTTATAACGGTACCTCCCAATATTCGATATTTTAAGGATATTAGTTACATTTTACAACCGAATTATCTCAAATTTGGTATTTGGAGTTCGTAATAGGCTCCACTACCTTCTCTAGTAGATAAATGACTACAGAAGTTCACGTTTTCTTATAGCCCTGTATAACTGTAATACCTGATATTCGAGTTATTTTTATACCCTACACAATGTATAGTATGAAGGGTATATTAAGTTTGTCATTCCGTTGGTAACTCGGCGAAATAAAAATTTTAGACCAAACTAAGTATATATATTCTTGATCAGCGTAAAATTCAAAGACTAAAATTTACACCTGTCCGTCCGTCCGTCTGTTGTAATCACGCTACAGTCATAACGAATTATGATTGGAAGCTAAAATTTTGCACAGATCAGTTTTTTGTCGGCAGGCAGGTCAAATTCGCAGATGGGCTATATCGGTCCACGATATCGTATACAACGGTACACACCGATATTCGGTATTTTGATGAATTGCTGAAAATCCACACAAGTAGTTTTCTCGGAGTACTTTAGCAACTGGAAGAGAATTGTTTATATAGGTCTACGTTATAGTTTAGCACCTATATAACGATACTCCGAGATATTCGGCATTTCCAGGATTTTCGCAACATTATTCAACGCAATTGTATTTAAACTTCGTATTTAAAGTTCGGAATCGGCTACAGACTATGACAGAAAATTTTTATTTGAACGGTATTTT
Source organism: Musca domestica (assembly GCF_030504385.1). Classification (NCBI taxonomy): domain Eukaryota; kingdom Metazoa; phylum Arthropoda; class Insecta; order Diptera; family Muscidae; genus Musca; species Musca domestica. The sequence goes on from NW_026712299.1 coordinate 20,260,569, forward strand.
TTATACCCTACAACACTATGTGTTGGGGGTATTATAAGTTTGATTGGGCCAAAAATTATGTAACACCACGAAATATTGGTTTCCCACATAGGAAAGTATATATAGATCTTCCTATCTCGCCGAGCTGAGTCGATCTGGCCATGTATGTCGGTCCGTCGGTCTGTTCATCTGTCCATGTTAATTTGTAATCACTCTACAGGTCGCAATTATGGCCCGATCTTCACGAAATTTAGAATGGAGGCGGGGCTAGGGTCAGAATAGAACCCTATTTCTTTTAGAGATGATCGCATAATAAGACGAAATGGACCAAAAACTGAAAAATTTCCTGATTTTGCAGTTGCTCTACAGGTCGCAATTATAGACAAAACGACGCGGAAGTTAGCATGGGGCTAGAGCTTAGAGCTTAGGGCTTAGGGCTTAGACTATAATATTTATGTTAAATAAAAGTCAAATTTTCCATTAAGCCACGAATATTTTCAATCCCGGTGGAATCACAAATCGACGAACAGGTCAATTCTGACCGTTACATAGATGACCATAGTAAATATATCGGATATATATAGCGAAATATATACAATGTGTATATACAAAGAAAGGGGATATTAGCTAGAATGCATATATCTCAAGAATGGCTGGACCTATTTTGACAAATTTTGTCAATTCAGAATGCCCCCTTGACATAAAATTATAAAATCTAAAAAAATCGCAGAAAAATATGCCAATAATGATGTTAATATAGATTTTGCAGTATTTAGTGAATTTTTTTTTAATTTTTCATATTTTTTATCGCATGCAATTTTTTCAATTTGACTTATAATATTGAAGTGTATATTTTGTAATATTTTTGCACTTTACAACACAGGTTGAGGTTATTATTTTCTTAATTTTATCACAAATAATTTTTCTTATTATTATCACAAATAGAAACCAAATGACACGAAGTTAGAGTTTTGGACAGCGGGTACAATGGACCATCACTTTTGTGTGAAAAAATATTAAAATTTCCATTCTACCGAAGCGCTGAAAATAACTTACATGCGAAATCCAAAGTACACAAAAGGCGAACTTATGGATTTTTTATGCTGATTTCGTTGACGAATATAGCCAAATATCGTAGACAACCAAATCATATATATGAGTCTAAATTTGGAGGTACAGATAGGCCTCTTGCTTTTGGAGATAACTGCAAAATATTTAAGGATTCAAATTAACCAAAAACAGAAATATTTTTGCGATCACACAGTTGAAGCCAATCGACACACCTGTGAAGAGAGTTAAAGACAGGGAAGAATTCTATCATTTTGGATGACCATTGGATTATATTTAGCTGTAAAATGGACTACAAGAACTAACAGCGCGACGGAGTGCATAAATATTGGGAAAATGTCCCTAGTCAAAATCCTAATTTCTTCCAATATGGATTTGGACATAAGGGGGCTTCTAACATATTGTAGTGTTGTAGGGTATAACATAGTTTGTTTTTTTTTTAATTTTTGAAGTTCTTTCCGAATGGTTCGGCCCTGTCGAACTTAGCTACTTTTTTACTAGTTGGTTCTAAAATTATTATTTCGATAAGTTTCAAATGGAATGAAGAACTTAATATGCCCTCCAGTTTCACCAAAAGTCTTTTTACTTCTAAGATAAATTCTGTCCAAATTCCATAAAACTTGGGCCAATATTGCATGTTTGGTGCAAATTAAACAAACAAATCGGATGAAAATATATATGAAAGCTATATCAAAAGAATCTGAACCGATCTTCATTAACTTTGGCATTTCTGGGCTGTATCTGATATCTGGTACAAAATAACATTCTTGTGGAGTGCATATTACGAATGTGAGGGACTTAAACACCAAATCGGATGAAACATAAATATATATGGGAGCTATAGCTAGATCTGAACTGATTATCACCAAATTTAATGTAATTGCTTCTGGGAAGAATTCAATCGGATGTGCCGAATTCCATCCCAATTGGAGGAATATTACATATCTGGCGCACAATAAAATTTAAATTGGATTAAATGTATATGGGAGATATATCTAAATCTAAATCAGTATTTGCCAAAATTGCCAGACATACTTCCAGACTTAAATAGGCCTCGTTTGCAAAATGCATTTTATTCGGACTGAGATTACACACATACTTATGAAATCAGACGACGATATGAAGGCTATATCCAAATCTAGTCCGATTATCGCCAATTTCTTGGACCAAATAAATTATCTGTGGAAAATTTCACCTTAATCAGACAATATATACGACCTTTTTTATTAAAATACATAGACAGACAGACGGACATGCATAAATCGACTTAGAGTGTGATTCTATAAAAATAACCAAAAGGAATTTTGAGTCTATTTCGATTTTTTCTGTATGTTACAACTAATTACAAATTTCGTACATACCAATATAAATATCGGACTTTGTCCAGGTGCTAAAAATAAATAAACTTCACGACCGCTTTTCTTTAAATTATCTCATCTCAATATTTCTGCCAATGTAATATCTAGGATGGTAATAACATAATGGGCCAACTTCTTCTCGTATATACATTATGGGAAGCGATGTATGTATACAATTTGAAAAGTTCGATCAACTCATTATTTGCTCATATTTTATTTAGTGTAAGTATATAAAAATTTCAGGATGGAACTCGTTATATTTTATATTTGTTACCTCCGATTTTATTATCATAAAATAAAGGCATTAACAAACTTGCTAAACACCTGAAATCCCATTGTCTGAGGACAAGTTGGCCGGCCAATACTTTCGTATTTCTTTATTACATACTTGAGATATTTCTATTGAAATACAAAAAAAAAATAACGATAATCCAAAAAAATATATATCTCCCAAAATAATTCCCCGGCAACCGCACATTAGTTTTAAAAACTACTTTACGGCTGTGGTTTAGATTTTAAATAGCCACGATTTTATTGTTACAAATCCATCAGCACTGAAGAATACCTGTTGTTTTGGTGTAACCAGCCAATCAACCGCTGCACAATACCAACTACGCCAAGCAACCACATAGCCTGGTGTAATAACCGCACTGAACTGACGGCTAGACCATTTAAAAGTGAATAGTAAATTGCATGTGATTGAAATTATATAAAACAAAACTCCAAAGGACAGACGAATGGCATCAAAAGGAAAAAACTAAAATTTAGCCGCCACAGTGCGGCAACTCGTGCACCATAGCAAAACTTCATTTCAAATCATCTGTGGTTTGGCTTTTATCTCTATTTTATTACATCTTCTTGATAGCGTCATTTTTTTTTTCTTTGTTTAAATGAAATGAAAAATTTACTCAAATTATTTAAACCGCAAATCACGCTTTAATTTCAGCTGTAGCCAATTTTGAAATTCGTTAAGTCGTTAAGTTCTGTGGTAGGAAATTTGTTTTGTTACACTTGCTGTCTGAAATAATAGAAGATTACGATAGATGGAAAAAGCAACAACAACAATATAAAAACAAGTAAGCAAAGGCTATAGTCGTGCGGGGCCGACCATGTGATACCCTACAACACTACAATATGTTGGAAGTCTTTTTATGTCCAAATCCATATTGGAAGATTTCGCTTTTGAAATTGGGATTTTGACTAGGGACATTTGCCCAATATTTCTGCACTCCGTCGAACTGTTAGTTGTTGTAGTTCATTTTACAGCTAAATATAATCAAATGGTCATCCAAAATGCTAGAATTCTTCCCTGTCCTTAACAGAAGTTCGCCTTTTGTGTATTCCGGATATCGCCTGTAAGTAATGCTGGTATTTTTTGCACACAAAATTAGTGGTCCATTGTATCCGCTGTCCTAAACTCTGACTTTATGCGAGATTTCGTGTCCTTTGGTTTCTATTTGTGACCTTCATAACGGCTGCAAAATCAGAAAAATTTTTAGTTGTTGGTCAATTTCAACCCCTAATATATTGCAGACATCTTTGAAAACAATAGGCCTAGCTCTTCTGAGCCCAACCCTTTTCTTGTGAAAATTTTCGTGAGAATCGGACGATATTTGCAATACTTATATAATATCCCAAACCTGTGTTGTAAGGTGAAAAAATGTTACAAAATATTATAAGTCAAATTGAAAAAAATAGCATGCGATAAAAAGTATGAAAATATAAAAAATGTCAAAAATACTACAAAATCTAAATTAACATCATTATTGGCATATTTTTCTGTGATTTTTTTTTTAGATTTTATACTTTTATGTCAAGAGGGCATTCTAAATTGACAAAATTTGTCAAAATCGCTCCAGCCATTCTTGAGATATAAGCATTCTAGCTAACATCCCCTTCCTTTGTATATATACCTTGTATATATTTCGCTATATAAATCCGATATATTTACTATCGGCATCTACGTAACGGTCAGAATTGACCTGTTCGTTTATTTATGATTTCGCCGGCATTAAAAATATTCGCGGTTTAATGGAAAATTTTACTTTTATTTAACACAAATGTTATAGTCTATTTTATCCACTAAATATTACCCAATGATAACCAAAATTGGAAGTCTTCTGCCCAGGCCTAAGCTCTAGCCCCATGCTAACTCCCGCTTCGATTGGTCTATAACTGCAACCTGTAGAGCAACTGGAAAATCAGGAAATTTGTCAGTTTTTGGTCCTTTTCGACCCCTAAATATTATGCGATCATCCCCAAAAGCAATAGGGTTCTATTCTGACCATAACCCCACCTCCATTTTCAATTTCGTGAAGATCGGACCATAATTGCGACCTGTAGAGTGATTACAAATTAACATGGACAGATGGACGGACCAATCAAACTTATAATACCCCCAACACATAGTGTTGTAGGGTATAATGAACAGAAATTAAGATGAAGAAATTTGCAGAAAAAAATTATAGAAGGAGCGTTCAAAGTGTTGCTGTTACAAAACAGACTTGGGTTGATGCCACAACAGGTATGTGTCTTAAGTCTTTCGTTTTGTGGCGTATGAAAGAAAACAAAAAAAAAAGAAAATTGAAATGTTATCCTTCTAATGATTTTTATAGCCTTGTATACTTGTGATATTTTGGAAATTATGTTAATAAAGACCCCTTTTCGTTAAATTCGAGAAAGAAAACTGTTGTTTAATGGATATTATTATTGATTGATATCAATGACTTCACTAATAGGGAATAACGACATTCTGACATTGAAGTCAAGGGAATATACACAAAAAACTTAATTGACAACACTTGACGTGAAAATATAAAAAAAATTTGCTACCTTTGACAAATGTAAAGTCGTTGATCAGAGGCAAATACATCGACTTCAAATTAGAGGGAAATATGTATGGGAGCTAGCTGTATCCAAATGTGAACCGATCTCGACAAAGTTTTCCCTTGACTGTATCTTGTATCGAATATCAATGTATTTGGAGTGTATATTACAAGTTTGAGGGTTTAAATTTGAAATCGAATAAAAATTATGTATGGGAGCTTTAGCTGTATCTGAATCGGTTTTCAACAAATGTGACACATTTGCTTCTAGGCAGAATGTTGTATGTGCCAAAACCCAACCAATCTAAAGTGATATTATACGTTGACATACAAATTTAATGTAGATTAAGTGTGAAATCGGATGAAGATATAGATGGGAGCTATAAAAATTTCGACTGATTGTGACCAATATGAATAGAGTTCGACCTTGGGTCTCAACAAACGAACTGCACGCAATTTCAATAAATTGATTTTAACTTTATTTACAAAAATACATTTTCAGACGAAGAAACAGACATTTTCGACTGAGAATGTGATTCTATGAATATCATTTAAAGGAACCATAGGTCCACCTTGTTTCCTTTTGCATGATACCAAACAAATGCACAAAGACATAATACACTGTACCATAGTTTGTAATGTGGTAAGCTCAGCTATATCCAAGGCTATTCTCGATTGTTACTCGGATAATTGATGTGAAGTATAATTTGCCGATGATTCGAAGGTGATAGGATACTAGTAAGTGACGGTCGGATGTTGACAAATGAGGAAGATCAGGAATTACAATGTTTGTGTTCGGGTAACGTTGGCGTTCAAGAAGTAGACGATTTTAAGGTAAATGAGCAACTTATTCTCGTCGGTTGTCCACGGGTTGAAGTTAATCAAGAATAAAGATGTTGGTTGTCTTAGTGACGTCGACACTCGGGATGTTGGCGATATATTGGTAATCGGAAACTTCTGTCAATGGTCATCGGACTGACGAGCCATTAACAATCGGGGTTTACGATGTATGTGGTTAATATGCTGATGCCCAGGTCTTCGGAGACGGGTTGGGACTCGTGGTATAATCGTTAGGGGACGGTAGTTCACTGTAGAGATAGTCAGGAGCAGCTTTTCAGATCTTCTAAGGTGGATCAGGATTCGTTCGGGTACGGCAACTTACAGTGGATATGATCGGGAGCCGATTCCTAGGCCTTAATAAATGGATCAGTGTTCATTCGGGCTCTGCAGCTGGTATATTCGGCTGCCGTTGCCTAGGCCTTTGCAAATGGATCGAAACTCGTTCAGGTTCGGCTGCGAGTATGTTCGGGTTTAGCTATTTGAGTCCTCTACAATGGCTAGGAAACTACTCTACCTAGCACTACGGTTTGAGAGTACCTCCAATCCACTACCAATGTCCTGCGAAACAGCGAGTCGAAACTCCTGCGGAACAATGAACTGAATCCCACTTGCTAAGATAAGATAGATACCTTGGCCCAATACCAAATTTGGTAACAATTAGTACACATATCGAAAGCAATCTGCATCTCTCAACCCTAGACATCAACAGTGATCCAAAAATAGTACCATTTAGTATTTTTCGTTCAATTATGGTACACATTTCCAAAACCATCTCTATATCTCAATACCAAGTACCTACATAGACCTCAATATTAAATTTATGGATTTCGGCTCTACCCCTTCACTCATTACCCAATTTAGTACTACTTAGTACTTTTCGAACGAATATAGTACACATTTCCAAAAATCCTCGAAATATCAACCATAGATGGGTATAGATACCTTTACCCAATAATAAATTTCGCACCGTTTAGTACAATTAAAGCACTCATAACCAAAACCAGTTCCTTTTCTCAAACACAGACACCGAAAGAGACATCCATATTTAATTTCAGGATTTTGCCTCTATTCCTTCACCCAATACCAAGTTTAGTGCTATTTAGCACATTTCGTACAATTGTACTACAAATTTTTAAAATCACCTCCATATCCCTACTCCAGATGCCAATGGTGGCCTCAATAGCAAATTTGAGTATTCCAGACCTATCCCTTCACCCAATGCTAAATTTAGTACCATTTAGTAATTTTCGAACAAATCTAGGACGCATTTCCTAACCACCGCCAAATCTCAAACACAGATACCACCAGTACTCTAAATATAACATTTCAAAATGTTATACTATCCGTTCACCCAATACCAAATATAGTACCATTCAGTACTTTTCGTACAATTATAAAACACATTGCCGAAACCACCTCCATATGTTCAGGCTACATATAAAGGGCTGACCATAATACCAAATTTCAGATTTCATGAAATATATGTTCGCCCAATACCAAATTATACCAAATATAGCACTGTTTAGTACTTTTGCACTTGTAGCACACATGGCCAATATAGCCTCTTTTTCACAAACCTACAACCAACAGGGACCCTAATACTATTTTTCAAAATTCCATCTCCTTCCGTTCACCCTAAATGTAACTGTTCCAAATTAGGTACCACTCAGTACAGCTGGGTCAGCTAGTAGCAATATATAAATAATTTAACAATGAAACCTTTTTCCCCAAAAAAACTTTATTTGATCGAATTTATTCAACCATCCTTTTACTAAATTTTACCATAATTTGACAAATTAAAAAATTCCTCTCAACTTTCACTACTTGATTGTACTCTTTCACTACTTAGCCAAACCATTGATCTTTCAAGGACTTCAGAAATATTCGCAACTGCAATTTGATAAATCAGTGTCATGATCTGAAATCGTAAGTTTGCAACATTTTTATGTTGCCCTCAATCACATTATGGGACACAATACACAGTTGCCCACAATAGACAACATAACGTTAACATTGCAATATTGCATAATTAATTTAAAGCACCTCATAAAATCATAAAAAATTAAGATTCACAAGATGCGATTTCAGCTGCACTCCAACGAGAGGTAGGGAAAAAGAATAACAATACCTCCGAAATTGTTGGTGACCATCAAACCGCCGAAGGTTATTTTCACCGCTCTTTCAGGGAGGGGAGTTATCGTGAGGATGAAACAAAATCTACATAAATACCTTTGATATGTTCATGTATGATCTCAATGTTGGTGGTGGTGGTGGTGGTGGTGGTGGTGTAGCAAACGTTATGATAGCCCTCAGGCATGCCACCTACGCACAGTTTGCGGCAGCATGGCACGTCATTCGTTGATTGTTTCATTATGAGCGAAAATCATGCAAATCATGTTGTACAGTACTCTCGGAGTGTGTGTATGTTGTGCTCTGCACAAATAAAGAGGCCATCGTCTTAAAACTGACTTTAACTGGCACCAACCGAATGGGGACTTACCATCATATTCCCGTAAATGATGATCTTCAAGCGCAACTAATTAATTTCGACATTATGATGACGTATCGCTTGTATGTGGGGAATACTTTTTGATTGTGTACATGGAGACGACCAACGGTCATGGACATGTGGTCGTCTAAATTGTGACCGACCACATGTGCGTTTTGTTGGCATCGTTGTTGTTGTCGTTTTTACAACAAGTTTATGGAGAAAAAATGAATGGAAAACAAAACAACGGCAAGGATTCCCTCCTGTGACGTGGTCGTATGAAAGGCTTTTAAATATCATAAAGTGCCACGTGTTTAATTGAATGCACAGTGGATGTCATGACAATGGAAGTGTGGGATCTGTGCAAATAATCAATATAATGGAAACTGGATTAATGCTTTTTTGTCACATCTCTCACTTCAACAAGTAAAAAGCAGTAAGATCGGCCGGGCCGAACTTTGAATACCCTCCACCATTTGGAACGAAATAGAAAATTAAAAAAAAAATATAAAAACCAATAAAAATTCTGTTAAAATATTTAAAATATCTAACATCAGAAGGTGCCGATATATGGGGGGATATACGATATTGTGGACCTATATAGACAATTACTTTTCAGGGGTTAAATTGCTCACAAAGAACTCCTTGTGTGGATTTTCAGACAATACCATAGGAAAATATGGCTAAAATCAGCAAAATACCGAATATCGGGGGTACCGTTATATGGGGGATATACAATATATTTAACCTATATAGAGTATTCTCTGTCAGGGGGTAAAGTGCTTACAAAGAACCTTTTGTGTACAATTTCAAACAATTCCGTTGAAAAATTTAACTAAAATCATCAAAATACCGAATATCGGAGGGAACCGTTAAATGGGGGCTATACGATATCGTGGACCTATATAGATAATTCTCTCTCAGGGGTAAAGTACTCACCAGGAACTCCTTGTGTGGATTATCAGAAAATTCCGTTGAAAAATGTGGATAAAATCATTAAAATACCGAATATCGGGGGTTACCGTTATATGGGGGCTATATGATATCGTGGACCTATATAGATAATTCTCTTCCAAGGGATAAAGTACTCACAAGGAACTCCTTGTGTGAAAATTCCGTTGAAAAATATAGCTAAAATCATCAAAATACAGAATATCGGGGGGTACCGTTATATTGGGGGCTATACGATACCGTGGACCTATATAGATAATGCTCTTTCAAGGGAAAAGTATTCACAAGGAACTCCTTGTGTGGATTATCAGAAAATTCCGTTGAAAAATGTGGCTAAAATCATTAAAATACCGAATATCGGGGGGTACCGTTATATGGGGGCTATACGATATCGTGGACCTATATAGATAATTCTCTTTCAAGGGATAAAGTAGTCACAAGGAACTGAAAAATGTGACTAACATCTTCAAAATACCAAATATCGGGGGGTACCGTTATATGGGGGCTATACGATATCGTGGAACGATATAGCCCATCTTCGAACTTGACCTGCCTGCAGATAAAAGAGGGATCAGTGCAAAATTTTAGCTTCCTATCTTAATTCGTTTAGACTGTAGCGTGATTAAAACAGACGGACGGACATGGCTAAATCGTCTTAGAATTTTGCGCTGATCAAGAATCTAAATGGGTCTAAAATGATTATTTCGATGAGTTACAAACGGAATGACGAACTTAATATACCCTCCATACTATGTATGGTGGAGGGTATAAAAATGTTGGGAGTATCTGGCAAGATTTGGATATAGTTGCTTTATTGCTCAAAAAATGTGTTTAATATTTGACCAACCCAAAAGGTGTACGAAAGTACTAAAATGTACTCAAAATTGAATACTTTTTGTTGGACAAACGGAATGAGCTAGCATTCTAGAAAAATGAGAATGAGTGCTTTTCGAAATTCGAATTTTAAGGTTACGAAATTCGAACAATTTATATTAGAGAAACGGAATGAGCTGAAATTTGGAATGCGAGGCACTGAGATGTAACATAGGGAAACGAAAATTCGAACTTTAAGGTTACGAAAAGCTCTAAAATAGTACTAAACTTCTAAACTAGCACCATTTAATATTATGTGAACGGATAGAGCTAAAAACTTGAAGTGTGGTGTGCGAATCAAAGTTAGAATGTTAGTTTGGTATATGAAAGTGGTTTTGGAAAGGTGCACTAAGTGGACAAACTGTACTAAAGGGTACTCATTTTGGAACAGTACGTTTTTTTAGAGAGAACGAATGAAGCTGGAATTTTGATATGTTATATTGGGGTCCCTGTCTGTGTTCTACAAGTGGACGAAAAGTACTAAATAGTACTATATTTGGTATAATTTGATATTGGATAAACAGATAGTGCTTGAAATCTGTTCTATTCATGTGTAGCCTAGACATATGGGAATGGTTTCGGAAATGTGTACTATATTTATGCGAAATTTACTGAATTGTACTAAATTTGGCATTGGGTGAAGGGATAGGGTTGGAATCCTTAAAATTTACGTGGGTGTCACTGTTGGTGTTTGTGGTTAAGATGTGTAGGTGGTATTAGAAATGTGTACTATAATTGTACGAAAATTACTTAATGCTACTAAATTTTGCCTTGGGAAGGAATAGGGCTGGAATCCTCAAATTTGTTGTAGATGTCACTGTTAGTGTCTGTTGTTAAAATGTGGAGGTGGTATTCGAAATGTGTACTATAATTGTTCGAAAAGTAGTAAGTTGTACTAAATTTTGTATTGTGTGAGGGTATAGAGCTGAAATCCCAAAATTTGATGTTTGAGATCGAAATGTGTACATAATCGTATAAAAAGTAATAACTAGTATTAAATTTTGTATTTGATGAAGAAATAGAGCTAAAATCCTAAATTTGGCATAGATATCACTCTTGGTGTCTGAGGTTATGATATGGAGGTGGTTTTGGAAATGAGTACTCTAATAGTTCGAAAAGTACTAAGTGGTACTAAATTTGGAACTGGATGACTATCCCTTCATCCTGGCATCCTCAACTATAATATATAAAACCTTGAAGTTCTGAAATCTTAGTACGATACATGAAGTGTCGTTGTTAAACTGAACAAATTGTGCATTTTTAGAACTAACAAGTAAAAAAACATTAAGTTCGGCCGGGCCAAACTTTTAATACCCTCCACCTTAGGGTAAGGGAAACATTAGAGCCTATATACCAATTTGTAGACATATTCATGGGAAAATGTGCCAGAAGTCATCAAAATACCGAATATCGGGGAATTCGGCTATATGGGGCTATACATACAGTGTTTCGCCAAAAGAGCTAGAACCCATTATGACCTGCAAATACCAAATCCGTGAAAAAATGTGGCAAAAATAATCAAAATACCGAATATCGGGAGGTATCTTTATATGGGGGCTATACCAAAGCGTGGACCTGTACATGCAATGTCTCGCCACACGAACTAGGACCCGTTATGACCTACAAATACTAATTTTCAGACAAATCCGTGAAAATTGTGGCATTAATCATCAAAATACCGAATATCGGGAGGTACCGTTATATGGGGACTATGCCAAAACGTGGACCGATATATCTCATTTTCAATACCAACCATCCTAGACACAATACAAATTGCTCTGCTAAATTTTGGCGCTCTATGTCAAATAATGTGGGCTGTATCGTGATTTCAACAGACAGATAGTCAGACGGACATCGTTAAATCGACTTAGAATTTTATGCTGATTATTAATATATATACTTTATGGGGTCTACGACGAATATTTAAGGATGTTACAAACGGAATGACAAAGTTAATATACCCTCCTTTCCAAGGCGGAGGGTATAAAAAGGCCTAACACGAATTCGATTCGTTCCAATAGAATCAACAACTTTTGATGGACTTTTCGCTGACGATGTAGCGATGTAGCACTTGCTAATCATATATATATTTCATTCCATTTGTCGTTGAAGCCGCTCAACACATTAATATTCGCTACAAATATCAGATACAGCCTTGAAATACCTTTGTCAAATTTTGTGGAAAATTAATACAAATTTACATATATCTCCCATATGTTTCTCTCCAGTGCTACGTTTGCCTGATAATGTGGTATTTTAGATCATTCGTTCCCCCTTTTGTTACCTCGCCACCACAGTTCGCTCATCACCATTTTTGAAATGGGTGAAAGTCAACATAATTGAGCGTGTTTTCACCCATCTGTCCATAATCTGTAGGCAAATGTCCATTAAAATTCCTTGAATAAATCAGTGCAGCAGAAATGTGTAAATCAATGGGGGGCATGGGGATATTCAACACTTGAACAATTCAAAATATAATCAGGACATAAATGGATGATGTTTCTGATGTTACGACTGCTGCTGGTGTTGCTGATGATGACTGTGATAACCGCTTATGAGACCACATCTGAATGGTGAGCCAAACCAAGATATTTACCTTTAATTTGCTTATCATTGTTGGAACGACTGACAAGGAAAAAAGAATTCGCACTTCTTGTCGTCTTTGTATGGGATAAATTAATTTCACATATTTAATTTTACCATGGATCTTCAGTTTTTTTTTACTGTTATTTGTCGTTGCTAGGCAGTTATTCGCTGTGATTACATTGAAGATATTCATAATGAACTCAGATGGACGGAAAGAGCAAAATTGTGAAGAGGATCCATCGATTGATATGCCATGGAATTTACACACAATCAACGGGAGTTGTTTGCTGGCATTTTGTTAATTTATTTGTTTGCTTCTTCAGTAAAGTACAAGCGGTTTCTTAATGATACACACATATCTTACGATCCCATCACAGATATCTGCATTGCCGTTTGTTGTTGGGATAATTTGGTGGATTTCATAATTTCCTTTTTAAAAATGCATGGAATTTCCCCAAAAAAACGGACAAGAATTATTGTTATAAGGAGTGTGGAATAAGCGCATGTCATTTATGGAAATACCCTATATGTTAATATAAATAAATAGGTTTAGGTGAAGTACATGGTACAATAAGGAGGTAGAACAGCTTCGTAAAACTACAAAAATACAGCCCTGAGGCTATGCCCGCTTCCTGTCAGACTCATTCAATTTCAGACTCATTTATTGTTTTCATTTTTTTTCTTCATATTTTTCCTCATTTTTTAAATGAGTGAAATTGAGCGAAAAATGAATAAAATGTCTGGATTTTTCTCTCAAAAATATGATCCTAACTGTTCAATCTTTCAATTTCATGGCTATACTGGTTAATAGCTTTAATGTCCGAGCCGCAATTCATGTGCCTTCCCAATCATTTTTTTTAAATATGTTTTATACCCTACAACACTTTGTGTTGTATTTTTAATCCTGGCGAAATCACAAAGAGACGAACAGGTCAATTCTGGCCGTTACGTAGATGCCAATAGGAAATATATCGGATATATATAGCGAAATATATACAATGTGTATATATAAAGGAAGGGGATGTTAGCTAGAATGCTTATATCTCAAGAATGGCTAGACCGATTTTGACAAATTTTGTCAATTCAGAATGCCCAATTGGCATAAAAGTATAAAATCTAAAAAAATCGCATAAAAAGATGCCAATAGCGATGTTAATATAGATTTTGTAGTATTGTGTGACATATTTTTATTTTTTCATATTTTTTATCGCATGCGATTTTTTCATTCTGACTTATAATATTAAAGTATACATTTTGTAATATTTTTTCACTTCAGAAAACAGGTTAGGGCTAGGTTCAGAAGGGCTAGGCCTATTGCTTTCAAAGATGTCCGCAATATATTTAGGGGTTGAAATGGACCAAAGACCCCAACTTTTATGTAAGAAAATAGGACAATTTCCATTAAACCGCGAATATTTTTAACGCCAGCCAAAGGACAAATACATTAAAAGGTCACTCCTGAACATTAGAGCGAAGCTGATAGCCAAGAAATCGGATATATGTAGCAAAATATGAACAATATATATAAAAGAAAGATATCTTATTTAATCTGCTTATAAGACAAGAACCGTTGGGCCGATTTTCACAATTCCCCTCAATTCGGAATGATCTCTGGAGAAAAGAGGATGAAATCTAAAAAAAAATCGCGGAAAAATATACCAATAAATGAGCGAATATTTTTTGTTCCATTTTTTTCAATTTATGTAATATTTTTTATCGCATGCGATTTTTTCAATTTGACTTACAATTATACATGGAAAATTTTCTAAATTTTTACACCACTCAACACTACGTTTTGAGGGTATTATATGCATGTCGCAATTATCATCCGATCCTCACGAAATTACATGGGGTTGCGTTAGGGTCAGAATTAAAGCCTATTGTTATTAAAATGTACTTTTTCTAATTTGTAGTCGCTCTATAGGCCACAATTGATAACTAATCGACACGGAATTTCGCATTAGAATAGTGTTAAGGACAATGATGAAGTCTAGCATTCTGGATGACTATTGGATTATATTTAAATATAAAACGGACCACAACTTTCGTGTGAAATTGTTTTGAATATAACACGACGGAGTACATGAATAGGGTAAGACAGGGTAGCATCTGGGCAGGGCTCTTTGACATTATCTCAAAAACGAAACTTTACAAAATGGATTTGGATATAAAGAGACTTTGAACATATTGTAGTATTGTAGGGTATCACATGGTCGGCCCTGCACGACTATAGCCTTTGCTTACTTGTTTTTTTTTTTTTCATTTTTCAAAACAATTAATACATACACAAAATTGGAGGAAGTCGGGCACACTTTGAAAAAAATTGTAATCAGCTGTTAGCTTTACCTTACCTTTGATTGTACCATGGGTGAAGTATAACATATTTAAAAAAAAATAAAAAATTGTACATGACATTCTTTGGTTTTAACTATCCCTAACGTTTAAAGTGCAAAATTTAGATTTGTTCCAACACTTTGTGTTAGGCAATTTTTAATATTTAATATGCACAATTTGTTCAACATAAGAAATTAAAAAAAAAACTTCATACTTCGTCTAAATTTTCTAACTTAAAAGGTTTCATAAATGGATTGCTTAAGTTTATATTTTTTTCAAATATTTCTTTTTCGGAAAGAATAATAGGAAAATATTTACCTTTTACAACAAAAATTCTTCAAGCATAGTAGAGGGATAGTAGTAAAATCATTGCACTATGGACCCACATCGTTTTTTTCAGTTCAAAACAGCAAATTTAGTTCAATTTAGTACTTTTCTAACAACTAAAGTACACATTTCTAAAACCATATCCATATCTCAATTCCAGATACCAATAGAAACCTCATAATCAAATTTCGGTATTCCTGCTGTATTTCTTCACCCAATAGCCAATTTAGTAATACTTAGTACTTTTCAACATCTTAGCCTTAGACACCAACAGTGACCTCCATATTAAATTTCAGGATTTCACCTTCACCACATACCAAATTTAGTTTTATTTAGTACTTATCTTACTACTACTTTTCCCTCAACCACTCTACTACTTCTCTGAACCACAGACACCAACAGTTACATCCGTATGAAATTTCAGGATTTTAGCTCTATTCCTTCACCCATTACCAAATTTACTACTATTTAGTACAATAATAGTACATCCAAAACCAGCCCCTTCTCTCATCCACAGACACCAAGAGTTACATTCATATCAGCATAGCATAGCAAATTTATTACTATTTAGTACTTTTCGTGCAATTATAGTACGCATTTAAAAAAAAAACCTTCTCAATCTCAGATACCAACGGTGACATCCGTATTAAGTTTCAGGTTTTTAGTTCTATTCCTTCACCCATTATCAAATTTAGTACTATTTAGTACAATCATAGTAAGCATATTCAAAACCTGCTACTTCTCTCAACCATAGATACCAACAGTGGCATCCATATCAAATTTCAGGATTCCAGCCCTGTCCCTTCATCCAATACAAAATTTAGTACTACTTAGTACTTTTCGATAACAAATTCAGTTCAATTTAGTACTTTTCGTATAAGTGTAGCACACATTTCCAAAATCACCTCCATATCTCAATTCCAGATACCACCAGAGATCCCAATGCCTAATGTGAGGATTGCAGCCCTATTCCTTCACCCAGTACAATATTTAGTACCATTTAGAACTTTTCGTGCAAATATTGGCCGCATTTCTAAGCCCCCGCCAAATCTCAAAAGCAGATACCATCAGTAATCTAAATATTAAGTTTCAGAATTTTGTCTCCATCCCTTAACTGAGTGCCAAAAATATTACCATTTGGCACATTCCGCACAATCTTAGGACACATTTTCGAAATCACCTCCATATGTCCAGGCTACACATGAACAGCGACCCTAATACGAGATTTCAGATTTCAAGCACTATCTGTTCTCCCAATGCCGAATGTAGTACTATCTAGTACTTTTAGTACACATTTCCAAAACCACCTCTTTATCACAAACCTACAGGGACCTCAATAAAAAATTTCCAAATTCCAGCTTCATCTGTTCACCCTAAACCAAACTGTTCCAAATTTAGTACCATTAAGGACACTTCGTACACTTAATGCAAGTATACAGCAATCTAAGTATTAAATTTTAGATTTTTATCTCTCTCCCTTCACCTAGTACCAAATATAGTACCATTCAGTATATTCAGCACAATTTTAGGACACATTTTCGAAATCACCTCCATATGTCCAGGCTACACATGAACAGCGACCCTAATACGATATTTCAGATTTCAAGCACTATCTGTTCTCCCAATGCCAAATGTAGTACTATTTAGTACTTTTTGTTCAACTGTAGAACACATTTACAAAACCAGCTCTTTATCATGAATCTACCACAAAAAGGGATCCCAATACAAAATTTCAGCTTCATCCATTCACCCTAAACAAAACTGTTCCAAATTCAGTAGCATTTAGGACAGTTCGTACACTTAGTACACTTGAGAACCAACTTAGGTTATTAAACACAATTTTAAGTTTTTACCTGTATCCGTTCCCATAGTACCAAATGATACCATTTGAGAAGTTTAGTACCGTTTTCGAACTGTTCGTAACTTTATTTCCAAATTTTCTAGCTCATTCCGTCTATCCAATACAAAGTATTTAATTTTTAGCACATCTCCAAAGACCAAGCCTCTTCACGCCCCTACGCACCAAACTGACCCTGGAGCAACATTTTAAAATTCTAGCTTCAGTCGTTTCGTCTGAGATTTGATTCTCAGTCAGTCAGTTATTCCACTACTCTTGAACAGTCGATTTATGCATGTCTGAGTCGATTTATGCATGTCCGTCTGTCCATGTATTTTTGTAAACAAAGTACAGTTCGCATTTATTGCCCTATCCAGATGAAATTTTGTACAAATCATTTGTTTGGCCTAAGGACGAACCCTATTGAAATTGGAGATAATCGGTCAAAATTTAGATATGGCTCCCATACATATCTTCGTCCGATTTGCATTTTATTGTGCACCAAACGTGTAATATCAGCCCGAATAGTATGAAATTTTGCACATAAAACCAAAGTAGGCCTGAAAATAAGTATGCCAAATTTGATCGAAATCAGTTCAGATATAGCTATAGCTCCCATATATATTGTTCATCCGATTTGTTATTTTTGTCCTCCGCAGCCGTAATATGCACTCTGTAACAACAATATTTGGGGAAATATATCAAATGCAGCTCAGAAATTCAGATTTGGATATAGCTCCCATATATAACTTCGTCCGATTTACCTTTTATTGTGCACCAAACGTCTAATATTTGGCCAAATGGGATGGAATTTGGTTGTATGTATGGTGTTTGGCTAGTATGTTTGGTGAAGATCGCTTCAGGTATAGCTATAGCTCCCATATATACTGTTCATTTATTACCCACAACCGTAATATGCACTCCGTAACAAATATATCAAATACAGCTCAGAAATATATTTGCCAAATTTTATCGAGATCGGTTCCGATTTGGATATAGCTCCCATATATATTTTTATCCGATTTCATATTAATTGTACATCAAATGGGCAATACAAGTCCGAATTTAAAGGATACAAATGCTTCGGCATATTTAGTACTTTGAACTTTAAATTATAATTATAATCATAGCGTGTATGATTGAATTCTCCCTAAAAACTTTTAATTGTTATGCGCAGCTTTACTAAATTAACAAAGTGGTGTAGGGTATCATAAAGTCGGCCCGCCCGACTTTAAGACTTTCTTTACTGGTTTAATGTTTTTGGATGATTTTCAAATCACAACGAAGAAATTTGTACATTTCTCAATAATTCTCTTATAACTAGGCGCATACCTTTCATATTATGTCCTTAAAATGTCGTTAATAATTCTTTAAACTTTTTTCATAATCCTTTCCAAGCGAAAGGAAAGTAAACCAAACCAAATTGGTTTGCAATTTATTTCAATGATATTTAATCCGATATTAAACCAAATCGGGGTGTAACTTAAATGTCAACTAATTAATGTTTGTTGTCTGCAAATTTGTTATTTTTGTTGTTGTAGTTGTCGTTCACAAAGCGCTACTTGTGAATGTTGCAAGCCGCTTATGAGCCAAAGCGAAGAAAAAGAAGACAAATATCTTTTCCCTGGCCAAGGATGACGATGATGTTGGTGATGCCATGAACAGCAAATGGAATATAAGAGAACCGACCACAACATAAAACAACAGCAGCAGCAGTCGCAGCGATCGCAGCCGAAGCCACTAAAAAATAATGAAAAACAATCATAATCGAGACATGAAACAAATATGTAATGAATGAGTGTTTACATGTTATAATATTTCACTGTCAAAGTCCTGCGAGAGGAAACACAACAACGGCGACAGCGACAACG